>NW_011494531.1:217917-227053 GCF_000754665.1 Bison bison bison
TAAAAAGCTTCTTGATGAAAGTGAAAGTGGAGAGTGAAAAAGTTAGCTTAAAGCTCAACATTCAGAAAACGAAGATCATGGCATCCGGTCCCATCACTTCATGGGAAATAGATGGGGAAACAGTGGAAACAGTGTCAGACTTTATTTTTTGGGGCTCCAAAATCACTGCAGATGGTGACTGCAGCCATGAAATTAAAAGACGCTTACTCCTTGGAAGGAAAGTTATGGCCAACCTAGATAGCACATTCAAAAGCAGAGACATTACTTTGCCAACAAAGGTTCATCTAGTCAAGGCTGTGGTTTTTCCTGTGGTCATGTATGGATGTGAGAGTTGGACTGTGAAGAAAGCTGAGCACCGAAGAATTGATGCTTTTGAACTGTGGTGTTGGAGAAGACTCTTGAGAGTCCCTTGGACAGCAAGGAGATCCAACCAGTCCATTCTGAAGGAGATCAGCCCTGGCATTTCTTTGGAAGGAATGATGCTAAAGCTGAAGCTCCAGTACTTGGCCATCTCATGCGAAGAGTTGACTCATTGGAAAAGACTCTGATGCTGGGAGGGATTGGGGGCAAGAGGAGAAGGGGACAACAGAGGATGAGATGGCTGGATGGCATCACTGACTCGATGGACGTGAGTCTCAGCGAACTCCGGGAGTTGGTGATGGACAGGGAGGCCTGGCGTGCTGTGATTCATGGGGTTGCAAAGACTCGGACACTACTGAGCGACTGATCTGATCTGATCTGATCTGACCAAAGTTCCCACAATATTATACAACAGAGAGTGTTTTCAGATATTGTCACCCACTAGTGGATTATGAAATCAAGTTATTGGGTTGTAACATCATGTATTTTACAAAGGTAAAGATCAATTTTTTAAAAATCAGAGGGTATCCCACAAAAAGAATGTTCTGTAAAACTTAGGTTTTGGTCACATACAGCCACATAGATATACACATTGCTTCAAACCTACTGTTGTGGAAGCCCCAGGTCAAAAGTGAACAGGCTCAAGTTTCTGTTGTGTCTAGAAGGGATTCTTTCATCCTCCTGGTAGGTGCTGGGCAGCTGCAGGCCCAAGTCTCCTGACTAGCAGATCACTTCCTGCTGTTAATGGTGCTGGGCTAAGTCTGGTCCCCTATGACTTCTGTCTGGGTCACACTGATGCTGCTCCTAATTCTACTTGATGTCCTGCAATGATCACATTCTAGAACTCTCGTGGAGAGTTTTGTCAGTAAGAGATATCCTTGCTCATCTGCTTCTTATGGACAACCTCTGAATGAGGGTAGGAGGTGGCTGCCCAGGATGGAGAACACAGACGGCAGACACCTGCAGCTTAGGAGCAGTGAGACTGTGATCTTCCAAGCTCAGAACAGTTTCTTTCTCACTGTTCTATCACCTTCACCATCAAGATGTTTCCTGCGGAATTAGCTTGACTCTTGACTATAACTAGAGCTGCCCAGCTCTGGGCACAGTGAGGGCTGAAGGGTAACCTGTCCAGTGATCACGAACTTGGTACAAAGGCGGAAAGCAGATATAAGAATAAAAATTTAGGAGGGAAAAAGATGGCGGAGGAGTAGGTAGACATGGAGTACATCTCTCTCCACAGATACATCAGGAACACCTTCAGACACAGATGTGCATGCAGAACATCAGCTGAGAGTGGACAGGAGAACCTGGCCGGTGGAAAAGAATATATAGAACCACGCAAAACTCGGTAGGATGAAGGAACTAGGGGGAAAGACTGGAGTGTTAGTAGGACTGGACCTGCCCACAGCAGGTAGGGGAACTGAAGCAGGGGTCCGATCCCCACAGTGGGGCAACTGTCTGAATCAGAGGAGAAATAGTTAAGGCTGAGGGTGAAACAGCTGATCTGCATCAGCCTAAATGGAATGAGAATCAGACAGTCCTTGCTGCAGCCATACATACCCCAGACAGGAATGCTGGTCTCCTGGAAAGCACAGAGGCTGGGAGCTGGAGTTTAGGGAATGTGGAGCAATCCCAGGGCGAGGGCTGCTGTTGACTGCAGACAGATGGATAGAGGGGATGTTAGGGAGGAGACTGTGGCAGGAAATGATGGAAGAGGAAAGGCAGGCAGCCATGGAAGCAAGGCAATACTGCTGAGTCACACCATAGTCTCTCTCTTCCCACACGCCAGCATCAGCAGCTGAACAATAGACAGGCTGGCCCATCAAACGCCTGATGTCCTGAACCACAGAGTAGGATGCCAGCCAGGGTGCTTCTTTCAGTGACTGATGCCCTGAACTCCAGAGTAGGACCCCACTCAGGGTGCCCCTTTAAGTGCCTGACATACCCAAACGACAGACAAGGACTCCAGGCAAGGGAGCCTTCTAAGTGCCTGAATGGGCAGAGCTATGGAGAAAGAGTGGCCAAAGAGGCCTTCTGATTGCCAGCTACAAGAGGCTCAAAAACAGACTCTGACAGGGCCATAACTCCTGCGGCAGAGGCAGTCTGTGCTCCTGCACACTTGGTGCTGTCAGGGTCCCCGCAAGCCAAGCAGCTGCTCCACCTTCATGCTCAACTCTTACTGGGGCAGAGCTGTCACAGGCAAAAAAGTCTTCCATCTATGTGCACAGGGTCACTTCGGCAGTGTCTGACTCTTTGCTTCCCTGTAGACTGTGGCCTGCCAGGCTTCTCTGTCAGAGAGGGAGTTCTCCAGGCAAGAATACTGGAGCGTATTGGCCAATACTGGTTGCCATATTCTTCTAGAGCACTATATTTCCTGCTGCCCTAGCCACCAACTCCCCTGAGTACCTGGTGCTGCCAGAATCCCTGCAGACCCAAATCCTGCAGTGCAGCCTTAGGAGCTAAACCCCAGTGGACGACCCACATGTAGAGGTGGAAATAAAACCACAGTTGAAACCCAGGGGTACTGTGGCTAAGGAAGAAGACCCAAAACCTTTCCACTAGCTGTACAAGCTGCAGATTAAATCCACATGATCAACTGAGCAGACTCTGTGTCTAATGGAATATATAAAAGGCCACTGAGAGCTCCCACAAAAGAAAATGCTCTAGCTCTGATGGCTGTGGACACTGAAGGCAAGAACACACAGGAGTAGGACCAGATTAGAATCTGAGCTGCCTCCACAGCAGGTCCAGAGATCAGCACAGTGTTGGAGGGCATCCTAGGGAGGTGAGGGGGACTGTGACTCCCAGCGAGGGAAAGGATTCTGACAGCGGTGACTCAAGAAAAACATTTATTCTTCTTCTTTTTTTTTGACTTGTTCTGTAGATTCTGTTGGATTTCCCCCCCTTTTTCCTCCTCTGTTGTAGTTGTCAATTTTATTGGCACTAAGACATCCAACTAAGCTTTTGAGCTTTTTTTCCCCCTCAGTTACATTTTTTATTGTTGTCATAAACCTCTGCCTCCTAGTTGGGCTTTTGCAGTTCTGTGGAGTTTTCCTTTTTTTTCTTTTCTCTTTTTTAATTTTAATTTTTTAAACCTATTATTATTTTTCTACATTTATTCCTTTGTTTGCTTTTCCTACTGTTCTTTTCTCATTGCAGTTAATCTTTAACATACATAAATCTTCTTTATCTACCTGAACTCTGCATATCCATTCTTTCTTTACTTTCTCTGCTTTCCTGTCAATATATTTGCTAGTTTTATTTTCATTGCTTTATTCCCCAATTGGCACCTTGCTTTAGTTTTCTATTCCAGTTTGTGCTTTAATTAGTTTTGTTCTGGTAGATATAATTTTTGGTTTCCTTTGTTTGCTGGGTCAATCTATTGTACTTTATTTTTGTTGGACTGTTTTGATTTTGCTTATGGGTGTGTATATGCATATGTGTATATTCAGTCACATTTGCTAATGTTGTTATAAACCTCTGCCTCTACGTTGGGCTTTTGCAGTTCTGTGGAGTTTTCCTTTTTTATTCTTCTGTTTTTTTTTTTCTTTTCTCTTTCTTAGAATTTTAATTTTTTAAAACCTATTGTATTTTTCTACATTTATTCTTTTGTCTGTCTTTCCTATTGTTCTTTTCCCATTTCAGTTAATTTTTAATGTATATAAATCTTCTTTATCTACCTCTATTTAATTTTGCATATCTATTCTTTCTTTCCTTTCTTTCTCTTCTTTCCTCTCAACATATTTCTTAGTTTTGTTTTCATTGCTTTATTCCCCACTTGGCACCTTGCTTTAGTTTTGTTTTCCAGTTTGTGCTTAAGTTAGTTTTGTTCTTAACTGGTCAACATAATTTTTCATTTCCTTTGTTTGCCAGGTCAATCTACTGTACTTTATTTTTGTTGGACTGTTTTCACTGCTCATGGGTGTATATGTATATATGTATACTCCATTATTTTAATTATTATTTGCCTGATTTTGTAACTGCTGTTTGTCTGGGGTTCATCTTTGGTTTCTCACTTTTGGATATTTGTTTTAACCTCACTTAATGCCATAACAAACCACTTGTGGAATCTTTGTTCCTGACCAGAGATCAAGCCCTGAGCCTTTGGAGTGGGAGCACTGACTCCAAGACCCTAGACTACCAGAGAACTAACCCTAGGGAGGATCAAACAGTGAGAACTCACACAAAGGAAACCACTTGAATACAAGACCTGGCATCACCCAACCACAAGTAGCATCCTATGCAGGATGCCTCACCTAAGTAAGAAACAAAACAAAAAAACAAACCCAATCATCAGCAGACATGATTACCACCTCATTCAACCTTGCCCATAAGAGGAAAAATAAACAAACAAAAACTCAGCACAAATTTCACCCTAAACAAAGCTCACACAAACCACTGGACCAATCTTAGGAGGGCAGAAACCAAAAGGAAGAATTAATTCAACCTTCTTCAAGGAAATAATTCAACTTTCTTTGAAGCCTGGGAAAAGGAGACCTCAAACACAATAACTTAAAAATAATAATAATGATGAAAAACCAGAGAAATACTGAACAAATGAAGGAACAAACTAGAAACACAGAAGTCCAAATAAATGAAGGGGAAATAGGCAAATTACCTGAAAAAGAATTCAGAATAATGATAGTAAAGATGATCGAAAATCTTGAAAACAAAACGAAGAAAATGCAGCAATCAATTAACAAAGACCTAGAAGAATTAAAGAATAAACACACAGAGACAAACAACACAATTACTTACATTAAAAATACTCTAGCAGAGTCAACAGCAGAATATCTGAAGCAGAAGAACAAATCAGTGAACTGGAAGATAAAATGGTGGCAATAAATTCTGAAGAGCAGAATAAAGTAAAAAGAAGGAAAGGAGCTGAGGACAGCCTCAGAGACCTCTGGGACCATATCAAACACACCAACATTCGAATTATAGGGGTCCCAGATGAAGAAGAGAAAAAGAAAGGATATGAGAAAAATTTTGAAGAGATTATAGTCGAAAATTTCCCCAAATGGAAAAGGAAATATCAAGTCCAGGAGGCACAAAGAGTCCCATACAGGATAAACCCAAGGAGAAACATGCCAAGACACATACTAATCAAACTAACAAAGATTAAACACAAAGAAAGAATATTAAAAGCAACAAGGGAGAAGCAACAAGTAACATACAAGGGAAACCCCATATGCTTAATAGCTGATCTTTCAGCAGAAGCTCTGCAGGCCAGAAGGGAATGGCAGGATATATTTAAAGTACCGAAAGGGAAAAATCTATAACCAAGATTCTGAACCCGGCAAGGATCTCATTCAGAACTGATGGAGAAATAAAAAAGCTTTTCAGACAAGCAAAAGTTAAGAGAATTCAGTACCACAAAATCAGCTTTACAACAAATGTTAATGGGACCTATAGAGTCAAGAAATACAAGAGAAGAAAAAAGATCTACAAAATCAACCCCAAACAATTAAGAAAATGGCAATAGGAACATATATATCAATAATTACTTTAAATGTAAATGGATTAAATGCCCCAACCAAAAGACACAGACTGGCTGAATGGATACAAAAACAAGGCCCATATATATGTTGTCTACAAGAAACCCACATCAGACCTCAAGACACATACAGACTGAAAGTGAGAGGATGGAAAAATTCCATGCAAATGGGAAGCAAAAGAAAGCTGGAGTAGCACTCCTCATATCAGCCAAAATAGGCCTTAATATAAAGAAGATTACGAGAGATAAGGAAGGACTCTACATAATGATCAAGGGATCAATTCATTAGGAAGACATAACAACTGTAAATATCTATGCACCCAACATAGAAGCACCTCAATACCAAAGACAAACACTAACAGGCATAAAAGGAGAAATTGACAGTAACACAATAAAGTAGGAGACTTTAACACCCCACTCACACCAATGGACAGATCGTCAAAATAGAAAATTAATAAGGAAACACAAGTCTTAAATGATGAGTTGGATCTCCTTGATATCTTCAGGACATTCTATCCAAATGAGGAAGAATACACCTTCTTCTCAAGCACACATGGAACATTCTCCAGGATAGACCACATCTTGGGTCACAAGTCAAATTTCAGTAAATTTAAGAAAATTAAAATCACAATCAAGCATCTTCTCTGACCACAATACTATGAGACTAGATATCAATTACAAGGAAAAAAAAATGTAAGAAATACAAACACATGGAGACTAAACAACACGTTTCTAAATAACCAACAGGTTACTCAAGAAATCAAAAGGGAAATCAAAAAATTTCTAGAAAAAAATGACAATGAAAACATGACAACTCAACACCTATGGGATGCAGCAAAAGCAGTTCTAAGAGGGAAGTTTATAGCAGTATAATCCTACTTCAAAAAACAAGAAAAACATCAAACAGACAACCTAACTTTACACCTAAAACAACTGGAAAAAGAAGAATAACAAAACCCCAAAATTAGTAGTAGAATAGAAATCATAAAGATCCGAATAGAAATAAATGAAAAATAAATGAAAGAAACAATAGTAAAGATTAATAAAACTAAAAGCTGGTTCTTTGAGAAGATTAACAAAATTGACAAACCTTTAGTAAGACTCATCAAAAGAAGAGAAAGAATCAAATCAACAAAATTAGAAATGAAAAAGGAAAGGTTACAACAGACAGTGCAGAAATACAAATGATTATTATAGACCATTATGAACAACTATATGGTAATAAAATAGATAACCTAGAAGAAATGGACAGATTCTTAGAAAAGTTCAATCTTCCAAGACTGAACCAGGAAGAAATAGAAATTATGAACAAACCAATTACAAGCATTGAAATTGAAACTGTGATCTAAAATCTCCCAAGAAACAAAAGCCTAGGATCAGATGGCTTCACAGGAGAATTCTATCACACATTTAGAGAAGAGCTAATACTATCCTTCTAAAACTCTTTCAAAAATTGCAGAGGAAGGAGCACTTCCAAATTCGTTCTATGAGACCACGTGGCATCACCCTGATACCAAAACCAGACAAAGACAACACAGAAAAAGAAAACTACAGGCCAATATCACTAATGAATATAGATGCAAAAATCCTCAACAAAATTTTAGCAAATAGAATTCAGCAACACATCATAAAGCTCATACACCATGATCAAGTTGGATTTATTCCAGGAATGTAAGGATTCTTCAACATATGCAAATCAATCAATGCAATATACCATATTAACAAATCGAAAGATAAAAACCATATGATAATCTCAATAGATGCAGAAACAGCCTTTGACAAAATTCAGCACCCATTTATGATTAAAAGTCTTCAATAAATGGGCATAGAAGGAACCTACCTCAACATAGTAAATGCCATATATGGTAAGCCTACAGCAAACATTACTCTCAATGGCAAGTAACTGAAAGTATTCCCCACTAAGATCAGGAACAAGACAAGGGTGTCCACTTTCACCACTATTATTCAATATAGCTCATGAAGTCCTAGCTAAAGCTATCAGAGAAGAAAAAGAAATAAAAGGAATCCAGATAGGAAAAGAAGTAAAGCTCTCACTGTTTGCAGATGACATGATACTGTACCTATAAAACCCTAAAGATAGTATCAGAAAATTACTAGAGCTAATCAGTGAATTTAGCAAAGTTGCACGATACAAAATCAATACACAGAAATCACTTGCATTTCTATATACTAACAATGAAAAACCAGAAAGAGAAATTAAGGAATCAATCCCATTCACCATTGCAACAAAAAGAATTAAATATCTAGGAATAAACTTACCTAAGGAGACAAAAGAATTGTACACAGAAAATTATAAGGCAATAATGAAAGAAATCAAAGACAATATAAACAGATGGAGAGATATTCCCTGTTTCTGGGTAGGAAGAATTAATATTGTGAAAATGAGTATACTACCAAACACAATCTACAGATTTAATGCATCTCTATAAAATTACTAATGGCATTTTTCACAGAACTAGAACAAAATATTTCATAATTCATATGGAAACACAAAATACCCCAAATAGCCAAAGCAGTCTTGAGAAAGAAGAATGGAGTTGGAGGAATCAACCTCCCTGACTTCAGATTATACTACAAAGCTACAGTCATCAAGACAGTATGGTACTAGCACAAAAACAGAAATATAGACTAATAGAACAAGATAGAAAACCCAGAGATAAACCCATGCACCTATGCGTACCTTATTTTTGACAAAGGAGGCAAGAATATACCATGGGGCAAAGACAGCCTCTTCAATAAATGGTGCTCGGACAACTGGACAGCTACATGTAAAAGAATGAAATTAGAACACTCCCTAACACCGTACACAAAGAAAAACTCAAAATGGAGTAAAGAGCTAAATGTAAGACCAGAAACTATAAAATTCTTGAGGAAAATATAGGCAGAACACTCAATGACAGAATTCAAAGCAAGATCCTCTTTGACCCACCTTCAAGAGTAATGGAAGTAAGAACAAAAGTAAACAAGTGGGACCAAATTAAACTTAAAAGCTTTTGCAAAGCAAAGGAAACTATCAGATCAGATCAGATCAGTCGCTCAGTCGTGTCTGACTCTTTGCGACCCCATGAATTGCAGCACGCCAGGCCTCCCTGTCCAGCATCAACTCCCAGAGTTCACTTAGACTCATGTCCATCGAGTCAGTGATGCCATCCAGCCATCTCATCCTCTGTCATCCCCTTCTCCTCCTGCCCCCAATCCCTCCCAGCATCAGAGTCTTTTCCAATGAGTCAACTCTTCGCATGAGGTGGCCAAAGTACT
>NW_011494531.1:227153-227565 GCF_000754665.1 Bison bison bison
TTTCTGGGCACAAACGGAGCAACACTCTGGCTGTGGAGCCGCCTCCCCAAGCCAGGGGCACCGGGACCCTGATTCCCTCCGTGCGGCGCTTAGTCTGGGCGGGGAAGCACCAGCTTGGGAATGCAGCCTGGGGCGCTTCCTTTCCCTCGGAAAGAGCTCTCCCTGCGGGAGGCTTTGGCAGTGTGCACACCCCCAGCCCCTAAGCCCTCTGCAAGGACGCCTGGCTCCTAGGTCCGAAGGGAAGGCGAGAGCTGAGCTGAGGCACCAGTCAGGCACCGATCACGTCTCCCACACTCCCGCAGCCTGCTCCTTCCCGGGCGCGAACGCTAGAAGCTGGGCAGGGCTTGGGGAGGCTCGCCCAGCCCAGAGCAGCCTCTCGGCCGGGGCTCTGTGCTATCGCGCCTGGGCGCAG
>NW_011494531.1:227665-241602 GCF_000754665.1 Bison bison bison
ACATCTCCCAGCATCAGAGTCTTTTCCAATGAGTCAACTCTTCGCATGAGGTGGCCAAAGTACTGGAGTTTCAGCTTTAGCATCAGTCCTTCCAAAGAAATCCCAGGGCTGATCTCCTTCAGAATGGACTGGTTGGATCTCCTTGCAGTCCAAGGGACTCTCAAGAGTCTTCTCCAACACCACAGTTCAAAAGCATCAACAAGATTAAAAGACCTAGAGGGATGGTATGGGGAGGGAGGAGGGAGGAGGGTTCAGGATGGGGACAAAAAAAAAGAAAAAAAAAAAAAAAAAAAAAAAAAAAAAAAAAAAAAAAAAAAAAAAAAAAAAACAAGAAAAAATAAATAAATAAATAAAATCTAAAAAAAAAAGATAACCCTCAGAATTGGAGAAAATAATAACAAATGAAACAACTGACAAAGGATAATTTCCAAAATATACGAGCAGCTCATACAACTCAATACCAGAAAAACAAACCAATCAAAAAGTGGGGAAAAGACCTAAACAGACATTTCTCCAAAGAAGATATACAGATGGCTAACAAACACATGAAAAGATGCTCAACATTACTCATTATTAGAGAAATGCAAATCAAAACTACAATGAGATATCACCTCACACCATCAGAATGGTCCTCATCAAAAAGTCAACAAACTATAAATGCTGGAGAGAGTGTGGAGAAAAGGGAATGCTCTTGCACTGTCGGTGGAAATGTAAATTGATCCAGCCACTATGGAAGATGATACGGTAATTCCTTAAAAACTAGGAATAAACCACATATCACTCAGCAATCCCACTCCTAGGCATATACCCTGAAGAAAACAAAATCGAAAGAGACTATGTATCGCATTCTTCATTGCAGCACTATTTACAACACCTAGAACATGGAAGCAACCTAGATGTCCATGGACAGATGAATGGATAAAGAAGTTGTTGTAGTTAAACACAATGGGATATTACTCAGCCACAAAAAGGAACACATTTGAGTCAGTTCTAATGAAGTAGATGAACCTAGAACCTATTATACAGAATGAAGTGAGTCAGAAACATAAAGATAAATACTGTATTCTAAGGCACATATACAGAATCTAAAAAAATGGAACTGAAGAATTTATTTACAGGGCAACAGTGTAGAAATAGACATAGAGAATAGACTTATGGACATGGGGAAGGGGAGGAGAGGGTGAGATGTATGGGAAGTGTAACATGGAAGCTTACATTACCATATGTAAAATAGATAGCTAACAGGAATTTGCTGTATGGCTTAGGAAACTCAAACAGGGGCTCTGTGTCAACCTAGAGGGGTGGGATGAGGTGGGAGATGGGAGGGAGGTTCAAAAGAGAGGGGACATATGTATACCTATGGCTCATTCATGTTGAGGTTTGCAGTAAACAATGAAGTTCTGTAAAGCAATTATCATTCAATAAAAAAGAATTAAAGAATAAAAATTCAGTGAGGCTTTTTCTCTCCTTTTTTTGGTGTGTAGAATTCTGTGGGCTACACTCAGAAGCTGTGGGATGTGATGCAGAGGAACGTTGTTAGGATTGAACTGTACCTCCCCAAAGTGCCTGTGTTTAAGTCCTTACCCTCAGTGTGACTGAATTTAAAGATGGACTCTCTAAAAAGGTAATTACGGTTAAATGAGGCTGTAAGGGTGGGGTCCTGATTTGATAAAACATTTCCCTTCAGAGGTGTATTCATCAGGAAATATCTACTGCTTTGAAACCTGAACTCCTGCAGCAAACTAGCTCCCATTGAAGTGCCATGAAGTGAAAGTCACTCAGTCATGTTCAACTTTTTGTGACTCCATGGACTATACAGTCCGTGAAATTCTCCAGGCCAGAATACTGGAGTGGGTAGCCTTTTCCTTCTCCAGGGGATCTTCCTAACCCAGGGATCAAACCCAGGTCTCGTGCATTGCAGGCGGATTCTTTACCAGCTGAGCCACAAGGAAAGCTCCTTCTTCCAATGAACCTGCTGGTAAATTGGGGCCCTAAGCATACCCCTGCTGACATTCCAAATAATTTCAATTATAAAAATAATGTTAAATGTAATACGGAGCTTAATTAAAAGTAGCCAACATTAGCAGGCAGTCTAGCTACTAAATCAGTCATCATCTGCCACACCCGGTCTTGTGCTTCCAGTGCACAAGCCTTGAGATGGCATTGGTGTTCCAAAGGACAGCTGAAGACTGACTTAAGCCCATGACCTTCTCTCCACTGTGTGCAGAGCTGCTTAGGAGGAGACAACAGAACTGTGTTTTCCTTCTTGTCCTACTCTGTGTGCCAGATCTTCAAACTTGCAGTAGAAAGGAAGTCAGTGCTTTTCAGTACCATTAATACATCTACTCCCAGATCCCAGACATTTCGAATTATAGGTCTAAGGCTCTGAAATACACGATTGCTTTAGAAGAGTGAAAAGAGCATGTACATTAGCTGAAATGGGCCCCTGGGTCTGCTTCTTGTTAACCAAGTATTCTCCACTGTATCCCAGGATCCAGCACAAGTTGCTACAAGGACAGAAAAAGAATGGTCCATTCTAAGCAGGTATGAACACATAGGTAACATCAGGGTGTTTCCCTCCAGGAAAATGAAAGGTGATGTAGTTTTGAGGATACTTCTGCCTGCAAGACTGTCTGCCCCAAGTTAGAGATTTGTCACAGCAGGGATTAAATGCAAATATAACAGGATGGCCCTTTGGCAGTTCAAGGAGCCTAAGAGGTAAGCATGCGCCATCTCAGCACTGCCCAGGAAGGGAAGGGTCTGCACACCAGACACATCCATTCTCGGCTTTTGAGTCACATAAACCTCAAGAGTAGAGAGAGAGCAACATCAAGTCAGAGAGTGTCCAGTATTTATAAAGTTACAAACTCTATTAAAAAAAATAGCCAACTGTTGGTGAAGAGATTTTTTATTGTGCTGTAAAATGGTAATTTATGTTTAAATTGACTCATGGAAAATCATCCCAGCATTTAGTGCAGCCACTTCAGAGCCACTGAAGACTCTGTGAGAAGAGTCTTCAAGGTAGAGGACTAGACATGGAGCTCATGGGGGATGGTTTTGTTTGTTTGTTTTGGTGTTAAAGAAAGGAGCATGGCTGAAATAAGGACATTTTAGGGTTTTAAGTAAATTCCCATCAATCCCATCTCAAGCACAAGGCCAGCTCTTCCCAAACATGCTGGGATAAATCTCAGTGGGCTATTTTCTCCCTTCTATGTATCAGCCAGAACATTTTTTTCCTCTTAGTTTCTTAGTTTGACGGTTGGTCTGTTCTCCTCAGTTATATACCATATGGATCTTGACACCTGGACCTGCTTCTTACAGGACCATTATTATCTGCATTTTCCCACAGAGCAGAACACAAGGCAGATGCTTAAGGACTTCCTGAGCCAGAATCAGGAAGTACATTCAAGGTTATCAGAGGTTTTCAATTCAACTGTGAGAAACTGGGCTCCTGGAAAACACTCAACACAGCCCCACAGTATGAGAGAAAACTCCAAAGGCGAAATGAAACTAGGGACAGAGGCAAGGTCGTCGGTCCCTCGGCATACAATGCCCCTGGCAGGTCCCCACCAAGAACCTGAAGAGCTCTGCTCCCACTCCCATGTATGGAGGAACCCACCCCCCTCTCCCCGCTACATCACTGACTCACCTTCCCTCTCAACTTCCCCATTAGAGGCTGGCTGCCCACATCTTCCACAGCCATTCCAGTGAGAGTACACCCTCCATCATCTGAAGGGGTCCTCATGTTTCTGGAGTCTTCTTACCTCCAGGAAAGCATGCCCAGTTTCCATACAATTGGCTCCCCATCATCAGGAAAAAATGCCCATTCACTCTTACCACTGCAGCTTCAGACAGTATTAACATTTTTAGCAACCATAACACAACTGAGTCATAAAGAACTTTCTGTCAACTAAGCTTCCAAGCTTTTTTCAGTCAGTAAGTTCTATCTTCCCACCCTGTACTGGTACACGGCTCAGGAACCTAAATATAGGATCTTACAGTTATTCATAATAAAATTTAAACGTATGAATCTGGTTCATTATTCTAGCCAGTCAGGAGCTTTGGGAGCCTCATTCTGTCACTCAAGGTATTCACTATTCCTCCCAGATTCCTGTCACTTAAATCAAGAACCAAGTTTTGTCGGCCCCAGGAGTGCAGAATATATCCTGCTCCTCTTCTCTGCAATGACCATAGCATAGTCCCACAGGAAGGTCAGGTGTAACCATGAGGCTTGGGCCTGAACAGACAGGGGGATCTTTCACATCCTAAACCACAGCCCAGAACCTGACATCTTCCACAGTCAGACAGGCTACCTGGAGAAAGAAACTCAACGGAAGAGAAAGAGAGAAGGCCACTCCACATAAAGAGTCTTGGCCTAGCTCATGGAAAGTCAGAGAGGAGAGGGCCAGGAGGATAGGCAGAAAGGAAGGACCCTGCTGGAAGAGAGGGGGCATGTGCACCCACGCACGTTACCCAAACACTATCTGGTGTTCTCTGATGAGCTGTCTTGGACAGATCAGTTCCATTAAAGACCTTCCTTCCATGTTGGTATTTTATTAATCATACTTTTATATGTACAGCTATTACACCAGCCACAAATCTACCTAACTGGCCTGTTTATTTAGACCAGAACTCCCTATCTTATCAGTTGGGATAAGAGACCTGCTATTACATGTCTCCATGCATCTCAGGACTGTCAAATCATAGTCTCGTGATTCCACTGAAACAATGAGTCCAACCTCACAGGATGTTAGCAGGCAAATCCAAATTAGCTCCAAATGATCACAAAAGGCCCCATTAATCATTTTTTTTAGATTCTCCTGAAGCCTTCACATGGGTTCCCTACTATTTTGCACTTAAAATCTCAGTAGTCTTCTTGCTTCAGTAGGCTGCTTGCTTTCTTGACATCCTGGGAATTCCTGCCTCTTCTCTCCTTAAACAAAGTCTTCTGTGATTTTCATGACATTTCAGGTTTCACTAATTCCCCGAAGCACTCTTCCTGTTCAGATGGATATCCATGTGTCATATCCATCTCTTTCCCAATATTGAGTCTATCATCCAAAATATATTACTTACCACCAATTCTACCTTCCTATAACAAGGTTTTAAAATATTATTTAATGCATTAATTTATTTTTAGCCTTATTATGGCATAACACAGAGAAGGCAATGGCACCCCACTCCAGAACTCTTGCCTGGAAAATCCCATGGATGGAGGAGCCTGGCGGGCTGCCGTCTATGGGATCTCACAGAGTCGGACACGACTGAAGTGACTTAGCAGCAGCAGCATGGCATAACATGGCAGATCATATTTCCAGCCTTTCCTCCCAGACCTGCCTTGGGTAAGTTCTTCATTTCAACAAGGCAGCAGTAAGTCCTCCCATGCAGAACCCTTTACCTGTGGGCCTCTGAAGAGGAAAGGAGGCAGCCCAGGAGGAGCCCCTGCAGCTTCAGGTGGACACCCTGTGATGAATGGTCGAGAAAACAGTGGCTTTCCACTCTGGTTCACTCCCAATTACTGGGCAATTTCAGATACACCTCTGAGACCTGTGGATTTGGAATTGCTGCTCAGGTGAGTCCAGAGAAGGCAATGGCACCCCACTCCAGTACTCTTGTCTGGAAAATCCCATGGATGGAGGAGCCTGGTGGGCTGCAGTCCATGGGGTCGCTAGAGTTGGACACGACTGAGCGACTTAGCAGCAGCAGCAGCAGCAGCTCAGGTGAGTCCAGAGCACGGCCAAGACGGGGAACCAGGGCCCTGCGCTGCGAACACGTGCCTTGGTCCTTGCTCTCAGGGCACCCGGCAGGAGCACTACAGGGGAGGAGACAGTGCCTTGGCTTTCTTGATCTGTTTTCTTTTTTAAATAGCTTTACTAAAGTATAATTAATATACAAAGAACTGTGTATATTTAATATGCAGTTTGTTGATTTTGTACACATACAAACCCACATATAATACCACCATCACAAACAAGGTAACAGACATATTCTGGTAAGTTTCAGTATTGAATATCTGTGAGAAAAAGTCTTTTCAGAAGAATTTTCACCTCTCCAGTCACAGGCTTTAAACCTTATATGTCTAATATGCTGGCTTATATGTCTTATATGCTGGCTGTCATGTCAAAATCTTCACACACCTGAGGAGTCAACTTCAGCTGAGGAGTCACATGTTAGAATCTTTTCCTTCCTAGTCTGACTTGGTTTCCCTGACAGGCAGAGGTTTGCCCATCTGTGGAGATAGATGGTTACAGTTTGATTACCTTTCAATACCTCATGGTGAAGTCACACATATCTGGGCTGTAAAGAGGGGGGTGCAGTGGCTGTTACAAGACCAACCATGAGCCTCTGGGGTGGGAGGAGGTGCCCTGAGTCATTCCTCCAATGACACATCTTTTACCAGAAAATATTTCAAACCCGAATAAACCAAAATCTGTTGCACTTAGGGTAGCATATGGGCTTTACGTAGGGAAATTCATGCTACTTCCTCCATGGAGAAAACATTATAAGTGCTTATTACAAGACGTAAAATATAACAGACTAAACAGGCTAGAAAGTGCTCGTTTCCCTGCCACCTCCAAGCCCAGCTGCAGCCAGAGCTGAGTAAGCAGAGGAGGAAAGATAGCCTGAGTCGCTTCCCCACAGGTACTGGGCTCTGCTGGCTCCAGATTTTGAAACTCTGCCCTTGTGTTTCTGTAGTAGAGGTTTCTCCTCTTCCCTCCTTTCAGTAAATTGCTGATCATTTAATATCAATTCTATCCAAATCTATCCTGGAAAACAGAAAACTTATCCTTCTATAGCTTGGGTAAATTACCTCTCAGATTATAAAATAAATTCTGACCAGCCAGGTATTATTGAAAATGAAAATCAGAAGGCCTCCTATTTTAGAATTAAAGAAATCTGATACTAAATTTCATTTCATTGAAATAACACAAGCAAGGCATAAACAGAATGATGAGTGTGGCCAAGAGCTCTGGAAAGCAGATAGATTATAGGACCCATCAGCTCAAAAATCTAGAAACTTGGATTCGGATTGACACCCAACTTACTTTCTCAGCTTGACTTTTACTTGAGTTGGTTTAACTCTTCCTTACGTGTTCAGAGCTCCTAAATTTATATTCTGTCTCTGGAACCTCCTGAACTGCAGAATCAAAGCCTCCATTGCTGGGATGTTGTGCAAAAACTTCCAACTTGATATCCCCCACACCCTCCTGCAAAAACCCTTACTGAGCCTGTTTTCTTCACACTTGCTCTCACTGTCTGAAAGCAGAGACATCTAAGTTCCTGACTCCCTTTGTCCCCACCCTGATTCTTCTGAGGTACATTTGAGCCCACTGACCTATTTCTCAGCCCAGCTTCACTGAAGGAGTCAGACCCACCACCCTGTGCCCTCAGTGCAGGGCAATCTCCTTAGCTCAGGGCTGCACTGGTAGCCTTCTCAGAGGCCAAACTGGTGCCGTAGACTCGCTTTATGAAGAAGGAGGTCTCAGCTCATCAGAAGGCCACTGACACCCTCTCAGTGTGCCACACCCTCCTTCTTCACTTCAGCCCCCGCCGTCAGCAAGGTGGGCTAAACTCCAGCCTTGTGGTTTCCCAAATACACTCTTACCAGAGCCTCTGAAACTGCTCCTCGGCTGTCAAAGGTCAGCTTTGTGAAGACTTCCTCAGCACCACCCCTTATTCTCCCCCTAGGACAGAATCCTCCCATTGCTGTCTTTCCACTTCTGACCATGTACAATATCTGCTCATTGCTAAAGGAATCTATCCCCCTCAGGTTGCTTAAGAGCAACCCTAGCACATTCTTCTACACATAGCTCAGGTGCTACCACAGTTCCTGGCACATTACAAGTGTTTGCCTTTAGCAGAGGTGATGCCTTTAGCAGAGTTCCCCATGATACAACAACACATAACTAACAGGAACCCAAAGTACAAAGTGTCCTCTGATCAGAGCGTTCCACCCAGTGGTGCTAAGGAAGGTCAGCTGCTCCCACACTCTGATGGCCAATTATATCATGACATTTGGGAGACTAAGAGTATTTAAAAAAATATATAAAGCAAGCATAACTTTTGCCTCAGCAATCCAGAGATGGATTTTTTTTCAAATCCATCTCACAACAAAGTAAGTTCCAGTACGTGTAGGAAAATGTTTATTGAGCATGGGGACATACCAGATTCCTTTCTCCAAACTCCTGGGACTAGATATGTGGAGACTGAAAACTGTCTGGAATTACGAATGATAAGATATGTAACACAATGTGCTACATAACACTGCCAGCAAAATCTGCATTGAAATACACAAAACACCTGTTCAAGTGTTCACCTTCACAAACAAGGTCATTAGCCTGAGGTGGGCTCTCATGGCTGGCTGCCAAGCCTAGTAAGCAAGCTGAAACCTGAGCCAGATTCCTGGGAATGCCTCAAGGTTGGGAAGGAAATCAATAGCCAACAGTACTTTCCCAGACTAGGCAACCTCTTAAACTGTAGCCAATCAAATCATTTCTTTGTTTGTTTCTCTATAATAAACACCTGGCCCCTGGCTCCCGGAGGTGGAATGTTCCTCACCACTGCCAGGATGGTGCTGCCCAATTTGAATCGATATTTCCTCCAATAAACTTTTGAAAATTTTAATACATCTCAATTTATATTTTAGCACATCACAATAAATGGAATTCTAAAAAGAATTTTAAAAGCCTCATGTTGTTCAAATCCATTCTTGCTACCAAGTGAATTATTTAAAAATTTGTTTATGAGTACTGTTTCAAATTTTAAAATGATAAATAAGGAAAGGCAGACCTTCAAAACAAAAGTGGTACTCCTGAATGTACAATGGTTATAACGGAATGTATAAATGAATTATGGTACCTCCTCAAGGAACATTCTGTCACTGTGAAAACCAATGAGGTTGCTTTGTATATTGATTTAGAAGAAGATTTACAATAGATAGTTAATGAAAAAATCAGGTTACAGAATACATATAAAACGATATTTTAGAGGTTGTCTTAGTTTTTTTTTTTTTTTTGGACAATATAACAAAATACTACCAACTAGTTGGCTTATGAACAACATAAATTTACTTCTCACGGGGGGCTGGGAAGTCCAAGATCAAGCTTGTGGTTGTGTTTTGGTGAGACCCCTCCTGGTTCACAGCCTTCCCACTGGGTCCTCACATGGGAGATGGGGTGAGGGAGCTCTCCAAGGGCTACTTTCCAAGAGCACTGCTCCTCCCTCATGACCTCAGCACGTCCCAAAGGCTTACTGCCTAACACTATTATCTTTGTACATTAGGAATCAACGTGGAAATTTGGGGGTGGGGCACAAACATTCAAACCATAGCAGCAGTCTAGATATCTGAAAGGAGAGTTACAGTGGCATGTTTCTCCCTGTTCTAAGGACATGAAAATGCCCTCAACTTACACCAGGAGTCTTCACTGAGAAGCCCAACAACAAGAATGAGTGAGAAGAAAAGTTCTTCTTTAGTGTATCTGTCCCTGGACCAGATACCTCCCCCATCCCAGGCTGCTACCAAAGGCTGTGCTCAGCTGCTTCACCAGTTGAAATCCCCTTGCCCTGCCCTATCCCCACCTGGCACAGACCTCAAGCTCCCCAAGCTGCTGGGGGCACTGGGCACAGACAGTCATAATGCAGGGTCCCTGAGCTGACATTGACACCAACCTCCTAGCTGGGTACAGGCTCTACAAAGCCTGTTTCTGGGATCTTGATCTGATACCTTGGAAACAGTTCACCCACTTGCATCTTTGATTATTTAGAGCAGAGAAATGAACCCAGAGAGGCGTGATAAACCAGGTAAACCAGCTTTGTATTTTGAACAAAGCTTCAACACTCCAACGGGAAACTTGGAAACAGGGTCTGAAAATGGCCTGGTCGAAATCAATAGCCAGAGAAAAACAGTGCTGGAAGTAACGGCCCCTCCTAAAGCTGCAGGAGATGGGCCTCAGTGGTGGTAGGCAAATAACAGGTACTCAACAAAGGTTGCAGGAATCCGTGCATGATCCTGATGTGTGTCCTCACTACCTGTTTATGCATCCTGTCTTCCATTTATATCCCTTCTGTTCCCTTTGTTCTCTGCTCTGAGCTGGGTGGGCAGTTTTAGATTCCCTCAAGTCTCAGTGGAGATTTTTAGAAGTTCTTAGTTTGTTTCAGTAGATCACATTCTCTATTTCAATGGTACTTAGAGATGAATCCAAAACTAGAATAGGTACACAAACACAACACCCAGAACCCCAATGTCCTGCAGCTCTGTTCCATCCATGTGGCGGCTAGAGGTGTGACCCAGTCATACAAAAAGACCCTTGAAGACACTGAGGGCCCAGATGGATAGCTTGGCATCTCCTGCATCAGTTACTTCATTTGGAAAATTAGGCAGGGATGGTCTTAAGGTTTCCTCAGTATTCCACAAGAGTAAAGGTACATCAAGGAACTTTTGTGTCCGTTCCCACTTGCCAGCTCTACAGAGGGCCACAGGGTCCTGCTGGTTTTAAATCACTGGTGTCTAGTTAAGGAGACCCAACCTATTTCTAACCTACCTTCAATTTTCTGGAAGGAATGACCAGATCCATTTCTATTCATAAAGAAGAGGAAACAAGACATCTAAATCACCAGCTTTCTCTGGCTTGTTTAAAATCAAATGAAAATAGTCACAGTCTAGATAAACATCTATGTACCTGAGTGTCGCAAAGCTCCAGCTCAGCACTGAATAAAGACATCTCAGAAACCTCAAAAACTGGGGCGGTGGGTGATCACAGGCTTGCAGATCCATTCTACCATACGACTGTGTGACTAACATCTCTTCCCCACTGTTGTGTTGGTACTAAGAACTTCAGAAGAAAGATGACTCATGCTTAGAAAGGAAATGTTAGGTGGTTGCTTTCTACCTGTCAAGGAGGTTGCAACTTTAATGCACTGAAATCCATTTCATTATGTGTACCCTTGTCTCTGTTACAACACATTAGCCTGCTTGGTTGTTCATCATTTGCTCTCTATTTTCTAAATTATTCTGTGTAGTCAGCCAGAGGGTGTCATAGAATTAAGTAGTATGAGGCCTTAGAGATTATCTATCACAGGAAGTTGGGCCCAGAAAGGTTAGGAGATTGACCCAGATCACACAGCAACCTGGGGCTTCCCTGGCGGCCCAGATGGTAAAAAATCTGCCTGCAACGTGGGAGATCCAGGTTCCATCCCTGGGTCAGGAAGATTCCCTGGACAAGGGAATGGTTACCCACTCTAGCATTCTTGCCTGGAGAATTTCAAGGATAGAGGAGCCCAGTGGGTTATGGTCCATGGGGTTACAAAGAGTCGGACAAGACTGAGTGACTAACAACAACAACAACAACAACACAGCAACCTAATGGCAAGGCAGGACTAGAGAAGGTCTCTGGACATGAAGTCCCTAAAACAATTTCCATGACTGAAGAATGAGTCACTCTGTCCGTCTGCAATCCTGCTTGAGGCCACCACATATGTTACTAAATGAGTACAATGCTTCCATGTGCAGGCAGTGTGCCAGCACCGAAGACAGAACGTGTGCCCTCAATGAATACCCAGTTGAGAGAGGAAACTGAATCTTTTCTTTCAGCAACAGCAAGTCTGAGGAAGAAGCGTGGTATACAAGTACCTCAGAGAAATGGAGCGAAAGGAAGGGAAAGGAGGGGGGCCATGATCAAGAGCTCTCTAAAGAGTATACATGTAATAAGCACTATGTGAATGTCAACTGGTATTCTTCTTAGTAGTCCACTGGAGAAGGGAATGGCAAACCACTTCAGTATTCTTGCCTTGAGAACCCCATGAACAGTACGAAAAGGCAAAAAGATAGGACACTGAAAGATGAATACCCCAGGTCAGTAGGTGTCCAATAGGCTACTGGAGATCAGTGGAGAAATAACTCCAGAATGAAGGGATGGACACAAAACAAAATAAAACAAAAAAACCCACCCAGTTGTGAATGGCACTGGTTATAGAAGGAAGATTCGATCCTGTAAAGAGCAATATTGCATAGGAACCTGGAATGTTAGGTCCATGAATCAAGGCAAATTGGAAGTGGTCAAACAGGAGATGGCAAGAATGAACATCGACATTCTAGGAATCAGTGAACTAAGATGGACTGGAATGGGTGAATTTAACTCAGATTACCATTATATCTACTACTGCGGGCAGGAATCCCTCAGAAGAAATGGAGTAGCCATCAGAGTCCACAAAAGAGTCTGAAATGCAGTACTTGGATGCAATCTCAAAAACGACAGGATGATATCTGTTCCTTTCCAAGGCAAATCATTCAAAATTACGGTAATCCAAGTCTACGCCCCGACCAGTAACACTGAAGAAGCTGAAGTTGAACAGTTCTATGAAGACCTACAAGACCTTCTAGAACTAATACCCAAAAAAGATGTCCTTTTCATTATAGGAGACTGGAATACAAAAGTAGGAAGTCAAGAAACACCTGGAATAACTGGCAAATTTGGCCTTGGAGTACAGAATGAAGCAGGGCAAAGGTTAATAGAGTTTTGCCAAGAGAACGCACTGGTCACATAGCAAATACCCTCTTCCAACAACACAAGAGAAGACTCTACACATGGACATCACCAGATGGTTGACACTGAAATCAGATTGATTATATTCTTTGCAGCCAAAGATGGAGAAGCTCTATACAGTCAGCAAAAACAAGATGGGGAGGTGACTGTGGCTCAGATCATAAACACCTTATTGCCTAATTCAGACTAAAATTGAAGAAAATGGAGAAAACCACTAGACAATTCAGGTACGACTTAAATCAAATCCCTTGTGACTATACAGTGGAAGTGAGAAATAGATTTAAGGGACTAGATCTGATAGACAGAGTGCCTGATGAACTATGGATGGAGGTTTGCAACATTGTACAGGAGACAGGAATCAAGACCATTCCCAAGAAAAAGAAATGCAAAAAAGCAAAATGGCTGTCTGAGGAGGTCTTACAAATAGCTGTGAAAAGACAGAAAGCAAAAAGCAAAGGAGAAAAGGAAAGATATACCCATTTGAATGCAGAGTTCCAAAGAATAGCAAGGAGAGATAAGAAAGCCTTCCTCAGTGATCAATGCAAAGAAATAGAGGAAAACAATAGAATGGAAAATACTGGAGATCTCTTCAAGAAAATTAGAGATACAAAGGGAACATTTCATGCAAAGATGGGCACAATAAAGGACAGAAATGGTAGGGACCTAACAGAAGCAGAAGATATTAAGAAGAGGTGGCAAGAATACACAGAAGAACTGAGCAAAAAAGATCTTCATGACCCAGATAATCATGATGGTGTGATCACTCACCTAGAGCCAGACATCCTGGAATGTGAAGTCAAGTGGGCCTTAGGAAGCATCACTACGAACAAAGCTAGTGGAGGTGATGGAATTCCAGTTGAGCTATTTCAAATCCTGAAAGATGACGCTGTGAAAGTGGTGCACTCAATATGCCAGCAAATATGGAAAACTCAACAGTGGCCACAGGACTGGAAAAGCTCAGTTTTCATTCCAATCCCAAAGAAAAGCAATGCCAAAGAACGCTCAAACTACCACACAATTGCACGCATCTCACACGCTAGTAAAGTGATGCTTAAAATTCTCCAAGCCAGGCTTCAGCAATACATGAATCGTGAACTTCCTGATGTTCAAGCTGGTTTTAGAAAAGGCAGAGGAACCAGAGATCAAATTGTCAACGTCCGCTGGATCATCCAAAAAGCAAGAAAGTTCAGAAAAACATCTATTTCTGCTTTATTGACTATGCCAAAGCCTTTGACTGTGTGGATCACAACAAACTGTTGAAAATTCTGAAAGAGAAGGGCATACCTGACCACCAGACCTGCCTCTTGAGAAACCTATATGCAGGTCAGGAAGCAGTAGTTAGAACTGGACATGGAACAACAGACTGGTTCCAAATAGGAAAAGGAGTACATCAAG
>NW_011494531.1:241702-260232 GCF_000754665.1 Bison bison bison
AAGAGGAGAGTGAAAAGTTGGCTTAAAGCTCAACATTCAGAAAACTAAGACCATGGCATCTGGTCCCATTATTTCATGGCAGATAGATGGGGAAACAGTGGAAACAGTGGCTGACTTTATTTTGGGGGGCTCCAAAATCACTGCAGATGGCAATTGCAGCAATGAAATTAAAAGGCGCTTACTCCTTGGAAGGAAAGTTATGACCAACCTAGACAGCATATTAAAAAGCAGAGACATTACTTTGCCAACAAAGTTCTGTCTAGTCAAGGCTATGGTTTTACCAGTGGTCATGTACGGATGTGAGAGTTGGACTATAAAGAAAGCTGAGCACCAAGGAATTGATGCTTTTGAACTGTGGTGTTGGAGAAGACTCTTGAGAGTCCCTTGGACTGCAAGGAAATCCAACCAGTCCATACTAAAGGAGATCAGTCCTGGGTGTTCATTGGAAGGACTGATATTGAGGCTAAAACTCCAAACTTTGGCCACCTAATGCGAAGAGCTGATTCACTGGAAAAGACCCTGATGCCAGGAAAGATTGAAGGTGGGAGGAGAAGGGGACGACAGAGGATGAGATGGCTGAATGGCATCACTGACTCGATGGACATGAGTTTGAGTAGACTCTGGGAGTTGGTGATGGACAGGGAGGCCTGGTGTGCTGTGGTACATGGGGCCGCAAAAAGTCATACACGACTGAGTGACTAAACTGAACTGAACTCATTCTTCTTAGTCTTGATGTTATAATTAATTCCCTCACAATTTCCATGACATAATGGAGAAGGCCCTGTCTCAGCCACAGTCTGGGAAAACTCAGGGGCATGCTCTGCTCTGCCTTGGTATGAGGGAGACGTGGTTTGGTCTTGGTGATTCTCAGAGGCAGCAGTAGGGCAGTGAGGCCCTTCCACCACTGTCAACTTTAGAGAAGGACCAGAGGTTTCTGGTCCCCACACTTGAAAACTCCCACAAGTCCAAGTGCCCAACACAGCCATGGCACCACCACCTTCCACCTGGTTCTGCCTCATAAGCTGCTCCCTTGGCACTCATGTCCTTCCACAGATGGATGATACGGGTGAATGAGTCTCTGGAACAAGCTGAGCAGTCCCGAGCTATAAATCTCAGCAGAAAGGTCGACATTTCTCATATACAGAGAAACACTGCAAATCAGAGAGGCTGCCCCTCTGCCCACAAGAGAGTCGATTACAGCTGTGGTGGAACCCATAAAGGCACCACTGGATCTGCAGACAAGCAGAAGGGCCCTCCCCATTACCAAGAGCTGGCCCAGACAGGTTTATCCAGCATTCCTGCCCTTCTTTGAGGCAGAAGTCCCTACATTAAAGTCAGGGCACCCATCTGGTCACCTCTGGACACAGATCCACTGACTAAGCCACCATGAAACTGCAAATACTGGTGATGATATACACACTAGGGACATGTAGGGTAGTAACCACCCTCCAAGAAACTGAATGTGGTAGTAACCATTCCCACAGCTACAGGACACTGAAACCAAGACCTAGAGGCCAAGTGATCTGCTGGTGCGTGGGTAGCTCAGTTGGTAGAGAATCAGACTTTTTTTTAACTTCTTTTTTTTTTAAATTAATTTAATTGGAGGCTAATTACTTTACAATATTGTGGTGATTTTTGCCATACATTGACATGAATCAGCCACTGGTGTACATGTGTCCCCCATCCTGAATCCCCCTCTTACTTCCCTTCCCATCCCATCCCCAGGGTTGTTCCAGTGCACTGGCTCTAAGTGCCCTGTTTCATGCATTGAACTTGGACTGGTGATCTATTTCACGTATGGTAATATACACATTTCAATGCTATTCTCTCAAATCATCCCACCCTCTCCTTCTCTCACAGAGTCCAAAAGTCTGTTCTTTATATTTTTGTCTCTTTTGCTGTCTCGCATATAGGGTCATAGTTACCATCTTTTTAAATTCCATATATATGCATTAATATACTGTATTGGTTCTTTTCTTTCCGACTTACCTCACGCTGTATCATAGGCTCCAGCTTCATCCACCTCATTAGAACTGATTCAAATGAGTTATTTTTAATAGCTGAGTAATATTCCATTGTCTATATTTACCACAGCTTTCTTATCCATTCATCTGCTGATAGACTTCTAGGTTGCTTCCATGTCCTAGCTATTGTGAACACTGCTGTGATGAACATTGGGGTACATATGTCTCTTTCAATTCCGGTTTCCTCGGTGTGTATGCCCAGCAGTGGGACTGCTAGGTCATATGGCAGTTCTATTTCCAGTTTTTTAAGGAATCTTCACTCTGTTCTCCATAGTGGCTGTACTAGTTTGCATTCCCACCAACAGTGTAAGAGGATTCCCTTTTCTCTGCACCCTCTCCAGCATTTACTGTATGTAGACTTTTTCATAGCAGCCATTCTGACCAGCATGAGATGGTACCCCATTGTGGTTTTGATTTGCATTTTTCTGATACTAAGTGATGATGAACATCTTTTCATGTGTTTGTTAGCCATCTGTATGTCTTCTTTGGAGAAATGTCTGTTTAGTTCCTTGGCCCATTTTTTGATTGAGTCATTTATTTTTCTGGTATTGAGGTGCAGGAGCTGCTTGTATATTTTTGAGATAAATTCTTAATCAGTTGCTTTGTTTGCTATTACTTTCTCCCATTCTGAAGGCTGTCTTTTCACCTTGCTTACAGTTTTCTTCATTGTGCAAATGAAGTTTAAATTTAATTAGGCCCCATTTGTTTATTTTTATTTTTATTTCCATTACTCTGGGAGGTGGGTCATAGAGGATCCTGCTGTGATTTATGTCAGAAAGTGTTTTGCCTATGTTTTCCTCTAGGAGTTTTATAGTTTATGGTCTTACATTTAGACCTTTAATCCATTTTGAGTTTATTTTTGTGTATGGTGTTAGAAAGTGTTCTAGTTTCATTCTTTCACAGGTGGTTGACCAGCTTTCCCAGCATCACTTGTTAAAGAGATTGTCTTTTCTCCATTCTATATTCTTGCCTCCTTTGTCAAAGATAAGGTGTCCATAGGTGTGTGGGTTTATCTCTGGGCTTTCTATTTTGTTCCATTGATCTATATTTCTGTCTTTGTGCCAGTACCACACTGTCTTGATGACTGTAGCTTTGTAGTAGAGCCTGAAATCAGGCAGCTTGATTCCTCCAGTTCCATTCTTCTTTCTCAATATGGCTTTGGCTATTCGAGGTTTTTTGTATTTCCATACAAATTGTGAAATTATTTGTTCTAGCTCTGTGAAAAATACTGTTGGTAGCTTGATAGGGATTGTATTGAATCTATAGATTGCTTTGGGTAGTATACTCATTTTCACTATATTGATTCTTCCAGTCCATGAATATGGTACATTTCTCCATCTATTTGTGTTATCTTTGATTTCTTTCACCAGTGTTTTATAGATTCTATATATAGATCTTTTGTTTCTTTAGGTAGATATATTCCTAAGTATTGCATTTTTTTGTTGTTGCAATTGTGAATGGAATTGTTTCCTTAATTTATCTTCCTGTTTTTTCAGTGTTAGTGTATGGGAATGAAAGGGATTTCTGTGTATTAATTTTATATCCTGCAATTTTACCATATTCATTGATTAGCTCTAGTAATTTTCTGGTGGTCTCTTTAAGATTTTCTATGTAGAGGATCATGTCATCTGCAAATAGTGAGAATTTTACTTCTTTTCCAATCTGGATTCCTTTTATTTCTTTTTCTTCTCTGATTGCTGTGGCTAAAACTTCCAAAACTATGTTGAATAGTAGTGGTGAGAGTGGGCACCCTTGTCTTATTCCTGACTTTAGGGGAAATGCTTTCAATTTTTCCACTGAGGAAAATTTTTCCATTATCCATTGAGGATAATGTTTGCTGTGGGTTTATCATATATGGCTCTTATTATGTTGAGATATGTTCCTTCTATGCCTGCTTTCTGGAGGGTTTTTATCATAAATGGATGTTGAATTTTGTCAAAGGCTTTCTCTGCATCTATTGAGATAATCATATGGTTTTTATCTTTCACTTTGTTAATGTGGTGTATCACACTGATTTGCAAATATTGATGAATCCTTGCATCCCTGGGATAAAGCCCACTTGGTCATGATGTATAATCTTTTTAATATGTTGTTGGATTCTGTTTACTAGAATTTTGTTAAGGATTTTTGCATCTATGTTCATCAGTGATATTGGCCTGTAGTTTTCTTTTTTTATGGCATCTTTGTCTGATTTTGGTATTAGGGTGATGGCGGCCTCACAGAATGAGTTTGGGAATTTACCTTCTTCTGCAATTTTCTAGAAGAGTTTGAGTAGGATAGGTGTTAGCTCTTCTCTAAATTTTTGGTAGAATTCAGCTGTGAAGCCATCTGGTCATGGGCTTTTCTTTGTTGGAAGATTTTTGATTACAGTTTCATTTTCCATGCTTGTGATGGGTCTTTTAAGATTTTCTATTTCTTCCTGGTTCAGTTTTGGAAAGTTGTACTTTTCTAAGAATTCATCTATTTCTTCCAAGTTGTCCATTTTATTGGCATTTAGTTTCTGACAGTGTCTCTTATGATCCTTTGTATTTCTGTGTTGTCTGTTGTGATCTCTCCATTCTCATTTGTAATTTTGATTGATTTGATTCTTCTCCCTTTTATCTTGTCTGACTAATGGTTTCTCTATATCATTTATCTTCTCGAAGAACCAGCTTTTAGTTTTGGTGATTTTTGCTATAGTCTCCTTTGTTTCTTTTTCATTTATTTCTGCCCTGATTTTTATTATTTCTTTCCTTCTACTAACTTTAGGGTTCTTAATTTCTTTTTTTTTCTAGTTGATTTTGGTACAAAGTTAGGTTATTTATTCGATTTTTCTCGTTTCTTGAGGTAAGCTTGTATTGCTATGAACCTTCCCCTTATCGCTGCTTTTACTGAATCCCATAGGTTTTGGCTGTCGTGTTTTCATTTTCATTCGTTTCTATGCATATTTTGATTTCCTTTTCGATTTCTCCTGTGATTTTTGGTCATTCAGAAGCATGTTGTTTAGCCTCCATATGTTTGTATTTTTAATCTTTTTTTTTTTTCCTGTAGTTGACATCTAAGCTTACTGCATTGTGATCAGAAAAGATGCCCGAAATGATTTCAATTTTTTAAAATTTACCAAGGCTAGATTTACAGCCCAGGATATGATCTATCTTGAAGAATGTTCCGTGTGCATTTGAGAAGAAGGTGAAATTCATTGTTTTGGAGTGAAATTTTTGATAGATATCAATTATGTCTAACTGGTCCATTGTATCATTTAAAGTTTGTGTTTCCTTGCTAACTTTCTGTTTGGTTGATCTATTCATAGGTGTGAGTGGGGTATTAAAGTCTCCCACTATTATTGCATTACTGTTAATTTCCCCTCTCATACTTGTTAGCATTTGCCTTATGTATTGCAGGGCTCTTATACTGGGTGCATATATATTTATAATTGTTATATCTTTTTCTTGGATTGATCCTTTGATCATTATATAGTGTCCTTCTTTGTCTCTTTTCACAGCCTTTATTTCAAAGTCTATTTTATCTGATATGAGTATTGCTACTCCTGCTTTATTTTGGTCTCTATTTGCATGAAATATCTTTTTCCAGCCCTTCACTTTCCATCTGTACGTGTCCCTTGGTTTGAGGTGAGTCTCTTGTAGACAGTATGTATAGGGGTCTTATTTTTGTATTCATTCAGCTAGTCTTTGTCTTTTGGTTGGGGCATTCAACCCATTTACATTAAGGTAATTATTGATAAACATAATCCCACTGCCATTTACTTTGTTGTTTTGGGTTTGAGTTTATAAACCTTTTCTGTGTTTCCTGTCTAGAGAAGATCCTTTAGCATCTGTTAAAGAGCTGGTTTGGTGGTGCTGAATTCTCTTAGCTTTTGCTTGTCTCTAAAGCTTTTGATTTCTCCTTCATATTCGAATGAGATCCTTGCTGGGTACAGTAATCTGGGTTGTAGGTTTTTCTCTTTCATCACTTTAAGTATGTCCTGCCATTCTCTTCTGGCCTGAAGAGTTTCTATTGAAAGATCAGTTGTTATCCTTATGGGGGTCGCCATGGGTGTTATTTGTTGCTTTTCCCTTGCTGCTTTTAATATTTGCTCTTTGTGTTTGATCTTTGTCAACGTGATTAATATGTGTCTTGGGGTGATTCGCCTTGGGTTTATCCTGTTTGGGACTTTCTGGGTTTCTTGGATTTGGGTGGCTATTTCCTTCCCCATTTTCGGGACGTTTTCAACTATTATCTCCTGAAGTATTTTCTCATGCCCTTTCTTTTTGTCTTCTTCTTCTGGGACTCCTATGATTTGAAGAGCATCAGACTTTTAATCTGAGGGCCCAAGGTTCAAGTTCCTGTCCAGAAGCCAAAAACAAATAAATTCTACAAGCATCGGCTGGTGAGAACAGCTGACCCAGAACTAGCCCCAGCAGTGTGGCTGCCCTCCTGCATATGCAGGAGCAGATCACAGGTGCACTTTGGAGCAGGACAGCTACCAGAGTGCCCGGCCACTTCAGGATGGGAGATGCATCAGGATGCATCAGGTCTCTTCTCCAACAACTGCCATCTTGGTCTGTGGTGCTCTCTGGATTCTGAACAAACAGGAAGGAATGCAGACTCTGTGGACTCAGCAGCAAGTGCTGTTTGGCAGGTAGTTCCCCCATCTGCTCACCTCTTACCAGCTCACCTCGCCACCTTCTGCTGCAGACAAAGACAGCTGAATGACCGAGTCCTTTGCAGAACAACTCAGGGCCAGAGTGAAAGCAAAGGAATGGGATTGGTGAGGACATGGTGACCTCCCTGGTATTTTTAAAATCACATTGTTGCTAAGAGGAGGTATCTCCAGTGAGCCCAGAACCAAAGCACAGGAAAAGATACATTGTAATTAAAAGCTTTTTAAAGGGCCCCCTGTAGAGGAAAGAAAAGTGGTGAAGTATAGGTGAGAAGAAAACATCATAGGAAAGAGGTTTAAAGTAAGTGTTGCTTCTCTGTTCTGATTCCAAAGGGATTTTTTTCTTCCAAAATGACAACATATTTTGTTTGTACATACATCTGCTGTAAATTAATAAATTAAAGAAATAAAAAATCCTAATGAAGGGAAATGGCAGAGGCAGATATAATATGGATAAATATGGATAAATAAACAGATCAAGGGAAAGTCATTTTGCATGTCCAGGTAGCTACAATGGACACCTAACTATCATTTTAAAAAATTAGCCTCTAAAAAAAAAAAAAAATTAGCCTCTAATAGCTTGATGGCTGTAACATTAGAATGAAATTCAGGAACATGCAGAGAGACAAGAGAGTGTCATATGGGACTTCTGGTGAGACAAATGAAATTAGATTTCAAAAGTAAGAGTAAAATCTCTAAAATAAGTGTGTGACCCAGATGTTCTCTCCCCATTGTGCTCTAAGGTAAGCTATAAGCACAAAATAGAGGTGTCCTTTTAACATATTTTCCACAGGGCAGGGAAAACCCCGAAACAGAATAAAAACATCCCATCTTGAGTCAATATATCTCTAAGGAATTATGTACTTAGGAGAATCTTACACAAAGCACTTTACCCAGTAGAAATGAAAGGCAGAGTACTGGAATATATTTGTTAAATGAGATCTGTTAATAACTCATGATTTTTAAATTTAATGTTAAAGATGCTTCAAAAAATTAACCGGTCAGTCACACATAGTTTTCACAGCTCTCTGGGGCACAAGCACCACCTCTGACCTGTACAACCAACCCCTAACAACCAGCATGTGGCAGACACTCAACGGGCATTGGTAGATTGAATGAAGGAGGTGTGGCATCCCAGGTCCTTGAGTAGTAAGCACATGGCACCTGACGTGTGTCCTAAGGCAGGTCTGGCATCCTGTGCAGACCACAGCACCAAACCTTGCCACTCAGAACCCCAGCAAGGGCAAGCTTGCACTGGATGCAAGTCTCCTTTACCTTCTGTGCCATGTCCAAAGAAACCATGATGGGGCTGGCTTCCAGGAACAACACATAAGGGCAAGTGCTTGTAGCCAAGTCAAGATTGTGATCTTTCTGCAGCTGGTGTCTACCTGCAGCAAATCAACCCTTGAACAATATAAGCTGGGCCAGATTAGAATGCATCCAAATCACTGCTCCTCACTCCCCTGGGATAAAAGTTTTCCTTTGCCCCAATTGGATGGAAAGCAGGGAGAAGAGCTTTCACATGTTAATTGACCCGGATGGTAAAACCAAGATCTTCTCTTGGTGCCACAATGAGCCTGTGGGTATGTTTGGACACCGACATGCCTCAGGGGTGCAAGCAAGCGGCAAGGCCCTGAGCCACAATCCAGAAGGTCAATACTCCTGTTTACAGTTCACAATGAAGCTAATTGAGAAGGTCAAGGGGCTAGCAAATGATGGAGCCCTGATGGAAACGTCTGGAACTGGACAAACACAGTGACTTCTCAGCACCGTGACTATACTGGATGCCACTGTGCTGTTCACTTTGCAATGGTTACTTTTGTTATGTAAATTTCACCTCCATTTTTTCTTAATTGAAGCATAATTGATTTACAATGTTGTGTTAGTTTCAAGTGTACAGCAAAATTATTATACATATATATTCTTTTTCAGATTCTTTTTCCTTAGAGATTATTATAAAATATTGAATAGAATTCCCTGTACTATAAAGTAGATCCTTGTTGAATATCTATTTTATATACAGCAGTATCTGTCTGTTAATCCCAAACTTCTAATTTATCCCTCCCCCACTTCTCCCTGTGGTAACTATAAATTTGTTTTCTAAGTCTGTTGGTCTTACTTCTGTTTCGTATTTAAGTTCATTTGTATCATTTTTTTTATATCCCACAGATAAGTGATATTATATGATATTTGTCTTTCTCTGTCTGGCTTACTTCACTTAGTATGATAATCTCTAGGACCATCCATGTGGCTGCAAATGGAATTATTTCATTCATTTATATGGCTGAGTGATATTCCATTGTGTGTTTATGTATGTACGTGTGTATATATATATGTGTGTGTGTGTGTGTGTGTATATATACACCACATCTTCTTTATCCATTCTTCTGCTGATAGACATTTAGGTTGCTTCAGGTCCTGGCTATTGCAAACAGTTCTACAATGAATAGTATATGTATCTTTTCAAATTAGAGTTTTCACCTTTTCTAAGTACATGCCCAGGAGGGGGACTGCTGGATCACATGGTAGCTCTATTTCTAGTTTTCAAAGAACTCCCATACTGTTCTCTATAATGGCTGTACCAATTTACATTCCCTCCACACCCTCTGCAGAATTCACTATTTGTAGGATTTTTGATGACGGCCCTGTGTGAGGTATTTTTGATTTGCATTTCTCTAATAATTAGCAATGATGCCTCAATGGCAAAGAATCCACCTGCAATGTAGGAGACACAGGAGGTGCAGGTTCAATACCTGGGTCAGGAAGATCCCCTGGAGGAGGAAATGGCAACCCACTCCACTATTCTGCCTAATAAATCCCATTGACAGAGGAGATAGATGGGCTATGGTCCAAAGTGTCACAGAGTCAGACACAACTGAGCAACTGAGAATGCATGTCTTCTTTGGAGAAATGTGTATTTAACTCCTCTGCCCATTTTTTGATTGGATGTCTTTATATTGATTTATATGAGCTGTTTGTATATTTTGGAGATTAATCGTTGTCAGCTGCATCAGTTGCAAATATTTTCTCCCATTCCATAGTTTGTCTTTTCATTTTGTTGATGGTTTCCTTTGTTGTGTAAAAGCTTTTAAGTTTAACTAGATCCCAGTTGTTTATTTTTGTTTTACTTTCATAACTCTAGGAGATGGATCCAAAAAGATACTGCTTCAATTTATGTTAAAGATTGTTCTGCTTATGTTTTCCTCTGAGTTTTATAGTGTCCAGTCTTACATTAAAGTCTATAATTCATTTTGAATTTGTGTGTCTGTGTGTGTGTGTGGTGTTAGAGAATGTTCTAATTCATTCTTTTACATGAAGCTGTCCAGTTTTCCCAGCACCACTTATTGAAGAAGCTGTCTTTTCTCCATTGTATATACTTGCCTCTTTTGTCATAGATAAATTGACCATCAGCACATGGGTTTATTTCAGGGCTTTCTCTCCTGTTCCAGTGATCTATTTTTCTGTCTTTGTGTGAGTGCCATACTGTTTTGATGACTGTAGCTTTGTAGTATAGTCTGAAGTCAGGAAGCCTGATTCCTCCAGTTCCAGTCTTCTTTCTCAAGATTGTTTTGGCTATTCAGGGTCCTTTGTGTTTCCATACAAATTTGAAAATTTTTTGTTTTAGTTCTGTGAAAAATGCCACTGGTAATTTGATAAAGATTGCACTGAACCTGTAAATTGCCTTGGGCAGTATAACCATTTTGACAATACTGATTCATATAAATCCAAGAACATGGTATCTTTCCACCTGCTTGTGTGGTCTTCAGTTTCTTTCACTATAGTCTTATAGTTTTCAGAGAGTCTTTTGCCTCCTTAGGTAGGTTCATTCCTAGATATTTTATTCTCTTTGATGTGATGATAAAAGGAATTGTTTCCTTCGTTTCTCTTTCTGATAGTTTGCTGTTAGTGTATAGAAATGCAGCCAATTTAAGTACATTAATTTTGTTTCCTATAACTTTACCAAATTCATTGATAAGCTCTAGTAGTTTTCTGCTAGCATATTTAGGATTTTCTATGCAAAAAGTGACAGTTTTACTTCTCTCTTTCCAATTTGGATTCCATTTATTTCTTTTCCTTCTCTGATTGCTCTGGTTAGGACTTTCAAAACTATGCTGAATAAATGTGGCAGTAATGGATGTCCTTGGCTTGTTCCTAATCTTAGAGGAAATGCTTTCATTTTTTCACCATTGAGTATGATGTTAACTGTAAATCTGTGATATGTCCTTTATTATGTTGAGGTAGCTTCCCTCTATGCTCACTCTCTGAAGATATTTTTTTTTATCATAAATGGATGTTGAGTTTTATAAAAGCTTTTTCTGCATCTATTGAGATGATCATATGGTTTTTATTTTTCAATTTGTTAATGTGACATGTCATACTAATTGACTTGTATATATTGAAAAATCTCTTCACCTCCCTGATATAAATCCTACTTGATCATGGTATATGATCCTTTTAATGTGTTGTTAGATAAAGTTTGCTAGTATTTTGTGAGGATTCTTGCAAATATGTTCATCAGTGATACTGGCCTATAATTTTATTTTATGGTAAATTCATCTCAGTTTAAAAAAAAGTAATAGAGCAAATATTTGAACCCTGATCTTCTGGACCCCAAAACATTTCAAAATCTATGATTAATGACAAGGTGCCACAATATGTTAAATGAAATCAAGAGTGAAACAAGCTGGTAGTAAACAAACTGCAAAGGTGAAGGTAAGTATCAAGTGCCACTCATATGCCATGCACTCTGCTGCACACTCAGTCAAACAGATGCACATGTCATGGCCCCATCACACAAGCACTCAAGGGATTTACAGCACTGTGTGAGGACTCTCCAAGAGGCTGTGTCATAGCCAACAGGAAGGAGGAACAGGTTCTGAAGGAAAGAGGAATTGAGAAGCCTTCCAGGCAGAGAACATGGAAATGCCTGAGAGGAACCAGCAGAGCCAACACTGACATGTGGTGAGCACTGGGTGGAAAAGCATCCACTCAAATCCACTCAACATTCAGGGATGTCCCCTGTGTGCCAGGCACTGTCCTAGGCATTGAGAATTCATTTAAAAGTTGTGGGTAAACAACAAGATCCTACTGTATAGCACAGGAACTCTATTCAATATCTTGTAGTAACCTACAATGCAAAAGAATCTGAAAAAGAATATATATATATATATATATAAAAACTGGATCACTTTGCTGTACACTTGAAACTACAGCATTGTAAGTAAACTATACTTCAACTTTTAAAAAAGACAAAAATACTTAAAAAAAAAAATACAGTTGTGCGGCTTGCCTTCATGAGACTCAAAATAAAGAAGACAAAACCAGACAAGTATCTGGAAACCTACTGTTTACAGCTGGCCAAGGGTTTGAACTTTTTCCTAATGGCTCTAAGTAGGAAAATGACACAAAACTTTCAGTAATCTAGAAAGAAGTGAGAACTTGATGGGAGAAGAGAATGAAAGGAGACCTAGCACAAAGTCATCTAGAGCTGCAATGCAATTTCTATTAAAATTTCAATGGTATTTTCACAGCAATAGGTAAAACAATCCTAAAATTTTTATGGAATCACAAAAGACCCTGAATAGCTAAAGCAATCATGAGAAAGAACTAAGCTGGAGGTATTACACTGCCTAACTTTACACTACGTGACAAGCAACCGTAATAAAACAATTTGCTACTGGCATGAATATAGACACACTGACCCATGGAACAGAATAAGAAGCCCAGAAATGAACCCTTGCACAAATGATCAACTAATATTTAACACAAGAGCCAAGAGCATCCAGTGGGGAATGGACGGTCTCTTTAACAAACAGAGCTGGGAAAACTGAAGAAACACATGTAAAAAAAATGAAATTGAACCCCTATCTTACACCACTTAAAAAAAATTGATTTGAAATGGATCTAAACCTCCTAGAAGAAAATGTTGGGAAGAAAATCTTCAACATTGGTCTAGGCAATGACTTTGGACATGACACTAGAAGCACAAATGACAAAAACACAAAAAACAAAAGGAACTACATCAAACTAAAAAGCTTCTTTTCAGCAAAACAAACACTCAACAAAATGCAAAGGCAGTCTACTGAATGGAAGAAAATATTTGCAAACTATATATCAGATATGGGGTTGATAGCTAAAATATACAAGGACCTCATATAACTTAACAAGAAAAAAAATAATCCAATTTAAAAATGGGCAGGGGAAATGAATAGATTATTTTCCAAAAAAGACATAAAGATGGCCAACAGGTACATGAAAACACGCTCAATATCACATATCATCAGTAAACGCAAACCAAAACCACACAGGGGTATCTATCATCTTACACTTGCTAGAATGGCTATCATCAAAAAGACAAGAAGAATATTGGTATTGAAAATGTGAACCCTGTATGGTAAGGAAAATGTGAACCCTGTACACTACTGGTAGGAATTGAAATTGATGCAGCCACTATGGAAATTAAAAATAGAACTGCCAATTATTCTTCCAGTATATATGCAAAGGAAATGGAAATAAGATTTTGAAGAGATATCTGAAATCCTATGGTTCAGCCTTATTCACAACAGCCAAGAAATGGAAACAATCTGAGTGTCTGTCAATAGATGAATGAATAAAGGAAATGTACATATACACACAATGGAATTTTATTCAGTCCTGAGAAAGAGGGAAATCCTTGCATTTGCAACAACATAGACAGACTTTGAAGAAGGCTGAGCGCCAAAGAATTGATGCTTTCGAACTGTGGTGTTGGAGAAGACTCTTGAGAGTCCCTCGGGCTGCAAGGAGATCCAACCAGTCCATTCTGAAGGAGGTCAGCCCTGGGATTTCTTTGGAAGGAATGATGCTAAAGCTGAAACTCCAGTACTTCGGCCACCTTATGCGAAGAGTTGACTCATTGGAAAAGACTCTGATGCTGGGAGGGATTGGGGGCAAGAGGAGAAGGGGACGACAGAGGATGAGATGGCTGGATGGCATCACTGACTCAATGGACGTGAGTCTGAGTGAACTCCGGGAGTTGGTGATGGACAGGGAGGCCTGGTGTGCTGCGATTCATGGGGTCACAAAGAGTCGGATATGACTAAGCGACTGAACTGAACTGAGACAGACTTTGAAGGCATTATGCTAAATGAAATAATACAGATAGATGTATGATCTCACTTAGGCTTCACAGGTGATTCAGTTGCAAAGAATCCTCCCTGCCAAGCAGGTGATATGGGTTCAATACCTGGGTCAGGAAGATCCCCCGGAGAAGGAAATGGCAACCCACTTCAGTAGTCTTGCCTGGAGAATCCCATGGACAGAGGAGTCGGGCAGGCTACAGTCCATGGGGTCACAAAGAGCCAGACATGATTTGGTGACTAAACAACAACAACAATGCTCTCACTTATATGTGGAATCTAAAAAGTGGAAGTTATGGAAAAAGAGGGTAAAATAGTGGCTTTAACCAGGCAATGGGGGCAGACAGGGGTATGCAATGAGGGTGTGTCAAGGAGTACAAACTTCTAGTTATAAGATGAATGTTTTGGGGACCTAAGGCCTGTATCTTAGGTGATTTCAGTTAATACTATTTTATTATACACTGTAAAATTACTAAAAGAGTAGATCTTAAATGTTCTCATCACCAAAAAAAAAAAAAAATGGTAATTTTGTGATGTGATGTAGGTGTTAGCTAATGCAATGGTGGTAATCATTTTGTAATGTGTAAGTGTATCAAATTACCATATTATATACCTTAAATCTATACAATGTTATATGCCAATTATATCTTCATAAAACTTGGGGGTAGTTTGTAACAATGGTTTAGATGAGCATTAACAGAGGTATGGATTCAGGTGAGGCATGGGAACAGAGAGAAAAGAAAGAGAAAAATCAGAAATAGATTCAAGAACTAGGTGTGTGTGGTTAGAGTTTTCAAGTGGCTATGGGGTTGAATGACATAAATTCATTTGAGGTGCATAAAACAATGCCTAGACTGTATTAAGTGCTCAATGAATGTTACATTTGTTATTTTTATACAGAGCATTAGTATTCTAAAAATAAAGTGATGTTACTTATCTATTTTTAGGGCACTTCTCCTCACTATCAGCAGAGATGAGAGGTGAAAGGAATCCAAACTAGACCATCTGAGTGACAAAACAGGGCTTGTCTTCCTTTGTGTGTTTCTATCAATGCAAAACACTTACAAAATATGTACTGAAGAAATAAATGTATAAAAGAACAAAGGAGCAAGGACCTTTGACTACTAAAAATCAGGAAATGGTTCATCAGCTGATCTACAAATTAATTTGAGCAAGATCCATTTTCAAGAAAGAACACACAAATAAAATCAAGAATACAAAGGAAGACAAGGTTGATCCACATCTGCATAAGAAGCTGAATCAAGAACTAAAGCAAGATGGTTATTTTGAGACATCAGTCTGCCATCTTCTTGGTCAGCCAACTTTCTGAATAAAATCAGATTCCTTGCTTCAACACCTTATCTCTCAGATTCATTGGCCTATCATGTGGTGAGCAGAGTGAGCCTGGACTCAGCAAGAAATGTAATCTGAAGGCCTTAATAGATGTCTAAGAAAATAAAGAGAAAACAAAGCAAACCAAATCATTGACACGCAGAGAGATTGTGGAGTCTTGGTTCCCCAGTAAGAGCTTGGATCTCAGCCTTTGGAGTGGGAGTGCTGAGTCCAGGACCCAAGATTTCCAGAGAACTTCTAACCCCAGGGAATATTAATTAATGAAAACTCCCACAAAGGCCTCCACCTGTATCCAACACCCAGCACTACTCAACACCCAGCACCCAGTGCAGAACACCTCACAAAACAGGGAAGACAACAACACAAACCCAATCATCAGCAGACAGATACCCTAAAACATACCACCTCACACAGCCCTGCCCATCCAGAAGGAAAAAAAACTCACTTTCTACCACAAGCATGCAGGCACAAGTCCCTCCCAACACCAAGCATACACAAACCACTGGACCAATCTTTCTCACTGATGGCAGAAACTAAAGGGAAGAAGGAATATGACCATAAAGCCTAGGAAAAGGAGACCTCAAACACATTAAGTTAGAAAAAAAAGAGAAATGTTATAAAATGAAAGAACAAGGTAAAAACTTATAAGATCAAATAAATGAAGAGGAACTAGGCAAACTATCTGAAAAAGAATTCAAATTAATGATAACAAAGATGATCCAAAACCTCCAAAACTGAATGGAGAAAATGCAAGAATCAATTAACACATTTAACTAGGACCTAGAAGAAATAACAAACAGAGACAAATAACACAATTACTGAAATTAACAAGATTCTAGAAGAAATCAATACAAGAATAAATAAGGCAGGAGTATGGATAAATGAGTTGGAAGATAGAGTGGTGGAAAAAACTGCTGAAGAGTAGAAAAAAGGAAAAAGAATGAAAAAATTGAAGATAGCATCAGAGATTTCTGGGACAATATTAAATGCACCAACATTAGAATTATAGGGTTCCCAGAAGAAGAAGGGGCTTTTTGGACCCTAAAAATGTGGCTCAGTGGGTAAAAAAGTGCCTACAATGCAGAAGATAGAGGAGATATGCATTCAATTCCCGGGTCAGGAAGATGCCCCGGAGGAGGGCATAGAAACCCACTCCAGTATTCTTGTCTGGAGAATCTCATGAACAGAGGAGCCTGGTGGGCTACGGTCCATAAGGTCAGAGTCAGACATGACAGAAACGAATGAGCATGTGTGCATGCACAGAAGAGAAAAAGGTCTAGAAAATCTTTGAAGAGCCTATAGTCAAAAACTTCCCTAACATGGAAAAAGAAATAGTCAAGTCCATGAAGCAGAGAAATACCTGTACAGGATAAACCCAAGGAGAAACACGCTGAGACACATACTAATCAAACTAACAAAGATTAAACAAAACAAAGCATATTAAAAGCAGCAAGTAGCATACAAGGGAACCCCCACACGATTAACACTTGATCTTTCAGCAGAAACTCTGCAGGCTAGAAGGGAATGGCTGGATATATTTAAAGTACTGACAGGGAAAAAAACATACAACCAAGATAACTTTACCTGGCAAGGATCTCATTCAAAATTGAGGGACAAAACAAAAGCTTCACAAACAAGCAAAAGATAAGAGAATTCAGCACTACCAAACCAGCTTTATAATAAATATTAAAGGGACTTCTATAGGAAGGAAATACAAGAGAAAGAAAAGACCTACAAAACCAACTCAAAACAATTACAAAAATGCCAATAGGAACGAATATATCAATAATTACTTTAAATGCAAATGGTTTAAACATTTCAACCAAAAGACATGGAATGGCTGAATGGATAAAAAAATAAGACCCACATATATGCTATCTACAAAAGACCCACTTCAGACCTAGAGACACAAACAGACTGAAAATGAGAGTATGGAAAAAGATATTCCATGCAAAAGTAAGTCAAAAGAAAGCCAGAGTAATAATTTTCATATAAGAAAAAACAGAAATTAACATATAGACTATTACAAGAGATAAGGAAGGAAATTCAGTGCAGTTCTGTTCAGTCGCTCAGTCATGTCCGACTGTTTGCAACCCCATGGACTGCAGCATGTCAGGCCTCCCTGTCCATCACCAAATCCCGGAGTTTACTCAAACTCATGTCCATTGAGATGGTGATGCCATCCAACCATCTCATCCTCTGTCATCCCCTTCTCCTTCTGCCTTCAATCTTTCCCAGCATCAGGGTCTTTTCTAATGAGTCAGTTCTTCATATCAGGTGGCCAAAGTATTGGAGTTTCAGCTTCAACATCAGTCCTTCCAATGAATACTCAGGACTGATCTCCTTTGGGATGAACTGGTTGGATATCCTTGCAGTCCAAGGGACTCTCAGAGTCTTCTCCACCACCACAGTTCAAAAGCATCAATTCTTCAGCACTCAGCTTTCTTTATAGCCCAATTCTCATATCCATACATGACTACTGGAAAAACCACAGCCTTGACTAGATGGACCTCTGTTGGCAAAGTAACATCTCTGCTTTTTAATATGCTGTCTAGGTTGGTCATAACTTTCCTTCCAAGGAACAAGTCTCTTTTAATTTCATGGCTGCAGTCACCATTTGCAGTGATTTTGGAGCCCAAAAAATAAAGTCTGACACTGTTTCCACTGTTTCCCCATCTATTTGCCATGAAGTGCTGGAATCAGATGCCATGATCTTAGTTTTCTGAATGTTGAGCTTTAATCCAACTTTTTCACTCACCTCTTTCACTTTCATCAAGAGACTCTTTAGTTCTTCACTTCCTGCCATTAGGGTGGTGTCATCTGCGTATCTGAGGTTATTGATATGACTCCCACCAATCTTGATTCTAGCTTGTGGTTCATCCAGCCAAGCATTTCTCATGATGTACTCCGCATACAAGTTCAATAAGCATGGTGACAATATATAGCCTTGACGTACTCCTTTTCCTATTTGGAACCAGTCTGTTGTTCTATGTCTAGTTCTAACTGTTGCTTCCTGACCTGCATATAGGTTTCTCAAGAGGCAGATCAGATGGTCTGGTATTCTCATCTTTTTCAGAATTTTCCAGTTTGTTGTGATCCACACAGTCAAAGGCTTTGGCATAGTCAATAAAGTAGCAATAGATGTTTTTCTAGAATTTGCTTTCTTTTTGGATGATCCAACTGATGTTGGCAATTTGATCTCTGGTTCCTCCACCTTTTGTAAAACCAGCTGGAATATCTGGAAATTCATGGTTCACGTATTGTTGAAGCCTGGCTTGGAGAATTTTGAGCATTACTTTCATAGCATGTGAGATGAGTGCAATTGTGCAGTAGTTTGAGCATTCTTTGGCATTGCCTTTCTTTGGGATTGGAATGAAAACTGAGCTTTTCCAGTCC
>NW_011494531.1:260332-284550 GCF_000754665.1 Bison bison bison
TGCTGGCATACTGAATGCAGCACTTTCACAGCATCACCTTTTAGGATTTGAAATAGCTCAACTGGAATTCCATCACCTCCACTAGCTTTGCTCGTAGTGATGCTTCCTAAGGCCCACTTGACTTCATATTCTGGGATGTCTGGCTCTAGGTGAGTGATCACACCTTCGTGATTACCTGGGTCTGAAAATGTTTTTCTGTACAGTTCTGTGTATTCTTCTCACCTCTGCTTAATACCTTCTGCTTCTGTTAGGTCCATACCATTTCTGTCCTTTATTGAGCCCATCTTTGCATGAAATATTCCCTTGGTGTCTGTAATTTTCTTGAAGAGATCTCTAGTCTTTCCCATTCTATTGTTTTCATCTACTTCCTTGCACTGATCACAGATGAAGGCTTTCTTATCTCTCCTTGCTATTCTTTGGAACTCTGCATTCAAATGGGTATATCTTTCCTTTTCTGCTTTGCTTTTTGCTTCTTCTCTTTTCACAGTTATTTGTAAGGTTTCCTCAGACAGCCATTTTTCTCTTTTGCATTTTTTTTTCTTGCAAACAACCTCTTCCAACAACACAAGAGAAAACTCTACACGTGGACATCACCAGATGGTCAACACTGAAATCAGATTGATTATGTTCCTTGTAGCCAAAGATGGAGAAGCTTTATACAGTCAGCAAAAACAAGACCAGGAGCTGACTGTGGCTCAGATTAAGAACTCCTTATTGTCAAATTCAGACTAAAATTGAAGAAAGGACGGAAAACCAGCAGACCATTCAGGTATGACCTAAATCAAATCCCTTACAATTATTCGTTGAAGTGAGAAATAGACTAGATTTGATAGAGTTCCTGATGAACTATGGATGGAGGTTCGTGACATTGTAAAGGAGACAGAGATCAATACCATCCACAAGGAAGAACACTACATAATGACAAGGCATCTATCCAAGAAGAAAACATAACAATTGTAAATATTTATGCATCAAATAAAGGAGTACCTCAATACCTAAAGTAAATACTAACAGACATAAAATGGGAAATTGGCAATTACACAGTAGTAACAGGGCACTTTAACACTGAACTTACACCAACGGACAGATCATCAAAACAGGAAGGCATTACGGAAACACAAGCCTTAAATGACACATTAGATGAGATGAGCATAATTGATATCGTCAGGAAATTTCATGCAAATGCAGAAGAATATACTTTCTTCTCAAGGGCACGTGATCATTTTCCAGGATAGACCACATCTTGGGTCACAAATCAAACCTCAGTAAATTTCAGAAAATTTAAATTGTATCAAGCATCTTTTCTGACCACAACGATATGGAACTAGATACCAATTAAAGGAAAACAACTGTAAAAAGCACAAACACATGAATATTAAATAATACATGTCTAAATAAGCAACAGGTTGCTGAAGAAATATAAAGGGAAATGAAAAAAATCCCTAGAAACAAATGACAACGAAAACATGACAACTCAAACCTATGAGATCCAGCAAAAGCAGTTCTGAAAAGGGAGTTTATAGAAATATAATATTACCTCAAGAAACAACAAGGGCATCAAATAGACAACTTACATTTATACCAAAACAACTAGAAAAAGATAAAGAAATAAACCTCAAAATTAATAGAAGGACAGTAATCATAAAGATCATAGCAGAAATAACTGAAAAAGAAATGAAGGAAACAATAGTAAAGCTTAAAAAAATTAAAAGCTAGTTCTTTGAGAAAAGAAAACACAATTGACAAACCATTAGCCAGACTCATCAAGAAAAAAAGGGAGAAGACTGAAATCAATGAAATTGGAAATGAAAAAGGAGAGGTTACAACAGACAATGAGAAATGAAAAGGATCATAGGAGACTATTATGAGCAATTACATGCTAGTAAAATGGACAACCTGGAAGAAATGAACAGATTCTTAGGAAAGTCCAAACTTCCGAGACTGAACCAAGAAGAAACTGAAATGATAAACGAGCCAATCATAAGCACTGAAATAGAAAAACAGTGATTAAAAAATCTCCCCCAAAACCAAAGTCCAGGGCCAGATGGCCTCACAGGTGAATTTTACAAAATTTTAGAGAAGAGCTATTGTCTATCCTTCTGAAACTCTTTTAAAAAATTGCAGAGAAAGACAGACAAATGGATAAGAAAGCTGTGGTACATATACACAGTGGAATAATAGTCAGCTATTAAAAAGAATGTATTTGAATCAGTTCTAATGAGGTGGATGAAACTGGAGCCTATTATACAGAGTGAAGTAAGTCAGAAAGAAAAACACCAATACAGTATATTAACACATATATATGGAATTTAGAAAGATGGTATCAATGACCCTATACGCGAGACAGCAAAAGAGACACAGATGCAAAGAACAGACTTTTGGACTCTGTGGGAGAAGGCGAGGGTGGGATGATTTGAGAAAATAGCATTGAAACATGTATATTATCATAAGTGAAATAGATCACCAGTCAGGGTTTGATGCATGAGAAAGGGTGCTCAGGGCTGGTGCACTGGGATGACCGTGACGGATGGGATGCAGAGGGAGGTCAGAGGCGGGTTCAGGATGGAGAACACATGTACACCCATGGCTCATTCATAGCAATGTATAGCAAAACCCACTACAATATTGTAAAGTAATTAGCCTCCAATTAAAATAAATAAATTTTTAAAAATAAAATAAAGTAAAATAAATAAAGGTTTTAAAAAATAAAATAAAATAAATTAAAAAATAAAAAATTGCAGAGGAAGGAACATTTCCAAACTCATTCTGTGAGACCACCATCACCATGATACCAAAACCAGATAAAGAGAACACAAAAAAATTCCAGGCAAATATCACTGATGAACATAGATTCAAAAATCCTCAACAAAATTCCAGGAAACCGAATTCAACAACACATTAAAAAGACTGTATAACCATGATCAAGTTGGGTTTATCTAAGGGACGCAAGGATTCTTCAATATACACAAATCAATCAATGGGATATACCATATTAAAATTACCATATTAAGAAATTAAAAGATAAAAATCATAGGATAATCTCAATAGATGCAGAAAAAGCTTTTGACAAAATTCAGTACCCATGTATGACAAAAACTCCTCAGAAAATGGGCATAGAAGGAAATTACCTCAAAGTAATAAAAGCCATACACAATAAACCTACAGCAAACATTTTCAAAGGTGAAAAACTGAAAGTATTTCCACTAAGATCAGAACTAAGACAACAGTGCTCAATCTCAATATTGTTCAACATAGTTTTGGAAGTCCCAGCCATGGCAATCATAGAAGAAAAAGAAATTAAAAGAATCCAGTCTGGAAAAGAGGTAAACTCTTTTTTTTGCAGACAACATTCAGTTCAGTTCAGTTCAGTCACTCAGTCGTGTTCGACTTTTTGCGACCCCATGAATCGCAGTATGCCAGGCCTCCCTGTCCATCACCAACTCCCGAAGTTCACTCAGACTCCCGTCCATCGAATCAGTGATGCCATTCAGCCATCTCATCCTCTGTCGTCCCCTTCTCCTCCTGCCCCCAATCCCTCCCAGCATCAGAGTCTTTTCCAATGAGTCAACTCTTCACATGAGGTGGCCAAAGTACTGGAGTTTCAGCTTTAGCATCATTCCTTCTAAAGAAATCCCAGGGCTGATCTCTTTCAGAATGAACTGGTTGGATCTCCTTGCAGTCCAAGGGACTCTCAAGAGTCTTCTCCAACACCACAGTTCATAAGCATCAATTCTTTGGTGCTCAGCCTTCTTCACAGTCCAACTCTCACACTATACATTAAAAACCCTAAACATGCCACCAAAAAATTACTAGAGCTAATCAGTGAATTTGGTAAAGCAGCAGGATACAAAATCAATACACAGGAATCACTTGCATTCCTATACACTAACAATGAAAAATCAAAAAGAGAAATTAAGGAAACAATCCCATTCACCATTGCAATAATAAGAACAAAATACCTACAAATAAACCTACTTAAGGAGACAAAAGAGCTATATACAGAAAACTGTAAGGCACTGATGAAAGATATCAGAGATGACATAGACAGATAAAAGGATATTCCACGCTCCTGTTTTGGAAGAATCAATATTGTGAAAATAACTCTACTAACAAATGCAATCTACAGGTTCAATACAATCCCTAATTTACCAATGGCATTTTTCATAGAACTAGATAAAAAAATTTCACAATTTGTATGGAAACACAAAACACAAAGCAATCCTGAGAGAAAAGAATGGAGCTGGAGTAATCAACCTTCCTGATTTCAGACTATACTACAAATCTAAAATCATCAAGACAGTATGGTACTGGTATAAAAAAAGAAATATAGGCCAATGGAACAACATGCAAAGCCTAGAGATAACCCACACACCTATGGGCATCTTATCTTTGACAAAGGAAGCAAAATATACAATAGAGAAAAGACAGTCTCTTCAATAAGTGGTGCTGGGAAAACTGGACAGCAACAGGTAAAAGAATGAAATTAGAACACTTTCTAACACCATACACAAAGATAAACTCAAAATGCATTACCTAAATAAAGACCAGAAGCTATAAAACTCTTAGATGAAATCACAGGCAGAACACGCTATGACATAAATCACAGCAAGGTCCTCTGTAACCCATCTCCTAGAACAATGGAAATAAAAATAAACAAATGAGGTGGATGAAACTGGAGCCTATTATACAGAGTGAAGTAAGCCAGGAGGAAAAACACCAATACAGTATAATAATGCATATATATGGAATTTAGAAAGATGGTAATAATAACCCTGTGTACGAGACAGCAAAAGAGACACTGATGTATAGAACAGTCTTATGGACTCTATGGGAGAGGGAGAAGGTGGGAAGATTTGGGAGAATGGCATTGAAGCATGTAAAATATCATGTATGAAACGAGATGCCAGTCCAGGTTCAATGCACGATACTGGATGTTTGGGGCTAGTGCACTGGGACGACCCAGAGGGAGGGTAAGGGGAGGGAGGAGGGAGGAGGGTTCAGGATGGGGAACACATGTATACCTGTGGCAGATTCATTTTGATATTTGGCAAAACTAATACAATTATGTAAAGTTTAAAAATAAAATAAAATTAAAAAAAATAAATAAACAAATGGGAACTAATTAAACTTAAAAGATTTTGCACAGCAAAGGAAACTATAAACAAAGTGAAAAGACAAACCTTAGAATAGGAGAAAATAGTAGCAAATGAAACAACTGATAAAGGATTAATTTCCAAAATATACAAGTAGCTCGTGCAACTCATCAGAAAAACAGCTAATCAAAGAGTGGGTGGAAGTCCCAAATGGACATTTCTCCAAAGAAGACATACAGATGGCTAATAAACACATTAAAAGATGTTCAACATCACTCATTATTAGAGAAGTGAAAATCAAAACTATAATAAGATATCACCTCACACTGGTCAGAATGGCCATCATCAAAAAGTCTACAAAAAAAAAATGTTGGATAGGGTGTGGAGAAAAGGGAACCCTCTTGCGCTGTTGGTGGGAATGTAAATTGATCCAGCCACTATGGAAGACGGTATGGAGATTCCTTAAAAAGACAGGAATATAACCACCACATGACCTAGCAATCCCACTACCAGGTATATACCATGAGGGAACCAAAATTGAAAAAGACACATGTACCCCAGTGTTCACTGCAGCACTATTTACAATAGCTAGAACATGCAGGCAAGCAACCTTAATGTCCATCAACAGATGAACAGATAAAGAAGTTGTGGCACATATACACAATGGAATATTACTCAGCCATAAAAAGGAATGCATCTGAGTCAGTTCTAATCAGGTGGATGAACCTAGAGTATATTATACAGAATGAAGTAAGTCTGAAAGATAAAAACATCGTGTACTAACGCATATACGCGGAATCTAGAGAGATGGTACTGATGAACCTATTTGCAGGGCAGCACTGGAGACACGGACACGGAGAACAGACTTACAGACACGGGGCGGGAGGAGAGAGTGAGAAGTGTGGAGAGAAAAACATGGAAACCTATATTATCATATGTAAAACAGATAGCCAATGGGAATTTTCTATATGACTCAGAGAACTCAAACAAGGGCTCTGTAACAACCTAGAGGGGTGGGATGGGGAGGGATATGGGAGGGAGGTTCAAGAGGGAGGGGATATATGTATACCTATGGCTGATTCATGCTAATGTTTCACAGAAAACAACAAAATTCTATAAAGCAATTATCCTTCAACTAAAAAAATAAATAAATGTTTAAAAATCTACACACACAAAAAAAATGCTGGAGAGGGTGTGGAGAAAAGGAAACCTTTTTGCACTGTCCGTGGGAATATATATTGATACAGCCACTATGGAAGACAGTATGGAGATTCCTTTAAAAACTAGGAATAAAACTACCATATGACCTAACAATCCTACTACTGGGCATATACCATGAGGAAACCAAAACTGGAAAAGTCATACATACCCCAATATTCATTGCAGCACTATTTACAATAGCTAGGACATGGAAGCTACTACCTAGATGTTCACTGACAGATGAATGGATAAAGAAGCTATGATACATGTATACAACGGAATATTACTCAGCCACAAAAGACCACATTTGACTCAATTCTAATGAAGTGGATGAACTTAGAGACTATTACATAGAGTGAAGTAAGTCCGAAAGAGAAAAACAAGTATCGAGGATTAATGCATATATATGGAATCTAGAAAGATGCCACTGATGAAACTATTTGCAGGGCAGCAATGGAGACACAGACATAGAGAAAAGACTTGTAGATACGGGAGAGGGCGGAGCAGAGAGTGCGACAAATGGAGACAGCAGTATGGAAACACATACACTACCATATGTGAAATAATAGCCGGTGGCAATTTGCTATATGATTCAGGGAGCTTGAACCGAGGCTCTGCGACAACTTAGAGCGGTGGGATGTGATGGGGAGTTGGAAGGAGGTTCAAGTGGGAGGGGACATACGTACACCTATGGCTGATTTATGGTGATGTATGGTGGAAACCAACACAATATTGTAAAGCAATTTTTTTTAAAAAGCACTAAAGCTTTGCAAGGAAAATTCACTGTACTAAGAACCAAATCTTTCATCTCCCTGTTATCCCACAACCACTTTTCTTCAAGATGACAACTCTGTAATTAGAACCAAAACCCCTTTGCTGCTGCTTTATCTTTCAAGTACATTTTGTCTTTCTGCGGCTGCAGAGTATTTCTGCCAGGACTACACCCTGTGGGGCACTAAGGACTCCTGCTTTTCAATATGAAACCAAGGCAGAAAAACTGGCCCTTTACCTGTATTCCATTCCCATTCACAGCCCAGCAACTTTCTCCACACACACTGATCTCTTCAAGATTAAAAACTGAAGAAAGACAGGTAAGAAAAATATACATCTTGGCCAGTTAAGAAATAACCCTCTTGGCTATTATGTATAGTATTCCCTGCCTAATCTCCCCATATACAAAAAGAAAATAGTTCCTGCTATAACAATTATATGCATTACTAAAATTTTTCATGTTTAACAAAATTCAATACAAGGGTTTTTGGGGAAAAATTGCTTTGACGCATTCCACTTGAAACTTACGGAACTTCAAAACATAATAAAAAATATTAATTGATAATCTAGACAGTTAATCTAGGTGTGTCAGTGGAGCTAGTGGCTTCCATAGCAGATATTTAAAATACAGCAAAACAAATACAGCAATGCTTTAATAAAAGCAGTACTGGCAGGGGCTGAGGGCACAGGAAGAGGCGTACCCTGCAGACATGCAAGGCTGACTGCACCTGCCTAGAGAGGTGCCAGGGCCAGGTGACCTTTGTGATCACTCTCATCTCTCCTTCTCTTTCTCTCACACTCACAGCAGAGCTAAGTACTTTTTCCTGCCCTATTCAAATACAAAATACTTTCCTACCACCTCTGCTCCCTTTGACTAGGAAGATTTGTATAAATCAGTATAATGTTGGCCTTGTTTAGACATTCTGCCCTCACCAATCACATACAGGCTAACATGCCTCACAGAACAGAGCACTCAGGATTCTACACTGTCCTTAGAGCAGCTGGTCTGAATCCTTAGGGAGGCTGCCTGCTCATTCAGGGGCACAGGCAAGTGAAACCAGGGCTAGAGGCCTCCCAAGGCTGGGTTTGCCCCATCTCATAACCACTCCTGTGATCTATGAAAGAAATAATTCTCAGAGAAAGATGTGATCACAGATAAGTGCAAATACTTACATATAATAAGTGGGATAGAGTCCTTCAAAATACCAGCAATGTTTTTTGGCCTCTGTGCACTGGAAATAAAAGGAAGAAAAGGTTTGTCAGTGAAAACTCATTTGCATACTGTTGAGAAGATCTCACGCAAAAAAACAAGGAAGGATGAGTGAAAGCAGCTTAAAGTGTGAGAAGCACACATTGGCGGGACAATGAACCAGAGGGAGATTTACCTGCTATGTGACTTTTTATTTCTTCAAAATTTTTGAAAGAGAAGAAAACATCTCTTTCCCTATCATTTTTGTAGCTTTTCTAAGTACAAGGGGATGAATACTTCATTAAAATGCAAATTTAAAACAATCCATTTTTAAAAATTCACATGGTATGATACTTCAAATATCTAAAGATGCTAGAAATAATTACACAGATTCTCCCTAATTTTTGTTTTTGAAAAACATCTTCCAGAATTTTAACATTTCTAGATCTTTATATTTCAGGATATAATGACTCTCGAACAACATGGTGGTTCAGAGCACCCACCCTCCACACAGTTGAAAATTCACGTAGAACTTATAGGTCAGCCCTCCATCACCATGGCTCCACAGATCATATAGTGTTGTTGTATTTACTATTGAAAAAAAAAAAATCACGTGTAAGTGGAGCCATGCAGTTCAAACCCATATTGTTCAAGGGTCTCAGTTCAGTTCACTTCAGTTGCTCAGTCATGTCCGACTCTTTGTGACCCCATGAGTCGCAGCACACCAGGCCTCCCTGTCCATCACCAACTCCTGGAGTTCACTCAGACTCCCGTCCATCGAATCAGTGATGCCATTCAGCCATCTCATCCTCTGTCGTCCCCTTCTCCTCCTGCCCCCAATCCCTCCCAGCATCAGAGTCTTTTCCAATGAGTCAACTCTTCACATGAGGTGGCTAAAGTATTGGAGTTTCAGCCTCAGCATCAGTCCTTCCAATGAACACCACGGACTGGTCTCCTTTAGGATGGAATGGTTGGATCTCCTTGCAGTCCAAGGGACTCACAAGAGTCTTCTCCAGCACTACAGTTTAAAAACATCAATTCTTCAGTGCTCAGCCTTCTTCACAGTCCAACTCTCACACCCACACATGACCACTGGAAAAACCATAGCCTTGACTAGATGGACCTTTGTTGGCAAAGTAATATCTCTGCTTTTTATATGCCGTCTAGGTTGGTCATAACTTTCCTTCCAAGGGTCTACAGTATTCCAAAAGGCATATTGCCCAGTGGGCACCTATGCCTTCCAGACTGTGAGACAGAAGTGATCTGATACAATCAGTGGGGGTCCTGCCCTCATTCATTCCCAGGGATGAGAAAGATGGAAGAGGGGGACAAGGAGGGACTTCTCTGTGCTTTCCAAGGAAGTTGAGGCTGAATTTTCCAGATGGCAGGGCTGAGCAGATATGATACCACCCTAGAGGGTTCAGTATCTCAAACACCTGACAAGTGACAGGAAGCCAGTAGCACCAACTGCAAGTAAGAGCTCCAAGCAGAAATGCTCTGACTGAGTTGAGCAAGGCTTTTCTAAAATTACTCCACTCATGCCATTATTTTAAAAAAATACACAACTTCCTACCTTCATGACCCAGTTCATTGGCTCCCATATGTAAATAACACCTTCAAAATATTACAATGCAAAAGTACCAGCAGGAAAAGGCACAGTGAAAACAAAGCTTTCTTTGGGTAAGGCAGGGACCGACTGTGTTGTTCACCCCCGTTTCCCGGGGTGTTTGCTGATGCCCTTCTACCTCAGTCTGCCTGATAGCTGTAGAAGGTCAGAAACACACCCCAAATCTACAGCAGAACGCCAAGGGAGAGGTGAGTATGAATGTTACGTGTTAGGCTGGCTAAATTCAATGAGTTATGAAAAGAGCATGAAACACTGGATTTAAAAATATATATATGCTTTAAGACACTCAGAAGCACATTGGGGCAGCCTGAAATGACCCAGCTTTATTAATGGAAAATGAATTTAATTTAGACTAGGTTAGCTCTTGTCCAATTCAAGAAACGAAGTTCAGACAGCTAAAGAAATCAATTTATTTTGTCAAGGAAGAGCAATTCCAGGTCTGTACCCTAAGTTTCAATTCATTTCACTAGAGACTTCTATGATAAACTGAGAAACCAGGTCTCATTTCCAGGTGGCATTTCCAATGTCTCTTCTTCATTCTCCATCACCACTAGAGACAGACACACTTTCTTGGAATTTGACACTCAAGATCCACACACAGTCAAGAAATGGTGTCCCTAATGCCAGTCCTAAAACTCGGGACACCAGAGCCAAGTCCAAGCCCCCACTTATTGCTGCTCTGGTCACCCACATGGGCATCTCACTGGAGACTCAGACCCACGGACCCAGGAGCAAGGGCCAGCAGTGCCTCAGCAGTCCTGGTGTCTGCTGTGGGACAGCCCTTTACCTGAAGACCTCCTATTCAAAGCAGCCACATTTTTGGACCCAAGCACCACATCTCCTAACTCTTAAGATAACAACAAAAATAGTATCATTGTTGCCTTTTAGGATTTTTTTCTTGGTGTGTCAATACGAGGAATGCCATTTTACAGATTAAACACTGGGACCCCTCACAGGTGTCTTGCTCAAAGCCACATTTCTTTACAGCATGGTTTCTCCTAGATTAATCAACATTACCCTGAAGAACTTCCTTTGCCAACCTCCCATGTCCCCATGTTGTATGACTGGAGGACAGACTGACATTAGATCTGCTCCCAGTTCCACCATCAGCAGGTGAGAGGCTTGGGAAGGCAGGTTCCCAGTTTGGGCCTCCTCTGAACTTAGCAGCAGCACAGGTGGTAGGAAGGTGCACATCCATATCTAGCAGAACCCATGGGAGCATGAGCTTCAGAGCTACCGCAGGTTAAATAACAACTTGAATTGTGAGACAGCCCAACTCTCAGACACTCCCACATGTGGCTGTTGGGAAGGGAGAGCAATCTCTGCAAAACTATGGTTCCATTTCTCTTTCACGGATTCCCTCTCCACAAAGATGGAACACCACATGCACAAGGTTATGTACTGTGGCATTATTTCTAATAAAGAAATTCTGGAAACAATGTAAATACATACTCATATCAGGCTGATCAGATAGAGAACAGCATGTCCATACAATGGAGGACTAAGCAGCCAACAAGAATGAAGTTTCTCAGAACCTGAATGAAATGATTTCTACAATGCAGTGCTGTGAAAAAGCAATATTAAGAAGGGCACATGTAGCACATTAATTTTAATGGAAAAGGAAACTTGTACATTTGGTTAATTTTTTTACAAAAAGAACCACAGGAAAGGTATAGTGAAAAGTAATGAGAATACTTGTCCTGTAGGGGAGGTGGCAGAGGAGTGGCAGAGGCTGGGGCGGGAATGAGGATTCTGTGAGTATACTTTTCTTTTTTTGGCCACACTGCATGGCATGCAGGATCTTAGTTCCCTGACCAGGGATCAAACTTGTGCCCCCTGTAGCAGAAGTACGGAGTCTTAACCATTGGACCATCAAGTAAGTCCCCAAGTATACGGTTTTATATAGGTTGATTTTCAAATCATGTAAATGTTTTTCATATTCAAAAAACAAAGTCTGGAGAAGGAAATGGCAACCCACTCCAGTATTCTTGCCTGGAGAATCTCATGGACAGAGGAGGCTAGCAGGCTATAGTCAGTGGGGTTGCAAAAGTGTCAGGCACAACTTAGTGACTAAACAACACAACGCTTAAATTGTACAATATGATGCATTTTAATATATGTGTGCAACTATAATATCACAAAACTAAGGTGATGAACATATCATTACCCACAAAAATTTTCTTATGCCCCTTAATGATCTCTTCTTGTCCTCCCTATCCAGATGCAACTATTGATTTATTTCATTTCATAATACATTAGTTTGAATTTTCTAGAATTTTATATAAATGTAATACAGTATGAGGTTTTTTTTACCTTCTATCAGTAAGCATAATTGTTTTGAGATTATTTACTGTTGTTGGGAATATCAATATATTATTCCTTTTTGCATTGAGTAATGTTTCCCTGTGTATGGATGTTATACAGTTGCTTATCCATCAATTATTAACAAACATTTAGGTTGTTTCCATGGCTTCCCTGGTGGCTCAGATGGTAAAGAATCTGCCTGCAATGTGGGTGACCCAGGTTCGATCCATGTGTTGGGAAGATCCCCCGAGAAGGAAATGGCAACTCACTCCAGTATTCTTGCCTGGAGAATTCCATGGACAGAGGAGCCTGGTGGGCTACAGCCCATGGGGTCACAAACAGTTGGACACAGCTCAGTGAGTAACACACTAGGTTGTTTCCAGGTTCTATCTTTTAAAAATATAGCATATTTGAAACAAAAAGAAAAGAAAAAAGTAAAGTCAAAAAAGGATTTTTTAAAAACCCACTTTCCCAAGCTTGAAGCAATTCCCTGAGTTCCATCATGGAGTTCCTCCTACACAGGCTACCACTTTGTTGGGAGCAACCACACAGAGGGAGCTGGGATTAACACAAGAGACTTACAAAACCACCCTCCCCTCCTGCTGCCCAAAGATGCCAAGGTCGCCCTTTTCTGCCCACTCTTGCTCAGACCATCTCTAGTCTCTTCTCAGCATTTTCTGGGTGTCTAGTAAATCCATTGGTGCTTGTTGACTATTTTGGCGATGACCTTTCATCACTCATCACTAAAGTCACTCAAATAAGATCTATTTTTAAAATAGTAACCCACTTTGTTCCTTTATAAAATATTCTCTAAGAAAATGTTGCAGTTATATTTCCTGAGACAGAAGAGAAAAATCTCTGTTAAATTGAGCTAGCTACCTAACATTTAAATTCTTGAAATTTGCTAATATCCAGGCAACTTCTTCACTACTTTTGGATGCCAGACTTTCACAACAGCTTTTATCAATAGAGCAACAACACATATATATGGTACCTCACAAAAGTTAACACATCATTATATCATTTTACAGCTGAATAATATGAAGAACACAGGTCATGTTTCATTAATTGTAAGACAGTTTCATTAACTGTAAAACTCAATGAGGACTGGGGAGTCCTGATCCTTTCCACTGTTGAGTCTCTCCTCCAGTAAAAGCTGGTTAACTGAGCACCAGTGTTAAAGTCACCTTGCACAAGCACCTGAGAGACCCAGTGGTAAAAATGGAGATTAGGCTCTCCAGGGAGGAAGTGTAGAGGGAGATTTCTGCTGGAACCCTCCCAGGATGGAGAGCCAGGTTCTACCAAGTGAACGTCTACCAGCAGAGCCACAGTTAGCCTACTGATTCCAGTTTCCAAATCAGCATAAACACCAAAATTCAGGGTGTTTGCAGATAGCTCAAGCATTGCAGATGTGGTCAAAATGGGCATTTGTAAAGTGAGGGTGCTTTCCAGAATGCTCCCCAACAGTGCTGGGCTATCAGAGGCAACCCCATAGACAGGCAGATGGCAGCATGGCAAAAAGTAGGAAGAAGGCACTGTGCCAGGCTCCACTGCACCGGGGCCAGGATGAATCCACCTGTAGAGGAAGGATGGATTAACACCTAGAGAACTGTATTCCAATTCTGACGGCCACTCACCAACCACGCTGTCAGTTGGCCTGGCTCTCAGCATCCTCTTCTAAAGTAGGATGGACTCTCATCCCTGCTGGATGCATGAGAGAGCTTGATGAACTAATTGAGACTGAATACCTCAAAATGCCTGGCCAGACCAGGGAATGGCTCCAGGAATCCCACAGCCAGTTAGCACTCTATTTGGAAATATGCATCCTGAAGCCAGCTTTCTTAATTCTCTGGAACAAATGACTTCTAAGGCTTATTTTCACTGTGATCATTTATCACTTAAGAAAAAGCAAAATGTCCTGAAAATAAAGATTCTAAATACATAAATACATTTTGGAAAACTGTGGTATGCAGTTTTCTAAAATCTCCTTAAAAGAATAAGCCCCTTTCCAAAAAGAGTTTGAAAAGTAAACAAGGAGGGGGGAAAAAAAACTACTTCAAGGTTTTATGTCTACCTCCAAAAGTAGCTCAACCCATTCTATAAAGATATTACCATGACTTCTTAAAAACTGACCATCTACTGAAACAGAAAATACATTTGTTAGGAGAGATCAGCCAGCTACTTGCTGTCACTGATGGTGTCCTCGACAGCCAGGATGCCCCACCATGTTCTGGGCAAACAGTGGGCCTTCCCTGAGCTCAGAGAAGCACTAATAGTAAAGCTATCTATTTCCTGAAGAGAGAGTGGAGTGTAGCAACATTCAATTTATAAACTATTGACAAAGTAGAACCTGCAGGAATGCAAGAAAACATTTACTGTCAAGCACAATCCAAGTGAGAGAATCTTAAGATTTAAACTGGAAAGCCTTGTAAGTTATCTGTACTCAGGAAAGAATCCTAGCGGTCTGTCATTCAAGGACTATGATATTATAAATGTAGTTGCTGCTGCTAAGTCGCTTCAGTTGTATCCGACTCTGTGAAACCCCATAGACGGCAGCCCGCCAGGCTCAGCCATCCCTGGGATTCTCCAGGCAAGAACACCGGAGTGGGTTGCCATTTCCTTCTCCAATGCATGAAAGTGAAAGGTGAAAGTGAAGTCGCTCAGTCGTGTCTGACTCTTAGCGACCCCATGGACTGCAGCCTACCAGGCTCCTCCGTCCATGGGATTTTCCAAGCAAGAGTACTGGAGTAGAGTGCCATTGCCTTCTCCGATAAATTTGTTAAGCCCTCCTAAACATTGTTATCCATAGTGAGCCAAGAATAGGCCCCAAAGAACAAATCCTTGCTAATCTCAAATGATAATCCTCATATTGACAGAAATTATTCTACATCTATTTCCACTGTATAGGAAGAATCATGATGCCACTGTTTGATAAAATTGAACATCCTTTTTCTGTTCCAAATTCAAAGAATCAGTACCACAATACTAATCAAGTTCAAAGATCAGTACCACAATACTGATCAACTTTGAGAGAACTGACCTGTGACTTTGGACACATGGTGGTCAAGAGCAAGCTCTAAGGGATTCAAAGCACTGAGGAGTTTATCTAAATTCTATCCTCCTCCTTCCGTTCAGTGGAGGCTGCATTGGGATCTCTGAATAGCAAACTGGCAAATGAGGGCTTCACTAACGGAACTAATCCCACCTGCAAAGTAAGTACCTTTGTTTCACTTATTGTGGTAATAACTTTAGGTGGTCTGTTATGGACCAATAAGTACACAATCTGCTGTGAGACAGTGGCAGGGGGCTCCCCAAGAAAATCAGCCTGATGACTCTCTCCATTCTGTGCTGGAACCTGGTGCTTCTTTTACTTTCATCAACATGCCTTGAGGCTGCATTCAGTTCAACCCAGTTAGCTTCAGCCCAGTTAGCTAGGGCATCCACAGTCTCATGGAGAGAGCCTCTGAGACACTGGCTGGTCTTGTGCTTAGCACCAGAGACAGAGGCAGAAGGTACGGAGAGGCCCTGTTGAAGTCTGATAAAAAATATACAAAGGCAACGCTTGATCCTCACTGGGGCAGAGCTGCCAGAGGCTAGAAAAAACCCTAATAGTGCTATCTCCTGCTCCTGTGGCCACCAGCACCCCTGTGTACCTGGTGCTTCCAGGGTCCCCACAATCCAAGCAGCTGTGCCACTTCCACGCATGGTCCTCCAACTCCTGCAGATGACCGACACGCAGAAGTTGAGATAAAACCACAGTTAAACCCCAGGGGCAGTGTGGCGAAGGAAGAGGATTGAAAACCTCCCCACCAGCTGTACAAGCTATAGATCAAATCCATACAATCTAGGTGGACTCTGTATCTATGGAATATATAAAAAGGACAATGAGTGTTCTCACAAAAGAAAATGCCCTAGCTGTAGCAGGGGTGGACAGTGAAGGCAAAAACACATAGGAGTAAGGCAAGATTAGAGTCTGAGCTGCCCACACAGCAGGTCCAGAGACAAGCCCAGTACTGGAGGGCCTCCTATGGATGCAGAAGTGGGCTGTGACTCACAGTGCTGAAAAGGATACTGACAGCTGAGATCCAACAAAAATATTTATTATTATGCTTATATTCGGAATTGTTTTGAATGTTTTCTCTTCTATTTTTTGTGTTCTTGTAGTTGCTATTTCTTTTTTTATTATTAACTCTGTTTAACCTGCTGAGAAACTTTTTTTTAAAATCACACTTTTTATTTCCATTACATAATTCTAACTCTATGTTGGGTTTTGGGGTTTCTGTGGGGTATTTTCATTTTCCTTTTTAAATTGTGTTTGTTTCTCATATTGTTCTTTTCCTGCTGTAGTTATTCTTTTATATATGTTTATATATATGCTATATATATATAAATGTTATATTTTTATATGTATGTTTCCATATATGTTGTTTATATATTTATTAGCTTATATGCAAAGTACATCATGCAAAATGCCAGGCTGGATGAAGTGCAAGCTGGAATTAAGATGGCCAGGAGAAATATCAAAAACCTCAGATATGCAGATGACATCATGTGGCAGAAAGCAAAGAGAAACTAAACAGCCTCTTGTGAAGATGAAAGAGGAGAGTGAAAAAGCTGGCTTAAAACTCTACAGTCAAAAAAACTAAGACCATGTCATCTGGTCCCATCACGTCATAGCAAATAGATGGCAAATGATGGAAATAGTGACAGACTATTTTCTTGGGCTCCAAAATCATTGCAGATGGTGACTGCAGCCATGAAATTAAAAGACACTTGTTCCTTGGAGAAAAGCTATGACCAACCTAGACAGCATATTAAAAAGCAGAGACAGTACTTTGCTGACAAAGATTTGTCTAGTCAAAGCTATGGTTTTTCCAGTAGTCATGTATGGATGTGAGAGTTGGACCATAAAGAAAGCTGAATGCTGAAGAATTGATGCTCTTGAACTGCAGTGTTGGAGAAGACTCTTGAGAGTCCCTTGGACTGCAAGGAGATCCAAGCAGTCCATCCTAAAGGAAATCAGTTCTGAATATTCATTGGAAGGACTGAGGCTGAAGCTGAAACTCAACTACTTTGGCCACCTGATGCGAAGAACTGACTCACTGGAAAAGACCCTGATGCTGGGAAAGACTGAAGGCGGGAGGAGAAGGGGACGACAGAGGATGAGATGGTTGGATGGCATCACCAACTCAATGGACATGAGTGTGAGTAAGCTCTGGGAGTTGGTGATGGCAAGGAAGCCTGGCATGCTGCAGTCTGTGGGGTTGCAAACACAACTGAGCAAATGAACTGATATATATTTATACATGCCATATACTTGTATATATGTAAAAGAATAACTACAGCAGGAAAAGAACAACATGTGTATATATGCATTTTTCTATATAGTTCTATTTTTCTTTTGTTTTCTTCCTTTTCTCTGTTTCACCATGTTTGTTAGTTTGTTTGGCTTTCTTTGCTCTATTCCCTAGTTGGTAATCTCCTTTGGTCTTGTTTTCTGGGTTGTGTTTTAGTTAGTTTTGTTTTTAGTTGGTTGATACCATTCTTAGCTTTCTTTGCCTGCCAGGTCACTGTCTTGTACTTTGTTTTCTTTGGACTATTTTGGTGGTGTGTGTGTTTGTGTGTGTTCCTTTGGTTTTGTTATTATTGGCTGATTGTCCGTTTATCTTTTGTTTAGGGTTTGTTTTTTGTTTATTTTTGTTTTTGTGTGTTTGTTTTAATCTTCTTTAATGCCATAACAAATGACTTGTAGGATCTTGGTTCCCTGCCAGAGGTTGGGTTAGAGCCTTTGGGCTGGGGAAACTGAGTTCAGGATACTAGACTGCAGAGAACTCCTGACACCAGGGAGTGTTAACTACTGAGAACTCCCACGAAGCCTCCACCTGTGTCCAAGACCTGACACCATCTAACTGTTAGCAGCACCCAGTACAGGATATCTCACCCAAACAACAAGACAAAAACAGCAGACAGGCTTCCCACAGATACCCCAAAACATGCTACCTCACAGCCCTACCCACCAGAGGGAAAAAAAACACAACTCTTCCCACCAGAACACAGGCACAAGTCCCTCCCAACATGAAGCCTACACAAAGCACTGAACCAAACCCAGCCACTAAGGGTAGAGACCAAAAGGAGTAACTGTGACCCTAGAGCCTGGGGAAAGTAAGTTAGAAAAAATGAATTAAGATAGAGAAATACTCTGCAAATTAAGGAAAAAGGTAAAAACTCAGAAGGCCAAATAAACAAAGAGGAAATAGGCAAATTATCTGAAAAAGAATTCGGAGTGACAATAGTAAAGATGATACAAAACCTCAAAAATAGAATGGAGAAAATACAAATCAATTAACACACTAAACAAGGACATAGAAGAAATAAAGAACAAACACACATAAATGAACAACATAATTACTGAAATTAAACATACTCTAGAAGGAATCAATAGCAGAGTGACTAACTGAAGCAGAAGAACAGGTAAGTGAGCTGGAAGACAGAATGGTGGAAATAACTGTTAAAGAGCAGAATATAGAAAAAAGAATGGAAAGGACTAAGGACAGTTTCAAGAGACCTTTGGGATAATATTAAAAGCATCAACGCTCGAATTATAGGGGTCCCAGAAAAAGAAGAGAAAATGAAAGAGTCTAAGAAATTTTTTGAACAGACTATAGTCGAAAACTTTAATAACATGGGAAAAGAAATAGCCAGTCAAGTCCAAGAAGCACAGAGATACCAATCCAGGATAAACTCAAGAAGAAACATGCTGAGAAACATAAATCAAACTAACAAAGATTAAAAACAAAGAAAAAATATTAAAAGCAGTAACAAAAAAGCAACAAGTAACACACAAGGGAAACCCCACACAATTAACCACTGATCTTCCAGCAGAAACTCTGCAGGCTAGAAGGGAATGGCAGGACACAGTTTAAGTACTGCAAGGGAAAAATCCACATCTAAGAATACTCTATCCAGCAAGGATCTCATTCAAAATTGAGGGAGAAAACAAAAGCTTTACAGACAAGCACAAGTTAAAGAGCACCACCAAACCAGCTTTATAGCAAATGTTAGAGGGACTTCTATATGGAGGAAATACAAGAGAAGGAAGAGACCTACAAAAACAAATCCAAAACAATTAATAAAATGCCAACAGGAACATATATATCAATAATTACTTTAAATGTAAATGACTTAAATGCTCCAACCAAAAGACATAGACTGGTTGAATGGATACAAAAAGAAGACCTGTATACATGCTGTCTACAAGAGACCCAGTTCAGACCTAGAGAGTGAGAATATGGAAAAAGATATTCCATGAAAATAGAAATCAAAAGAAAGCTGGAGTAGCAATTCTCATATAAGACAAAATAGACCTTAAAATAAAGACTATTATAAGAGATAAAGAAGGACACTACATAATGATCAATGGATTAATCCAGAAGACATACCAATTATAAATATTTATGCACCCAACACAGGAACACCTCAATACATAAAGCAAATGCTAACAGACAAAAAACTCAACAGATGCATAAAAAGCTTTTGACAAAATTCAGCACCCATGTATGATCAACTCTTCAGAAAATGGACATAGATGGAAATTACCTTACCATAATAAAGGTCATATATCATATACCAGAACTGACTCATTTGAAAAGACCTTGATGCTGGGAAAGATTGAAGGTGGGAGAAAAAGGGACAACAGAGGATGAGATGGTTGGATGGCATCACCAACTCGATGGACATGAGTGTGAGTAAGGTCTTGGAGTTGATGGCAGGGAAGCCTAGCATGCTACAGTGCATGGGGTCACAAAGAGTTGGACATGACTGAGCGACTGAACTGAACTGAACAATAAACCCAAAGCAAACATTATTCTCAATGGTGAAAAACTTAAAAACATTTCTTCTAAGATCAGGACTAAGACAAGGGTGCAAACTCACCACTACTATTCAACATAGTTTTGGAAGTTCTAGCCATGGCAATCAGAGAAAAAAGAAATAAAAGGAATCCACTCTGGAAAATAAGTAACTCTCATGATTTGTAGACAACATGATATTATTCATTGAAAACCCTAAACATGTCACAAAAAAATTACTAGAGCTAATCAGTGAATTTAGTAAAGTTGCAGGATACAAAATCAATATACAAAAATCACTTGCATCCCTATATGCTAACAGTGAAAAATCATAAAGAGAAATTAAAGAATCCCATTTACCACTGCAACAATAAGAAATAAACCTACCTAAGGAGACAAAAGAGCTGTCTATGGAAAACTGTAAGATACTAATTAAATAAATTAAAGAAAACATAAACAGATGGAGAGAGATACTATGTTCCTGGACTGGAAGACTCAGCACTGCAAAAACAGACTGTATTACACAAAGCAATCTACCAATTAAATGCAATTCCTATAAAATTACCAATGGCATTTTTCACAGAATAAGAATAAAATATTTCACAATTCGTATGGAAACACAAAGTCCCCAAATATCCAAAGCAATCTTTAGAAAGAAATGAGCTGGAATGTGTCAAGAGGCACAAAGAGTCCCATACAGGATAAACCCAAGGAGAAACACACCAAGACACATACTTATCAAACTAACAAAGAAAGTTTAAACTAAACATAAAGAAAGAATATTAAAAGCAACAAGGGAGAAGCAACAAGTAACATACAAGGGAAACCCCATATGCTTAACAGCTGATCTTTAAGCAGAAGCTCTGCAGGTCAGAAGGGAATGGCAGGATATATTTAAAGTACTGAAAGGGAAAAGTCTACAACCAAGATTACCATACCAGGCAAGGATCTCATTCAAAATTGTTGAAGAAATAAAAAGAAATAAAAAGCAAAAGTGAAGAGAATTAGTACCACCAAATCAGCTTTACAACAAATGTTAAACAGACTTATATAGTCAAGAAATAACAAGAGAAGAAAAACCCCATACAATTAAGAAAATGGCAATAGGAACATATATATCAATAATTACTTTAAATGTAAATGGATTAAGTACTCCAACCAAAAGACATAGACTGGCTGAATGGATACAAAAACAAGACCCATATACATGTTGGCTACAAGAAACCCACTTCGGACCTCAAGACACATATAGATTGAAAGTGAGAGGATGGAAAAACATATTCCATGCAAATGGGAAGCAAAGGAAAGCTGGAGTAGCAATTCTCATATCAGACCCTGAAGGATGGGATAGGGAGGGAGGGGGGAGGGGGGTTCAGTATGGGGAACACACGTACACCCATTTTTTTTTAATAAAAAAAAGAAAAAATAAACCTTAAAATAAAGAATATTACAAGAGATAAAAAGGACACTACATAATGATCAAGGGATCAATCCAAGAGGAAGACATAACAATTGTAATATCTATGCACCTGACATAGGAGCACCTCAATACCCAAGACAAACATTAACAGACATAAAAGGAGAAATTGACAGTAACACAATAATAGTTGGAGACTTTAACAGCCCAACCATACATGGACAGATCATCAAAACGGAAAATTAATAAGGAAACACAAGTCTTAAATGATACATTAGACGAGTTGGATCTCACTGCTATCTTTAGGACCATCATTCCAACCAAATGCTGAGAATACCTCTTCTTCTCAAGTGCACATGGAACATTCTCCAGGATAGACCACATCTTGGGTCACAAATCAAACCTCAGTAAATTTAAGAAAATTGAAATCATACCAAGCATCTTCTTCAACCACAATGCTATGAGACTAGATATCAATTACAAGAAAAAAACTGTAAGAAACACAAACACATAGAGATTAAAAAACATTTTTCTAAATAACAAGCAGGTTACTTTAGAAATCAAAAGGGAAATGAAAAACTTTCTAGAAACAAATGACAGCTAAATCACAACAACTCAATACCTATGGGATGCAGCAAAAGCAGTTCCAAGAGGGAAGTTTATAACAGTACAATCCTACCACAAGAAACAAGAAAAACATCAAATAGACAGCCTAACTTTACACCTTGTTACAACTGGAAAAAGAACAACAACAACAAATTAGTAGACGGAAAGAAATCATGAAGATCTGAGCAGAAATAAATGAAAAAGGAATGAAAGAAACAATAGTAAAAATTAATTAAACTAAAATCTGTTTCTTTATGAAGATAAACAAAATTGACAAACCTTTAGCCAGACTCAACAAGAAAAACAGAAGAATCAAATCAACAAAATTAGAAATGAAAAAGGAGAGGTTACAATAGACAGTGCAGAAAAACAAGGGAGTATAAGAGGCCATTATGAATATGGCATTAAAATGGATAACCTGGAAGAAATGGATTCTTCGAAAAGTTCAATCTTCCAAGACTGAACCAGAAAGAAATAGAAATTATGAACAAACCAATTACAAGCATTGAAATTGAAGCTGTGATACAAAACCTCCCCCAAAACAAAAGCCTAGTACCAGATGGGTTCACAGGAGAATTCTACCAAACATTTAGAGAAGAGCTAATGCCTATCCTTCTAAAACTCTCAAAAAACTACAGAGGAAGGAACACTTCCAAACTCATTCTATGAGACCACCATCACCCTCATATCAAAAGCACACAAAGACAACACAAAAAGAGAAAACTACAGGCCAATATCACTGATGAATATAGATGCAAAAATCCTCAACAAAATTTTAGCAAACAGAATTCAGCAACACATCAAAAAGCTCATGCACCACGATCAGGTTGGGTTTATTCCAGGAATGTAAGGATTCTTCAATATATGCAAATCAATCAATGTGATATACCATATTAACAAATTGAAAGATAAAAACCATGCGATAATCTCAATAGATGCAGAAAAAGCCTTTGACAAAATTCAGCACCCATTTATGATAAAAACCCTTCAAAAAATGGGCATAGAAGGAACCTACCTCAACATAGTAAAGGCCATATATGATAAGCCTACAGCAAACATTATTCTCAATGGTGAGAAACTGAAAGCATTCCCCCTAAGATCAGGAACAAGACAAGGGTGTACACTTTCACCACTATTATTCAACATAGTTCTGGAAGTCCTAGCTAGAGCAATCAGAAAAGAAATAAAAGGAATTGTGATAGGAAAAGAAGTAAAGCTCTCACTGTTTGCAGATGACATGATACTATACATAGAAAACGCTAAAGATAGTATCAGAAAATTACTAGAGCTAATCAGTGAATTTAACAAAGTTGCAGGATACAAAATCAATACACAGAAATAATTTGAATTTCTATATACTAACACTGAAAAATTAGAAAGAGATATTAAGAATTCAATCCCACTCACCATTGCAACAAAAAGAATTAAATATCTAGGAATAAACTTACCTAAGGAGACAAAGTAGGGAAAACCACTAGACCATTCAGGTATGACCTAAATCAAATCCCTTATGATTATACAGTGGAAGTGAGAAATAGATTTAAGGGACTAGATCTGATAGAGTGCCTGATGAACTATGGACAGAGGTTCGTGACATTGTACAGGAGACGGGGATCAAGACCATCCCCATGGAAAAGAAATGCAAAAAAGCAAAATGGCTGTCTGGTGAGGGCTTACAAATAGCTGTGAAAAGAAGAGAAGTGAAAAGCAAAGGAGAAAAGGAAAGATATAAGCATCTGAATGTAGAGTTCCAAAGAATAGCAAGGAGAGATAAGAAAGCCTTCATCAGCGATCAATGCAAAGAAGTAGAGGAAAACAATAGAATGGGAAAGACTAGAGATCTCTTCAAGAAAATTAGAGATACCAAGGGAACATTTCATGCAAAGATGGGCTCGATAAAGGACAGAAATGGTATGGACCTAACAGAAGCAGAAGATATTAAGAAGAGATGGCAAGAATACACAGAAGAACTGTACAAAAAAGATCTTCACGACCAAGATAATAATGATGGTGTGATCACTCACCTAGAGCCAGACATCCTGGAATGTGAAGTCAAGTGGGCCTTAGAAAGCATCACTATGAACAAAGCTAGTGGGGGTGATGGAATTCCAGTTGAGCTATTTCAAATCCTGAAAGATGATGCTGTGAAAGTGCTGCACTCAAA
>NW_011494531.1:284650-285853 GCF_000754665.1 Bison bison bison
CCACTCCAGTATTCTTGCCTGGAGAATTCCAGGGACAGAGGAGCCTGGTGGGCTGCCATCTATGGGGTCACATAGAGTCGGACACGACTGAAGCGACTTAGCAACAACCACCACCACCACTGTATTATTTGCCTAGAGGAAAAAAATCATTTTTCAAAATCCTGAGAGTACTGAGATTTTTTTCCCCCTAATTTCAGGTTCTTATTTAAGATAACCTAAAATAATTAATGCTCAAAATTCTCCAAGCCAGGCTTCAGCAATACGTGAACGGTGAACTTCCTGATGTTCAAGCTGGTTTTAGAAAAGGCAGAGGAACCAGAGATCAATTTGCCAACATATGCTGGATCATCGAAAAAGCAAGAGAGCTCCAGAAAAACATCTATTTCTGCTTTATTGACTATGCCAAAGCCTTTGACTGTGTGGATCACAATAAATTGTGGAAAATTCTGAAAGAGATGGGAATACCAGACTACCTGACCTGCCTCTTGAGAAACCTATATGCAGGTCAGGAAGCAGTAGTTAGAACTGGACATGGAACAATAGACTGGTTCCAAATAGGAAAAGGAGTACGTCAAGGTTGTTTATTGTCACCTTGCTTATTTAACTTATATGCAGAGTACATCATGAGAAACGCTGGAATGGAAGAAGCACAAGCTGGAATCAAGATTGCTGGGAGAAATATCAATAACCTCAGATATGCAGATGACACCACCCTTATGGCAGAAAGTGAAGAGAAACTACAAAGCCTCTTGATGAAAGTGAAAGTGGAGAGGAAAAAAGTTGGCTTAAAGCTCAACATTCAGAAAACTAAGATCATGGCATCTGGTCCCATCGCTTCATGGGAAATAGATGGGGAAACAGTGGAAACAGTGTCAGACTTCATTTTTTTGGGCTCCAAAATCACTGCAGATGGTGATTGCAGACATGAAATTAAAAGACGCTTACTTCTTGGAAGGAAAGTTATGACCAACCTAGGTAGCATATTGAAAAGCAGAGACATTACTTTGCCCACAAAGGTCCGTCTAGTCAAGGCTATGGTTTTTCCAGTGGTCATGTATGGATGTGAGAGTTGGACTGTGAAGAAAGCTGAGTGCCGAAGAATTGATGCTTTTGAACTGTGGTGCTGGAGAAGACTCTTGTGAGTCCCTTGGACTGCAAGGAGATCCAACCAGTCCATTCTGGAGGAGATCAGCCCTGGAATTT
>NW_011494531.1:285953-286315 GCF_000754665.1 Bison bison bison
GCTGGATGGCATCACCGACTCGATGGACGTGAGTCTGAGTGAACTCCAGGAGATGGTGATGGACAGGGGAGGCCTGGCGTGCTGCGATTCATGGGGTCGCAAAATGTCGGACATGACTGAGCGACTGAACTGAACTGAAATGAACTGAAGGAGACAATAGAACTGTACACAGAAAATTATAAGACATTGATGAAAGAAATCAAAGACGACATAAAAAGATGGAGAGATATTCCATGTTCCCTGGTAGGAAGAATCAATATTGTTAAAATGAGTGTACTACCAAATGCAATCTACAGATTCAATGTGATCCCTATAAAATTACCAATGGCATTTTTCACAGAACTAGAACAAAATTTCACAAT
>NW_011494531.1:286415-286719 GCF_000754665.1 Bison bison bison
GGTTTTTCCTAGTAGTCATGTACTGATGTGAGAGTTGGACTGTGAAGAAAGCTGAGCACCAAAGAATTGATGCTTTTGAACTGTGGTATTGGAGAAGACTCTTGAGAGTCCCTTGGACTGCAAGGAGATCCAACCTGTCCATTCTAAAGGAGATCAGCCCTGGGTGTTCTTTGGAAGGAATGATGCTAAAGTTGAAAGTGCAATACTTTGGCTACCTCATGTAAAGAGTTGACTCATTGGAAAAGACTCTGATGCTGGGAGGGATTGGGGGCAGGAGGAGAAGGGGACGACAGAGGATGAGATG
>NW_011494531.1:286819-290265 GCF_000754665.1 Bison bison bison
TTTCACAATCCTTATGGAAACACAGAAGACCCCCAGATAGCCAAAGCAGTCTTGAGAAAGAAGAATGGAGCTGGAGGAATCAACCTTCCTGACTTCAGATTATGCTACAAAGCTATGGTCATCAAGACAGTATGGTACTGGCACAAAAACTGAATTATCGACCAATGGAACAAGATAGAAAGCCCAGAAATAAACCCATGCACCTATGAGTACCTTATTTTTGACAAAGAAGACAAGAATATACAATGGGGCAAAGACAGCCTCTTCAGTAAATGGTTCTGGGAAAACTGGACAGCTACATCTGGTCCCATCACTTCGTGGGAAATAGATGGGGAAACAGTGGAAAGAGTGTCAGACTTTATTTTTTGGGGGGCTCCAAAATCGCTGCAGATGGTGATTTCAGGGATGAAATTAAAAGACGCTTACTCCTTGGAAGGAAAGTTATGACCAACCTAGATAGCATATTCAAAAGCAGAGACATTATTTTGCCAACAAAGGTCTGTCTAGTCAAGGCTATGGCTTTTCCAGTGGTCATGTATGGATGTGAGAGTTGGACTATGAAGAAAGCTGAGGGCTGAAGAATTGATGCTTTTGAACTGTGGTGCTGGAGAAGACTCTTTAGAGTTCATTGGACTGCAAGGAGATCCAACCATTCCATCCTAAAGGAGACCAGTCCTGGGTGTTCATTGGAAGGACTGATGCTGAGGCTAAAACTTCAATACTTTGGCCACCTAATGTGAAGAGTTGACTCACTGGAAAAGACCCTGATGCTGGGAGGGATCAGGGGCAGGAGGAGAAGGGGACGACAGAGGATGAGATGGCTGGATGGCATCACCAACTCAATGGATGTGAGTTTGAGTGAACTCCGGGAGTTGGTGATGGATGTGAGTTTGAGTGAACTCTGGGAGTTGGTGACGGACAGGGAGGCCTGGCGTGCTGCAATTCATGGGGCCGCAAAGAGTCGGACACGACTGCATGACTGAACTGAACTGAACCTGTAAAAGAATGAAATTAGAACACTTCCTAACATCATACACAAAGATAAACTCAAATGGATGAGAAACTATAAAACTCTTAGAGGAAAACATAGGCAGAACACTTGATGACATAAATCAAAGCAAGATCCTTCTATGACCCACCTCCTAGAGTAATGGAAATAAAAACAAAAGTAAAGTGGGGCCTGATTAAACTTAAAAGCTTTTGCACAGCAAAGGAAACTCTAAGCAATATGAAAAGACAACCCTTGGAATGGGAGAAAATAATGGCAAATGAAACAACTGACAAAGGGTTCATTTCCAAAATATACAAGCAGCTCATACAACTCAACACCAGAAAAACAACCAACCAAATCAAAAAATGGGAAAAAGACCTAAACCGACATTTCTCCAAAGAAGACATACAGATGGCTAACAAACACATGAAAAGATGCTCAACATCGCTTATTATTAGAGATATGCAAATCAAAACCACAATGAGATATCACCTTACAGTGATGACTTACATTCTGAATGATGGTCAGTTAGAATGGCCATCATCAAAAATCCAACAAACAATAAATGCTGGAGAGGGTGTGGAGAAAAGGGAAAGCTCTTGTGCTTTTGGTGGGAATGTAACTTGATACAGCCAATATGGAAGACGGTATGGAGATTCCTTAGAAAACTAGGTATAAACCGACCATATAACCCAGCAATCCCACTCCTAGGCATATACCCTGAGGAAACCAGGGTTAAAAAAGACACGTGTTTCCCATTGTACATTGCAGCACTATTTATAATAGCTAGAACATGGAAGCAACCCAGATGCCCATCAACAGATGAATGGATAAAGAAGTTGTGGTACATACACACAATGGGATATTTCTCAGCCATAAAAACGAACACATTTGAGACAGTTCTGATGAGGTGGATGAACCTAGAACCTATTATAGAGTGAAGTGAGTCAGAAAGAGGAAGATAAATACCATATTCTTATGCACATATACAGAATCTAGAAAAATGGTTGTGAACAATTTATTTTCAGGGCAGCAGTGGAGAAAAAGACATAGAGAATAGACTTATGGACATGGGGAGAGTGGAAGAGGGTGAGATGAATGTAAAGATTAATATGGAAACTTACATTATCATATGTAAAACAGATAGCCAACAGAAATTTGCTGCATGGCTCAGGAAACTCAAACAGGGCTCTATATCAACCTAGAGGGGTGGGATGGGGAGGGAAATGGGAGGGAGGTTCAAAAGGGAGGGGATATATGTATACCTATGGCTGATTCATGATGAGGTTTGACAGTAAACAACGAAGTTCTGTAAAGCAACTATCTTTCAATAAAAATATATTAAAAAATAAATAAAAACAAAAATAAATAAATAGTATCTAATTAAACTTAAAACATTTTGCACAGCAAAGGAAACTATAAACAAAGTGAAAAGACAACCCTTAGAATGGCAATTGAAACATGTATAATATCATATAAGAAATGAATCATCAGTCCAGGTTCGATGCAGGATACAGGATGCTTGGGGCTGGTGCACTGGGATGACCCAGAGGGATGGTAGGAGGAGGGAGGTGGGAGGGGGGTTCAGGATGGGGAACACATGTACACCCGTGGTGGATTCATGTTGATGTATGGCAAAACCAATACAATATTGTAAAGTAATTAGCCTCCAATTAAAATAAATAAATTAAAATTTTAAAAAAGTACATGACTAATAAGATAGTTTCTTGCACAGGAAAAAAAAAAAGAATGGGAGAAAATAATAGCAAATAAAACAAACACAACAGACTAACTTCAATAATATACAAGCAGCTAATGCAACTCAATACCAGAAAAACAAAAATCCAATAAAAATTGGGTGGAAGACCTAAACAGACATTTCTCCAAAGCAGATATGCAGATGGTTAAAAAACACATGAAAAGATGCTCAACATCACTCATTATTACAGAAATGCAAATCAAAATTACAATGAAGTATCAACTATGAGATGGGAGATGGGAATACCAGACCACCTGACCTGCCCCTTGAGAAACCTATATGCAGGTAAGGAAGCAACAGTTAGAACTGGATATGGAAGAACAGACTAGCTCCAAATAGGAAAGGGAGTATGTCAAGGCTGTGTATTGTCACGCTGCTTATTTAACTTATATGTGGAGTACATCATGAGAAACACTGGGCTGGAAGAAGCAGAAGCCAGAATCAAGATCGCCAGGAGAAATATCAATAAACACAGATACGCAGATGACACCACCCTTATGGCAGAAAGTGAAGAGGAACTAAAAAGCCTCTTGATGACAGTGAAAGAGAAGAGTGAAAAAGTTGGCTTAAAGCTCAACATTCAGAAAACAAAGATCATGGCATCTGGTCCCATCACTTCATGGAAATAGATGGGGAAACAGTAGAAACAGTGTCAGAGTTCATTTTTTGGGGGCTCCAAAATCACTTCAGATGGTG
>NW_011494531.1:290542-295366 GCF_000754665.1 Bison bison bison
AAGAGACAGGGATGACAGAGGATGAGATGGCTGGATGGCATCACTGACTCGATGCACATGAGTTTGGGTGAACTCCAGGAGTTGGTGATGGACAGGGAGGCCTGGCGTTCTGTGATTCATGGGGTCACAACGAGTCAGACACGACTGAGTGACTGAACTGAACTGATCAACTCATGCTGGTCAGAGTAGTCATCATCAAATCTATAAAAAGTAAATGCTGGAAACGGTGTGGCTAAAAAGGAACCCTCTTGCACTGTTGCTGGGTATGTAAATTGATACAACCACTATGGAAGACAGCATGAAGATTCCTTAAAAATCTAGGAATAAAAGTACCATGTGCCAGTAATCTCACTGCTGCTGCTGCTAAGTCGCTTCAGTCGTATCCGACTCTGTGCGATGCCATAGACAGCAGCCCACCAGGCTCCTCTGTCCCTGGGATTCTCCAGGCAAGAATACTGGAGTGGGTTGCCATTTCCTTCTCCAATTCATGAAAGTGAAAAGTGAAAGTGAAGTCGCTCAGTCGTGTCCGACTCCTAGTGACCCCATGGACTGCAGCCTACCAGGCCCCTCTGTCCATCGGATTTTCCAGGCAAGAGTACTGGAGTGGGGTTCCATTGCCTTCTCCGAGTAATCTCACTACTGGGCATATACTCTGAGAAAACCATAATTGAAAAGGACATACATACTCTAATGTTCATTGCACCACTATTTACAATAGCTAGGACATGGAAACAACCTAGATGTCCATTGACAGATGAATGGATATAGAAGCCATGGTACACATATACAATAGTACTCAGCCATAAAAAGAAACTCATTTGAGTCAGTTCTAATAAGGTGGATGAATATAATGCCTATTATACAGAGTGAAGTCAGAAAAAAAAAAAAAACAAATATCACATATGCGTATATAAGGAATCTAGATTGGAGACAGAAATGGCAACCCACTCCAGTATTCTTGCCTCAAGAATCCTATGGACATAGGAGCCTCGTGGGCTGCTGTCCATAGAGTCGCATAGAGTCGGACACAACTGAAGCGACTTAGCAAGCATGCATGCATTGGAGAAGGGAATGGCAACCCACTCCAGTGTTCTTGCCTGAAGAATCCCAGGTACGGAGGAGCCTAGTGGGCTGCCGCATATGGCATCGCACAGAGTCGGACATGACTCAAGCAACTTAGCAGTAGCAGCAGCATGGAATCTAGAAAGATGGTACTGATGAATCTATCTGCAGGGCAGAAATGGAGATGCAGACACAAAATACAGACTTGTGGACATAGAGAGCAAAAGAGAGGGTAGCATGTAATCATACATTACTGTATGAAAAACAGATAGCCAGTGGGAATTTGCTTGTGACACAGGGAGCTCAAACTGGTCCTCTGTGACAACCTACATGGGTGGGATGTGGGTAGGAGTTTCAGGATATAGGTACACCTGAGGCTGTTTCATTTTGATGTATGGCAGAAACTAACACAACACTGTAAGGCAATTATCCTCCATTGTGTGCTGTGTGTTAGTCGCTCAGTCATTTCCAACTCTTGGTAACCCCATGGACTATAGTCCATCAGGCTCTTCTGTCCATGGAAGTCTCCAGGCAAGAATACTGGAGTGGGCTGCCATTTCCTTCTCCAAGGATCTTGCTGACCCAGGGAATAAACACAGGACTCCTGCATTGCCGGCAGATTCTTTACCATCTGAGCCACCAGGGAAGTCAATTAAAAACAGACAACTTTTAAAAAAAGAATTTACAGAGTGAGTGACAGTTAATTATCTCAAGATCCCAAATAATATATTGAAATGATAATTCCTTAAACTCCTGTATCAAAATTTTAATCAGTTCCTTAATTGCTAATTACTTAATCCCTGGGCTTATGCACATTCATTATTTTCAGTAAGAAATCTCCAAGGAACCTTGCTCTTTTTTCTTTATTTTCTTTTTCTTTTCTTTCTTTCTTTTTTTTTTTAGCAATAAGAGTATGAGACTTCTCAGAGGGAATGGGAAAAACTTTCTAAAGGGAAAAAAAAAAAAACCAGAGAAACTAAGAAACAGAAACAAAAAATCCTCCAGTGTCTAATACAAGGAAACCACACCACACCAGGAATTCATAAATGGCCAGCAAATAACCAGAAAGATATAGCACTATCTACTAATATCCTGAAAATTCCAGGATCATAGAGATTATAAGACATAATTAATCCCAGTTAATATCCCTGGGAAAATTCTGGGAACTGTCATCAGTTCAGTTGCTCAGTAGTGTCCGACTCTTTGTGACCCCATGGACTGCAGCACACCAGGCTTTCCTGTCCATCACCAACTCCCAGAGCTTGCTCAAACTCATGTCCATCGAGTTGGTGATGCCATCCAACCATCTCATCCTCTGTCTTCCCCTTCTCCTCCCACGTTTGATCTTTCCCAGCATCAGGGTCTTTTCCAGTGAGTCAGTTCTTCACATCAGGTGGCCAAAGTATTGGAGTTTCAGCTTTAGCATCAGTCCCTCCAATGAATATTCAGGACTAATTTCTTTTAGGATGGAGTGGTTGGCTCTCCTTGCAGTCCAAGGAACGCTCAAGAGTCTTCTCCAACACCACAGTTCAAAAGCATCAATTCTTTGGTGCTCAGCTTTCTTTATGGTCCAACTGTCACATCCATACATGACTACTGGAAAAAACCATAGCTTTGACTAGATGGACCTTTGATGGCAAAGTACTGTCTCTGCTTTTTAATATCCTATCTAGGTTTGTCATAGCTTTTCTTCCAAGGAACAAACATCTTGTAATTTCATGGCTGTGGTGATTTTGGAGCCCATGAAAATAAAGTCTCTGTTTCCACTGTTTCCCCATCTATTTGCTATGAAGTGATAGGACCAGAAGCCATGATCTTTGTTTTTTGAATGCTGAGTTTTAAGCCAGCATTTTCATTTTCCTCTTTCATCTTCATCAAGAGGCTCTTTAGTTCTTCTTCATTTTCTGCCATAAGGGTGGTGTCATCTGCGTATCTGAGGTTATTGATGTTTCTCCAAGCAATCTTGATTTCAGCTTGTGCTTCTTCCAGCGTGGCATTTCACATGATGTACTCCACATATAAGTTAAATAAGCAGGGTGACAATATACAGCCTTGATGTACTCCTTTTCCAAATTTGAGACAGTTTGTTGTTCTATGTCCAGTTCTAACTGTTGCTTTCTGACCTCCATACAGTTTTCTTCAGAGGCAGGTAAGGTGGTCTGGTATTCCCATCTCTTTAAGAATTTTTCACAGTTTGTTGTGATTCACACAGTTGAAGGCTTTAGCATAGTCAATGAATCAGAAGTAGATGTTTTTCTGGAATTCCCTTGCTTTTTCTATGATCCAACGGATGTTAGGAATTTGATCTCTGGTTCTTCTGCCCTTTGTAAATCCAGTGTGTACATGGAAGTTCTCAGTTCACATACTGTTGAAGCCTAGCTTAAAGGATTTTGAACATTACCTTGATAGCATGTGAAATGAGTGCAATTGTGCAGGAGTTTGAACATTTCTTGGCATTGCCCTTCTTTGTGCCTGGAATGAAAATTGACCTTTTATAGTCTTGTGGCCACTGCTGAGTTTTCCAAATTTCCTGATATATTGAGTGCAGCATTTTAATAGCATCATATTTTAGGATCAGAAATAGTTCAGCTGGAATTCCATCACCTCCACTAGCTTTTTTTTGTAGTAATGCTTCCTAAGGCCCACTTGACTTCACACTCCAGAATGTCTGGCTCTAGGTGAGTGATCACACAATCTTGGTTATCTGGGTCATTAAGAACTTTTTTGTACAGTTCTTTGTATTCTTGCCACCTCTTCTTAATATCTTTTGCTTCTGTTAGGTCATTGCTGTTTCTGTCCTTTATTGTGTCCATCTTTGCATGAAATGTTCCCTTGGTATCTCTAATTTTCTTGAAGAGATTTCTAGTCTTTCCCATTCTATTTCTTCCTTTATTTCTTTGCATTGATCACTTAAGATGGCTTTCTTCTCTCTCCTTGCTATTCTTTAGAACTCTGCATTTAATGGATTTATCTTTTCTTTTCCCCTTTGCTTTTCACATCTCTTCTTTTCTCAGCTATTTGTAAGGCCTCCTCAGACAGCCATTTTGTCTTGCTTCATTTCTTTTTCTTGGAGGTGGTTTTGGTCACCACCAAATACAATGTTACAAACTTCTCTCCATAGTGCTTTGGGAGTTGTGTCTATCAGATCTAATCCCTTGAATTTATTTGTCACTGTATAATCTTGTATGCAGGTCAGGAAGCAACAGTTAGAACTGGACATGGAGCAGCAGACTGGTTCCAAATAGGAAAAGGAGTATGTCAAGGCTGTATATTGTCACCCTGCTTATTTAACTTATATGCAGAGTATATCATGAGAAACGTTGGACTGGAAGAAGCAGAAGCTGGAATCAAGACTGCCAGGAGAAATATCAATAACCTCAGATATGCAGATGACACCACCCTTATGGCAGAAAGTGAAGAGGAACTACAAAGCCTCTTGATGAAGGTGAAAGTGGAGAATGAAAAAGTTGGCTTAAAGCTCAACATTCAGAAAACGAAGATCATGGCGTCTGGTCCCATCACTTCATGGGAAATAGATGGGCAAACAGTGGAAACAGTGTCAGACTTTATTTTTTTGGGCTCCAAAGTCACTGCAGATGGTGACGGCAGCCATGAAATTAAAAGATGCTTACTCCTTGGAAGGAAAGTTATGACCAACCTAGAGAGCATATTGAAAAGCAGAGACATTACTTTGCCAACAAAGGTTCGTCTAGTCAAGGCTATGGTTTTTCCTGTGGTCATGTATGGATGGGAGAGTTGGAC
>NW_011494531.1:295466-297249 GCF_000754665.1 Bison bison bison
GTTGAAGCTGAAACTCCAGTACTTTGGCCACCTCATGCGAAGAGTTGACTCATTGGAAAAGACTCTGATGCTGGGAGGGATTGGGGGCAGGAGGAGAAGGGGACGACAGAGGATGAGATGGCTGGATGGCATCACTGACTCGATGGACGTGAGTCTGGGTGAACTCCAGGAGTTGGTGATGAACAGGGAGGCCTGGTGTGCTGTTATTCATGGGGTTGCAAAGAGTCGGACACGACTGAGAGACTGAACTGAACTGAACTGAATCATAAATGATTTGATTTTGGTCATACCTGAATGGCCTAGTGGTTTTCCCTACTTTCTTCAATTTAAGTCTGAATTTGGCCATAAGGAGTTCATGATCTGAGCCACAAGCAGCTCCCAGTCTTGCTTGCTGACTGTATAGAGCTTCTCCATCTTTCGCTGCAATGAATATAAGCAACCTGATTTTGATATTGACCATCTGGTGATGTCCAAGTGTAGAGTCCTCTCTTGTGTTGTTGGAAGAGTGTATTTGCTATGACTGTTGATTCCCTTGGCAAAACTCTGTTAGCCTTTGCCCTGCATCATTTTGTAATCCAAGGCCAAATTTGTCTGTTATTCCATGTATCTCTTGACTTCTCACTTTTGCATTCCAGTCCTCTACAATGAAAGGGAAATCTTTTTTTTTTTTTTTTGGTGTTAGTTATAAAAGTTCTTGTGGGTCTTCATAGAACCATTCAACTTCAGCTTCTTCAGCATTAGTGGTTGAGGAATACACTTGGATTACTGTGATATTGAATGGTTTGCCCTGGAAACAAAGTGAGATCATTCTGTCATTTTTGAGATTACACCCAAGTTCTGCATTTTGGACTATTGTGTGAGTATGAGGGCTACTCCATTTATACTGAAGGATTCTTGCCCACAGTAGTAGATATAATGGTCATCTGAGTTAAATTTGCCCACCCATCCATTTTCATTCAGTGATTCCTAAAATGTCTATGTTCTCTCTTGCCATTTCCTGTTTGACCACTTCTAATTTACCTTGATTCATGGACCTAACATTCCAGGTTCCTAGGCAAAACTTCTTTACAGCATCAGACTTTACTTTCACCAACAGACACATCTACCACTGGGCATCATTTCTGCTTTGGCTCAGCCTCTTCACTGCTTCCAGAGCTGATTCTTTGCTCTTCTCCAGTAGCATACTGGACATCTACCAACCTGGGAGGTTCATGTTTCAGTGTCATATCTTTATGCCTTTTCATACTTTTCATGGGGTATTCAAGGCAAGAATGCTGAAGTGGTTTGGATTTCCTTCTCCAGTGGACATTTTTGTCAGAACTCTCCACCATGACTTATCCATCTTGGGAGGCCCTACACAGCATGGCTCATAGTTTCACTGAATTACACAAAGCTGTGATCCATGTGATCATTTTGTTTAGTTTTCTGCGATTGTGGTTTTCTTTCTGTCTGCCCTCTGATGGATAAGGATAAGAGGCTTGTACAACTTCTTGATGGGAGGGACTGCTGCTGCTGCTAAGTCGTCTCAGTCATGTCCGACTCTGTGCAACCCCATAAAGGGCAGCCCACTAGGCTCCTCTGTCCCTGGGATTCTCCAGGCAAGAATACTGGAGTGGGTTGCCATTTCCTTCTCCAGTGCATGAAACTGAAAAGTGAAAGTGAAGTTGCTCAGTCATGCCCGACTCTTAGCAACCCTATCGACTGCAGTCTACCAGGCTCCTCCATCCATGGGATTTTCCAGGCAAGAGTACTGGAGTGGGGTGCCATTTCCTTCTCCGATGGA
>NW_011494531.1:297379-304796 GCF_000754665.1 Bison bison bison
CTGATGGGAGGGACTGGCTATGGGGAAAATCCAGTCTTGCTTTGATGGGCAGGGCCATGCTCAGTAAATCTTCAATCCAATTTTCTGCTGATGGGTGGGGCTGTGCTCCTTCTCTATAGTTTGGCCTGAGCCCAAACTATGATAGGGGTAATGGCAACCTCCTCGAAAAGAATTTATGCCAGCATACTGTGTCTCCGAGCACTGCTGCTGTCAGTGCTCCTGGTCACACAGCAAGCCACTGTCAATCCATGACTTCACCAGAGATTTCAAAACACTCACAGGCAAGTATGGCTCAGTCCCTTGTGGGCTTACTGCTCCTGTCTCTTGGGTCCTGGAGCACACAAGGTTCTGTTTGTGCCCTCCAAGCGTCTCTGGCAGGTATGAGGTTTGATTTTAAACACAATTGGGTCCCTCCAACCATCTTGGTGAGGCTGCTCCTTTGTCCTTGGATGTGGGGTATGTTTTTTGGTGGGTTCCAACATTTTGCTATTAATCGCTGTTCAGCAGCTAGTTGAAAGTTTAGTGTTCTCACAGGAAAAGATAAGCATATGTCCTTTTACTCTGCCATCTTGGAGTGGATTAAATCACTGGCTGTTGGTAAATGGACTCAATTTCCCACTCTTGTCCCTTCCCCTGGAAATCTGGGGGTGGAGTGAAAGTTCCAGTCTTCTGATCACATGGCTGGTTTCCCTGGAAGCAGCCCCTATTCTTAGGTTGCCTAGGGGCTTTCCAAAAGTCACTCCATTAATCTAACAACAGACATCTTTACTGAATACATATTTCTCATTACAAAACACAAAATTATATCTGTAGATATCATCCATTTTCTTTTTTTCTTTTTCTTTTTTTTTGTAGCTATGCTGTACTTCTTGTGCGATAGTTTCTCAACCAGGGATTGAACCTGGGTGCTCAGCAGTGAAAGCACAAAGTCCCACTGCAGCCCAGGCAACAATGACCAATTCTATATCATTATAGCTTTGCCTTCTCTACAAAGGTTCAATTAAATAAAAATCATATGACTTACAGTCCTTTATATCTGGATATATCAATGTTGCATTTATCAGCAGTTGACTCCTTTTTAGTGCTAAATAGTATTCTACTGAATGGACATACCATATTTTGTTTATCCATTCATTTGGGTTGTTCTTCTAATTTTGGCTACTATGAATAAGGCTGCTACAAACACTTACATGGAGGTCTTTGTGTGAACATGTGTCTTCATTTCTTGGGAAGGTACCTAGGAGTGGAATTGCTAGGTCATATGGCAACTCTGCTTTTAACTGGGTGAGGAACCTGCTGTTTCCCAAACTGCTGTACTACTTTACATTCCAACCAGCAGTGTATGAGGCTCCAGTTTCTCCACACTAATCGTCTGATGTTCTGGTACCCCACTGTGGTTTTAATTGACATTTTCCTAACAATGAACACCTTTTCACTCCAGCTCAATTGTAAGGTAAACATAGCAGCTGCCATTGGTGGAGAATCTATCATCCTCCAGGGGCTCTTCATATGAAATTTCATTCAACAGCATAACAACCCTGGGAATCAGGAGCTCATATACATACAAATGAGTAAACTAAGTCTCAGAGAGGTAGACTAACTTGGCCAAGGTAACACAAAAAGTAAGCAGAAAGCTGGGTTTGCAGGAGGTAAGTTGGTTTCTATGTCTGTTCTTTCCCTGGCAGTGAATAGAAGATGCAGTTTCCTGTGCCGCAATAATCCACAGTCTTATTCTGTGGAACATCTGACACAGCTCTCACAGGGAGTCATATGAGATTTATTTTAGGCATGATTTCACTGTCAAGAAGAAAATGAAAATGACAACTGAAACCACATGGAAGAGTCTACCTCCATCTCCTTTTATAGGTTATTAGGAATTATTCTTCAGATATCTTAGCTGTCACCGCATCTCTGAGAGCAAAATGAAAACAAACGTGCTCAAATTGGGTGACCTGCCAAGAATAACTGCAGCATAAATGGACCCAAAATCCATCTTGGAGGCAAACCACAAAACCACCCCCCTTGCCCTTAGAAGCACCTACTACAAATTGGCATTTGCTGGCTCAGTAGTAATGCAGCCGACACAGGAAATGTGGGTTCGATCCCTGGGTTGAGAAGATCTCCTGAAGGAGGAAATGGCAACCCATTCCAGTATTCTTACCTGAAAAATCCCATGGGCAGAGGAGCCTGGAAGGCTACAGTCCACGGGGTCATCAAGAGTTGGACATGACTGAGTAACTGAGTGCACACGCGCGCACACACACACACACACACACACACACACCTACCTCTACAAGGATTAAATCATGTGCTACTGCAGCTGCTGACCTTCAACACTCCTTGAACGGAGTTCAGGGTGGAGAGCAGAAGTGAAGCACTCTGTGCTCAAGGGGCAAAAACTGGCAGGACAGGTCCTCAGATAGTTGGATATTTTCAGGAGTAGAATCTATGAGCCCAATTCTTGTATCTCCCCATATCTAGAAAACCAGTAATATCCTTCAAGGTGATGTTCCTTGCGATTAGCAAAGCTTTAGAAGACTAGCTGAAAACTTATGGGAAAATATGTGCTTGATTGCATGTATTCCTCCTTCACCAAAATCACATATATCCTAACCTTTTTCCCCTGCCTCTTTAGAACAGTTCCTCAGAGCTATCTGAAGTACTATCTCCCAGGCTTCAGCCCTCATTTTGCCCCAAATAAAACTTAACTCTCAATTCTCACTTTGTACAAATTTTTAAGGCAACAGAAGAGAGTTCTTCGCTACTAAAAATACTCAGAGGTGCAACTTCATGGCACAAAACAACAGGAAATGAATGCATGGGCTGCAGCCAAAAGGGTTTCTGTGACAAATTTTCCAAATATCACAAAACATAATTCATTCAGAAACTGATGACTAGGAGAGTTAATTAGAATAATGTGAAAGCAGTGGTAACAGATGGAAAATCAGTGCTATTTGGTGGCAAATATAAACTAATATAACCAACCTTGGTTATGGGCCCAATTTCAACAAAAGCCCTAAAGAAAGTCCAGGCTTCTGATGATTTTCCCAAAGGCCTAGTCCAGGAAAGGCATCCCTTTGAGCAGCACTGCTTGAAGCACACGAGCTGCAATGTGAAAAGCCCAGCAGAGCAGCTCTGCAACCAGAGTGGGGGCACGGTTGGGCAAGGGTCTGAAATGTAGCTTTAAGGACCACAAGGGAAGTCAGTGAGAATGGGAGGAAGAACTGTTGTTTCCAACCACATCACATAGGCCCCTCAAATTCAAAACCAGATACTGGTTCTAAGTCTTCACCAGCAGACCCAAAACTTAGCCACCAAAGGAGAAAATATCTACTTATCAACTTTTGTTAACAGAAATGCCTTAGATTAGTAAGACCAGCAGCTTTAAGAGCAAAAAATGCCAAAATGAGTAGACAAGGATTTCCTAACTTAACCTGTGTACTACCCCTTCCTATTTAACTTATATTTTGCAAGAAGAGTGTATTGGGCCGTATGATGACATATACATCTCTAAGTCTGGATTCTAACTGTAAGGAGGACAGGAGATGAAGAGAAGCTGAGATCTGACTAAAACATGTCTAAAGGCTGAACATATGGTGGCCCCCGATGTTCAGAGGCACTGTGACCTACCCCTCACCCTGGGTCAAGAGCTCAAGTCCTGTCTTGTTCTTTCCTGCAGCTTCGACTTGCCAGTGTGTCTCCATATCAGCCCCATAGTGCCTGGCACTTCTCCTTCAGGTCTCAACTTAAACATGAAGTTTCTCCTAGATCTGAGTCTATCAGGGGGAACTCGGCTGAACTGACTACTCTGTGCCATCTGAGCCCTGTGCCTGCATGCCCTGGACTCTACTCTGTGGCTACAATGAGCAGAGTACTTGGTGTTAACTGCTGCTCCCATCCTTGCTCCCCTAGACAGGATGGCAGGAATACATGGGTGTGATTCACACTTGGTCCTTGCATGCATAGGCTGCATAATAAATGAGCTTAAAGAATGAAAAGAAATGTGTCCTGAAACAGTCCAGGGCATGTGGTCTGAATGACCTGCTTGCCCACATCTGACAGTGGCTACAATTAATGACCTCATGGAGACATCACCCTCTCAATGTTCTGTTCTGGGTGACTCCTTGCCTTTTCTCCTACTGAGGATGTGGGTTGGGGTGGGCTAGGGTGCAGCAAAACACCCATTGGGAGGAGGATAGCAGAACTCAGTTAAAAAGGAAAACAACTTGTTAAGAATTATAGACACCCATGGCTTTCCACCCAATGCAACACATTTCTGGAAGACTATCAGCAAACGTTTTATAGCTCTGTCTCCTAGCTCTCAGTTCAGTTCAGTTGCTCAGTTGTGCCTGACTCTTTGAGACTCCATGGACTGCAACACACCAGGCTTCCCTGTCCATCACCAACTCCTGGAGCTTACTCAAATTCATGTGCATTGAATCAGTGATGCCATCCAACCATCTCATTATCTGTCGTCCCCTTCTCCTCCTGCCTGCAATCTTTCCCAGCATCAGGGTCTTTTCCAATAAGTCAGTTCTTCGCATCAGGTGGCCAAAGTATTGGAGTTTCAGCTTCAGCATCAGTCCTTCCAATGAATATTCAGGACTGATTTCCTTTAGGATGGACTGGTTGGATCTCCTTGCAGTCCAAGGGACTCTCAAGCATCTTCTCCAACACCACAGTTCAAAAACATCAATTCTTTGGCACTCAGCTTTCTTTATAGTCCAACTCTCACAACCATACATGACTACTGGAAAAACCATAGCCTTGGCTAGATGGACTTTTGTCGGCAAAGTACTGTCTCTGCTTTTTAATATGCTGTCTAGGTTTGTCATAGCTTTTCTTCTAAGGAGCAAGCGTCTTTTAATTCATGGCTGCATCAACTATCATTTCTAATAGTTTTCACTGTGTCTTACTTTTTAAAATCTGTGATGGAAGTTTCTTTGTGTGCGTTTTTTTCTTTTCCCTTAAGGGAATGGAGAATGAAGGGAGAAATGGAAGACCATATGGTGGTAAAAAAGCAAATACAAGCAGATGACAAATTCCACTGGTGGACTCAGCTTCATTTCTCATACAATCTTCTGCTCTGCAGTTTTGACAAAGGGCCTGGTCCTGCGACAGTTGCCTGCAGAGTGCACCAATTCTTACTCCCCTGGGGTAGCTGTTTGGGAAGCCGGGACTGCCCATAGCCTCATTCTGCATCTCTGCCTCTCTCTCACTCAGAACCCAATTTCAGGATTTCCCAAAACAGAGTTTCTGCTTGTGCGTTTTCTCTGCAGCTTCCCCAGTTTTGACCTAAGGTCTCCCTCATTTCTCCAGTGCAGCCCTCTTACAGGCATCCTGAGCATGACAAATGCCAGGATACAATACTGTGGAGGGTTCTCTACTGACCTGGGGACCTTCTTCCACCTCTCCCTGGCATCTAGACACCGTATCAGATACAACCTCATGGTAGCATACCAGCAGAGAGCCTCCACTGCCTCCAGCTCCAGGGGGTCCTATTTGGGAACAACAGCACCCCCATGAGAGCATGCTAGCCACGCAGGCCAGCTTTTCCTCTTATTGCCACACCAGCTACCTGGTCAGCAAGCCATGTCAGGTGTCAGGAGTTGAATAGAGAATGTAGGAGCTTGCCAGCAGTAAAGAGGATAAGGATGACAAGGGAGACAAGTGGGGACAGAAGAGCAGGGCCCCAGGCTGGGCAGGCCCAAGGCCACTCCTGTATTCTCCACAGCCTTCATGAGCTCCTGCACCCAAGAAGGCCAAGCTGGGGGCACAGCTGGTACTACGCCTGCCTCCCTCCTTTCTCACAAGACCTAACAAGGCTCAGGGGGCTACACCAGGCTCTGTAGAGAACAACCCAATAGGATGGAGAGCAGCACACCAACTCCTTGCTTGCAAATCTCCAGTGACTTCCCATTCATTGCATGTTTCTTCCTTTTTTCCCCCTGGAGGTTACAAAACTCTTCCTTTGGAATATAATTTTATCCTACACAGGACTGCATTATATGAACAAGAGAAAGCAGTGGGGCTCAGAGAGCCTACCCTGCACAGGTTTCCCCTGAATCCCTGAAAATTCCTCATGACAGATTAAACTCCAGACAACCAGGGAAGGTCTCGCCTTGGCCTGGCCACATGCCCAACATGACAGACCTCCAGGCTCAGCCACTCCCAGGGCTACTTTCCATTCCCTGCCTTCTACCTGCCTCTGGACCACAAGCTCCTGAAGGCAAATCTAGATCTTTATCTCCACTGGAATGTTCTTCCCTGCAGTGCCCACTGTTTGGGGTCAGGCTGTGTTACTTAGATGAAAATTTCCTGAATTTTCAGAAAATGAGATGTTAGCATTCTCTTTGGGGCTCTAAATTTTTCTAAAATCATTAGTATAAGAAATTTCATTTACATTATCTTATTCCTAAAATTATCTTATCTTACATTATCTTATTCTTAAATTACATTATCTTATTTCTCTGGAGAAGGAAATGACAACCCACACCAGTATTCTTGCCTGAAGAATCCCACGGATGGAGGAATCTTGTAGGCTACAGTCCATGGGGTCACAAAGAGTTGGACACAACTGAGTGACTTTGCTTTATTCCTTAAATGTGCGGTGTGGACATCTGTGTGGACTACCACACAATTGCACTCATCTCACTTTCATGCATTGGAGAAGGAAATGGCAACCCATTCCAGTATTCTTGCCTGGAGAATCCCAGGGACGGGGGAGCCTTGTGGGCTGCCGTCTATGGGGTCACACAGAGTCGGACACGACTGAAGTGACTTAGCAGCAGTAGCAGTAGCACATGCTAGTAAAGTAATGCTCAAAATTCTCCAAGCCAGCTTCAACAGTACGTGAACCATGAACTTCCAGATGTTCAAGCTGGTTTTAGAAAAGGCAGAGGAATCCAGAGATCAAATTGCCAACATCCACTGGGTCATCGAAAAAGCAAGAGAGTTCCAGAAAAATGTCTACTTCTGCTTTATTGACTATACCAAAGCCTTTGATTGTGTGGAACACAACAAATTGTGGAAAATTCTTAAAGAGATGGGAATACCAGACCACCTGACCTGCCTCCCGAGAAATCTGTATGCAGGTCAAGAAGCAACAGTTACAACTGTACATGGAACAATAGAAGGGTTCCAAATCAGGAAACGGGTACATCAAGGCTGTATATTGTCACCCTGCTTATTAACTTATATGAAGAGTACATCATGCAAAATGCCGGGCTGGATGAAGCTCAAGCTGGAATCAAGATTGCTGGGAGAAATATCAATAACCCCAGATATGCAGATGATACCACCCTTATGGCAGAAAGTGAAGAACTAAAGAGCCTCTTGATGAAGGTGAAAGAGGAGAGTGAAAAGGTTGGCTTAAAACTCAACATTCAAAAAACGAAGATCATGGCATCCAGTCCCT
>NW_011494531.1:305048-305155 GCF_000754665.1 Bison bison bison
TCCAGTCCCATCACTTCATGGCAAATAGATGGGGAAACAGTGACAGACTTTATTTTCTTGGGCTCCAAAATCACTGCAGATGGTGACTGCAGCCAAGAAACTAATAG
>NW_011494531.1:305255-348619 GCF_000754665.1 Bison bison bison
CAGGAGTTGGACTATAAAGAAAGCTGAGCACCAAAGAATTGATGCTTTTGAACACTGGTGTTGGAGAAGACTCTTGAGAGACTCTTGGACTGCAAGGAGATCCAAGAAGTCAACCCTAAAGAAAATCAGTCCTGAATATTCATTGGAAGGACTGATGCTGAAGCTGAAACTCCAATACTTTGGCCACCTGATGCAAAGAACTGACTTATTGGAAAAGACCCTGATGCTGGGAAAGAGTAAAAGTAGGAGGAGAAAGGGACGACAAAGGATGAGATGGTTGGATGGTATCGCCGACTCGATGGTCATGAGTTTGAGCAAGCTCTGGGTGTTGGTGATGGACAGGGAATCCTGGTGTGTTGCAGTCCATGGGGTCGCAAAAAGTCAGACACGACTAAGCGACTAAACTGAACTGAGCTGATTCCTAAAAATGTATCAATGGGTAGATTGCTGAGCCTGGAGGGATACTTAGTGTGGTGTGGGCTCCCCATGATGTGATCAGGGAGGGACCATCCTCAGTATGTCAGGGAGCATGTGGTGCCCACCTGGCAGCTGGTATGAAGCTGTCTCCAAGGGCCCATATTCTTTACCTGGGGATTCCACTCTTCCATACTCCTGCGCACCCACTCCTGGGGTGTTTGGTCCCCAGCCCTGCTCACTTTCCAATTAAGATTCATCACAGTGAGGACAGGAACCCGAAAGCACAACACGCTGTGGGGGCTGCTGAGGGAACAAGGTGAGACGAGATCCCAGGGCACCTTTGAGTGACGGGAAGCAGATGACGTGTGCAGGACTAAAGAGTAAGACTGATATGAGAGTAGAACACTGTTAGTGGAAGACACTGGCTGGGGCACTGGGGAGAGCAATGGCAGGGCAGCAGCTCTGATGACTGGACGTCAGCAGTAGGAAAGGCACGCTTTCCCTGGATCAATAAAGGCACATCACGCCACTCCCTGCCAGATGGGAAATGCACTCTAACTAGGCAGAACCGTCACAAAAAGTGAACAGAACAGAATTTGTAGTCTGTGAAACATAGCTCCTGTGGCAGAACTGGGGAAGGAGGCAAGAGAACTGGCAGAAGAATTGGATTTTAAAGTTGTGCCTCAGAAGTTTGGAGGGTTTAATAGAAACTTCAAGTCAACAGAAGCATGTGGAGGGAAGAGTCTGGCCATTTTCCGACAACAGGCTGAATGTCAATGGTGAGTCAAAGACCTTTCAACCTAACCCTGTCTAATTCCCTAACTGGAAAGGACTGTCTGTCAGGACTTCTTCTGGAGCCAGCTGGACTTATAGGGAAAAAGGTTGCTTCCCCATGCCCAGTCTGTGTGCCCTGAGCACCCCAAGTACTCAGCAAAGCCATGAAAGACAGCCACGAACCTCATCAAGCATCTCTCAGGTGAGGCAGCTCACACAACATTCCTGAGCATGCTTTCACTATGAGAAAATAGACATGAACCAAACCCAGCAGGAAGAATTGATCACGCCATCATTCTTCGAGCAAGCAGAAGCATATAAGTCAGACAAGTAGCTTCACATTCAAGTTCTTGGGAGGATAATGTATAACACCCCAACATTACTCTTCCGGGAACAGAAATCCAAACTTTGGGCAAGGCTTCAGCAAACTCAACCAACAGCCCCATGACTGCTCTAATGAGTGTTCAGTTCAACATCACACTGGACTCCAGGAAAGACACAGAGCAAAAAAGTGCAGTCAGTGGAAGGCCTACAGTTACCTTCCATCTATAGCTCACAGAAATGAAACCAATTACAGGTCAACCATCAGTAAAACTCTGACTCCACTCACACCCTCATCCGTTAAAGGTAGATAATGGCAAACACCTCACTGAGGATACTATAAAGATTCTATGAGATAACGTGTGTAAAAGCATGCAATTGGGTCTGCCGCCCTTTCACGGGCCATCAAGAAACAATCACCTTCCTTTCTCCCAGGTCCTCCCGCTCCAACTACTCCAAAGCGTTGAATGAAAATTCAACTCCCAAACTACCCACAAAAGTTAATTCTCCCAAATCCACTTAGTAAGCACTAGTAAGTCCTGACTGTCATGACAGGTGGGGATGGCAGTGGCCGGATGGGTCAAAGTCTTTACCTGCCCACATCTTTTGTTTGTCTTGCTAGCTCTTCTCCACAAGCCAACAAGGAGGTCAACAGCTCTGCTTGGGAAACTGTAGTCTGAGCAGAGAGGTTTGTACAGTCAGAACCAAATGCCCAACCCCTGTCCAGCTCAGTCATGCCAAGCTGCCCTCTGCCACACTCCCATACATCCAGACCTTGCACTTCAAGAAACCTGTCTTCACCATCTGACACTGTGAGAACTTTTAATATTGATCCACTCCACAGACCATGTCTCCATCTCACTGCAAAAGTACTTCTAGAACAGGAAACATTGAGTGGTCTTTTCCTATAGACCAGAATGAGTGGGTGCAGTTCACCAGTTCTGCCCCTACTCCCCTGCTTGGGACTGTATTCTCTAACCAAGCTACTCCCTCCAGTCCATCTCCACATCCAGGCAAAGCTAATCAAGGTCCTTTCAGCCTCCAAAGCATTACAAAGACACAAAATGTAAGCATAAATGTTTGAGCACTACAAAACAGACAATAATGCTTGGGTCCTTTTTGAACTTAATGCTCAAGTATCTTCTCAAAAATAAAATCTGAATTCTATTCTCTCCTATCAGACTGCTCCCAAACCATATACAACAAATCAGTCTACAACCCAAAGCCTCATGATTCCATGGCCCAGTTAAGAATCACTGGAAACCAGGACCTTTTATGGTTTAAGGGCAAATATAATAATCCATTAATTCAAACTTACAAAAGATAGACACTTGCCCAAGGGTTTCATGGGGCACTGTATTAGCAAAAAGTGAGAAACTACCTAAATGTCTATCAAGAGAGCAGATTAAGAGTCACAACCATTCATATAAAGGACTATTCTGCAGTTCCAAGGGGGATGCAGGTCTGTGCATGCCAACATGGAAACAGTTTCAACAAATACCTCTTATGAAAAAAGAAGAAAAAAGATGCACAAGACTGTGTATAATATGATACCATCTGTGCACTTTTAACAAACTATCTAATATATAAATACTTTAAAAATTCACAGGGAAACAAAAGAAATTTAACAGTAGCTACCTCTGCAGAGTCTAGAGTTGGGGAGGTAATAGGGAGGGGGAGAGGCCATCATGTTCAGTTTCACACTCCTTTTTAACCATATGTATGCATTCATTTTGTTTTAAAAAATCATATCAATTCTCTATGAAAACGTGGAAAAAGATCAACACAGATAAAATCCCTAGATAAATTAACAATGCCATTTCAGTTGATATCCACCACTTTTTAAAAAGCTCCAGTTTCTCCCTATTCATGTTTCCCTGCCCATCCTTAAAACAAAACTAATGAGCCATGAAACAACCAAATGTGAGTTTGGAAGGAAGAGAAAAAAAGAGCTCTAATTCACACTTGGATAATCAGCTCTTCATGAGAAAGGGCTACAGCCACTCAGACCAGCCTCTGGCCGAGCTCATGTTCTCCCTTGACAGGCTGTGGGGTCTGAATGGGGATGGCCACCCTGAGCATGCTGCCTTACAGCCAGGATCTTAGGATAGTAATGCTCATAGGCAGACAAAAAAATGGACATAAAACTGCACACACACACACCCCACGGGTGGAACAGCTACGGAAAAGAACACCAACGAACAGGCACAGGTAGAACCAACTTAGAAACAGAGCACTTTTTAAAAGTCTATTTCTGAACTGATGATTTAGAATCTAGGGCCTGTTTTCTCACAGAAATAATGGTGCACATGTGGCTAACTACCTGGTAGCCAACCCATTTCTTCTGAGCTCATAACATAAATGAACTTCCCTTCCATCCTTGTAAGTGGTTCAGAGCTGTCTGCAGAAGGATCCCAGTCTGTGCTCTTCAGACCCACCTACGCACCCCCCCGCCCCGCCACCCCAAGCACGAGCGAAGGGGTGAAGGGGACAGTCCTGGATACTGTTTCAGAGGTTCATCAAGTTTCCTCCAGTTTCTACCTGCTGCCCAGCCCCACACCAACCTGAGAGAGGGGTTGAAAGAAAGACTTAGGGAAGCATAGCTGAAGGCAACTGATCCCTCCAGACTCTAGAAAGATCCCTGCCTCTACCGAGGCTTCAACATTAAAAACTCGTTACTGATTTCCCTGCTGAGATGCACGTGGACAGAGTTTATGCCATTGCCACAAAACTTTCTTATTTATTTTTATGAATGACTTTGATCTCAAAAAAATCTGAGGAGACTACAGAAGTAAATACCAATTAAAAACACAAGACAAAGACACCAAAAACAAATGTACCAAAAGAAAAAGTAAAATAAACTACTGCTTCTGCTGCTGCTAAGTCACTTCAGTCGTGTCCGACTCTGTGCGACCCCATAGACGGCAGCCCACCAGGCTCCCCCGTCCCTGGGATTCTCCAGGCAAGAACACTGGAGTGAGTTGCCATTTCCCTCTCCAAAGCATGAAAGTGAAAAGTGAAAGTGAAGTCGCTCAGTCGTGTCTGACCCTCAGCAACCCCATGGACTGCAGCCTTCCAGGCTCCTCCGTCCATGGGATTTTCCAGGCAAGAGTACTGGACCATATCAAAATTGTAAACTGTTTTGCTGAAAACAATACCATCAAGAAAATAAAAACACAACTCACAGAATGGGAGAAAATATTTGCCAGTCTGACAGTTGATAAGCAACTTGTATAAAGAAGTCTTAAAACTCAACAATAAAAAGACAACTCATTAAAAATGGACAAAGGAATAACTGTTAATGGGTACAGGGTTTCTTTTTGGGGTGATGAGAACTAGTCTAACTTCTCAGACTTACTGTGGCAATAATTGCACAATTCTGTGAATGTTAAAAACCACTGACTTGTTCACTTTAAATGGGTGAACTGCATGTATGTCGATCATAACTCAATAAAACTGTTCTTTAAATGGGCAACATTTGAATAGACATTTCTCCAAAGAAGATATACAGATGGCCAATAAGCACATATAAAGATGCTCAACATCATTAGTCATTAAGGAAATGCAAGTGAAAATCACAACGAGACACCACTTCACACTCACTAGGATGACTATGATTAAAAAAAAAAAAAAAGACACAATTACAAGGATTTGCTTCTGAGAATATAAAATGGTGCAGCCATTCTCAGACTTGGAAAAAGTCTGGCTGATTTCAAAAGGCTAAACAGCATATGACTCAGCAGTTTCATTCCCAGGTATATACTTAACAGAGATTAAAACACACATCCACATAAAAAAATACTTGTATACAAATATTCACAACAGCATTATTTATAATAGCAAAAAAAAGTGGAAGCAAATCAGAAGCACATCAACTGTTGAATAAATACTCTGATCTATTCCTGGGCACCAGGGAAGCCCAGTGAAAAAGGAAAGAAGTACTAATACATGCTATAACAGGGAACAAGCCAGTCACAGTAGACCACATATTGTATGACTCCATTTATTTAACATGTCCATAATAAGCAAATTTAGAGAGACAGAAAGAAGATTAGCAGTTGCTCAGGGCTGGCCATAGGATGGGGCAGAATGGGGAGTGACTGACTATTAATGAGTTATGGGGTTTTTTCAGGAGGCAAAAAATATTCTAAAATTAGATCACAATGATGGTTGCACAACACTGTGAATATACTAGAAAATATTGAATTATATATTCAAGCATTATATAAGCAAGCAATTATATAATTATATAAGCAAGCAAAGTGTATGATACGTGAATTACATCTCGATAAAATTTCTTTAAAAATATAAGAAAAACAAGCATGTATTCATTTATGTTCATTTCTAAGATACATTTTTAAAAAATGACAGCTGAGTAAAAGGGGAACAGGAAGAGGAAAATATGATGAAACTGGAATGAAATACATACACAAAATAACACAGTGTTGGTCGTTGCGGCAGTGTGGCAAGTGGGGGAAGGAGATAGGCCCCCAGCTTCCAGAAGCTGAGAGGGTAACAGGCAGGAAGGCCAGGGGTCTCCAAGCGGAGGAAATAGCCTGCAAGTGTCAGACATTTTTATCTCTCATAAGCGGCAGGAGGAAACAAACTAGCGAAATTTTTTTTCTTCTCTATACAAATTTAAAAGGAGGTTTCTCCTGAAATACTGTGTTGCCATAATGACACCTGGTTTCACCTGAAGTTAACTACTCTCAAACCTGGAGTTAACCAATGCATTTTTGTTATGGAAATGTCTGTCTTAAGCTATGTTAATGTACTATGCATTTACCCCAGACACTGTCTTCAAGTCAGTTCCGCCTAATGGCTCAGAACCTTCTTGACAAACCAGAATGTTATACTCAGACATTGTTCCCCTAATCTATGTAAACAAACTATTTGTATGGTAATCTGCCCTTCTATAAGATTCAAGTTAATTTTATGGCCCGAGATGAATCATCTGGTGCCAAGATTATCCCAAAATGCATCTTATGAGTGATGAGGGGCCTGGTGCCATTTTGAGTTTTAAGGCATTCCTTTCTTTCATTAACAAACTGCTAGTGACTATATAACATCCAGCTGAAGACTAGCAGGTGGGTACTCTTTCTGCCCCCTTCTGATGCTTATGTCAGAAGCTTTCTCTCTCCTTTATACTTTAATAAAACTTTATTACACAAAAGCTCTGAACGATCAAGCCTCGTCTCTGGCCCCGGATTGAATTCTTCTCCTCCGGAGGCCAAGAATCCTGGTGTCTTTTTGTTCAGCAACAACCTTTCAAAGCCAAGGCAGAAAGAAACAATATTAGCCATAAGACCCCATGATCCATCCAACGGAAAACAATTTAGAAAACAATCATCATTCTCATATTGGCATGCTCTTCCCAAGGAGGACACAGTGTGGTTGGCATGAAAGAGAATTCAGAGTTCCAGGGAGGATCTCCCCAGAAGGGAACTGGGACTGACAAATGTCATCTGATGCTAATCTCTGAAAGATGCTATTGAGGATTTCTACAGAGCTGGTGGAGACCTTGGGAGCACAACCATACAGTCTAGATGAACAAAGTTAATGAAGACATAAGGCTGTTTTGAACTCAAGGAAAAACAAAAAAGCAGTACAATAAGAGATGCAAAATATTAGTACACCATATGTCTACTGCTATAAGGTAGGCTGCCGTCTATGGGGTCACACAGAGTTGGACACAACTGAAGTGACTTAGCAATAGCAATAACCAAATATACTGAGATGCCAGAGGGAGAGAGCCTGAAAACTAACGTCCAACACTGCTAGGAGTCTAGAGTCGAGAGCTAGAAGTATATGCACATTATTTTTAACTTTGGAGGCAAATATTAAAAGAACCAACTTAAAAAGTTGAAGCTCATTGCCTTTCAGACATCAATGGCAGAGGCATGAGGGGGCTGTAATTAGTTTTAAACTCTAGTACTACTGAACTTTTCCATTGATATGCATGTTAGTTTCTTAAAAACAAAAAATAATAAAAATAAACCCACTACATACAGCAAACGTGATTTACAGTCAGCTGTGAACATGGCTTCTTCCAAAGAAGGTACTAGCCGAGACTGGGTGAGGAACCTGGGTCTCTGGTGGCGAAGCCTGCCCGTCCGTGCCTGGCCACGGCCTCTCCCGTGTCCCCCAGCCTCAACACAGCCAGTGCTCCTGAGCTCGGGCCACAGTGTCTTTTCCCGCTCCCACTTTCTGGCTGGATGGGCACAGCTGACTTCACCTAGAGATAAGGTGATAAACACCTTAGAGATAAACACAGGTATGATGACACCTTGGTGTGACTGGGAAAATAAAGCAGATGTGACTGCAGCTGGAGTCCAGGCTCATGAGCCACGCTGGTTATACACTGACAGAGTGCGGGGTCGCAGAGCTGTGTCTGAGCAGCACCTGCTCCTGCTCTGCTTCAGAGGCGCTGAGAAGCCCCCACCCACGTCTGTGTTAGCTATACACCTTCCAAGCTGACAGTTCTATCATGGGGTGGGGATTAAAGCTCTCGTATTTCAAAATTAGCCTGCAAATGAGCACATAATCTCTCGTGGGGAATTCACCAGGTTGAAAATGGTTATACAAACAGAACGTGTAAAGAAAAGGGAAAGGCAGGCAGGAAACTGGGGCAACACCAAACACTGAAGCCTAAATTCAACATGGAGTCCTGGAACAGGAGAAAACTCAGCAGGAAAACTAGTGAAATTCACATAAAGCCATAAGTTTAATTAATACCAACGTCATCTATGTAGTTTGCTTTCCATGAGCAAATATAGTGAGGTAATATCAGACGTTAATTAATTAATAGTAACATTATCAATGCAGGCTTGTTTTTCTTCAGCAAATATAGTGAGGCAATATCAGATGTTAAATCAGTGGAAAATGGGTAAGCGGTATACAGGGATGTTATATTAGCTTCACAACTTTTCTATAAATCTAAAATTTTCCTAAAGACTGATTAAAAACATAGAAATATACTATGCCAAAACAAATAAACAACCACAATGACAACAAAACCTGAATTAAGGCTCCTGGCTTTCAAACACAAGGAGCAGAGGCAGCAGGGGTGGGGAAGCGCTGTAGTGGGGTGACCAGCCCTCAGCCTGGCCCTGAGGATTCTGGCCTCTGTTAAGAGGTGGAGAGGAAGCTTCTAGGGCGTGGCTGATGGGCAGGTCTTGGGGTGCAGATGAGTGAATCCACACATGAGCACAGAAGGAAGTGGAGGGCCAGCTCTGACCCACATTGTGCCAAGTGCCCAGTGTGGCAGAAGGCTGGGCAATTCTTAATTCCTCTGACCCAGATTTCAGCAGCCCCAGGTCACAGATCTAGGAAGCAGAGCTGGATATTGGTACACTGGGTATCATTTCAATCCTCTCAGTTAATGCCTATTAACATCCAGGTCAAACACTGCCCCAGCTTTGAGGCTAGAGAGGAAGACAAAAGAGACTCCAGGGATTTCACAAATAGATCCCAGTGGACCATGGTCACCCTCTTCCCCTCGAGGCAGGAAGAGGAGAGGGGTGCCCAGGTGCCTCTGAGGTTCTGTCTAACTGTGATGCCACATGGAGAACTGAGGCAGGACATTTTCGCTAATTTTATAGTGAAGTCCTTATCTTCTGTGACATTTAAATGCAGGGATCAATAATTTAAACTTAAGTCTCTGCATCCTGATAAATCCTGCCAGCTTCTTGCGAGTTACAGAACCATGTAAACTTGAGAAAAAGCAGGAAAATTCCTTTAGTGACCTCTAAAGACCTGGAAATAAGCATACCAATCATTCAAGCCCTTACTAGAAGCTGAGCTGAGAACAGTTATCTCCAACTAGTGCCCATGTATGTGTTTTGTTTGGCCCACAGTAGTTTTATGACAAGGAAACTTTACAGAAAAAGCAAGATTTTTCAAACTTTTGTGAAAAAGCCCAAAGGCCTATCAACAATTAACTAGGCCTTGAGTGGTACCTACCCTGTCCCTCCTCCTGCCGCCACTGACTTCTCTGTCATGTGATGAGACTGTTCTGGATCACCACCTTCCTTCCCATTACTTAGGATGAGGTGAAGCTGGGAGTAAACAAAATATGAGGAAAAGCTGGCAAATACTATGGGTTCTGAAATAGGTACTACAGAATAATGAAGAAGCAGCATCTCCCAATAATCAACAAAGTCTACGATCTTAGGAAGGAGATGGGGGCATCTTGTTTTATCACCGTTTATGTCTTGGATGAGCCTGGAGTGACAAGAATGGGACTCGCCAGCTGGAAACACGGGGCCTTGTAGGAACTGGAAGTGGATTCTGTGGGTTCTGCCTGACAGAAAGAAAGGACATCTGAGAGGTTTGCCAGCACATAAAGGATAGTTCAGGCAGTCGGAGACCAGGTGTTCCAAATGGACCTTAAATTACCTAAAGGCTTGATAAAAGAGATAGGACTCAGTTCAGTTCAGTTCCTCAGTCGTGTCCAACTCTTTGAGACTCATGGACTGCAGCACACCAGGCCTCCCTGTCCATCACCAGCTCCTGGAGCTTGGTCAAACTCATGTCCATTGAGTGGATGATGCCATCCAACCATCTCATCCTCTGTTGTCCCCTTCTCCTCCTGCCTTCAATCTTTCCAGGATCAGAGTCTTTTCAAGTGAGTCAGTTCTTTGCATCAGGTGGCCCAAGTATTGGAGCTTCAGCTTCAGCATCAGTTCTGCCAATGAATATTCAGGACTGATTTCTTTTAGGATGGACTGGTTGGCTCTCCTTGCAGTCCAAGGGACTCTCAAGAGTCTTCTCCAGCACCACAGTTCAAAAGCATCAATTCTTCAGTGCTCAGCTTTCTTTATACCCAACTCTCACACCCATACATGACTACTGGAAAAACCATAGCTTTGACTAGACGGACCTTTGTCGGCAAAGTAATTTCTCTGCTTTTTAATATGCTGTCTAGGTTTGTCATAGCTTTTTTTTCCCCCAAGGAGCAAGTGCCTTTTAATTTCATGGCTGCAGTCACCATCTGCAGTGATTTTGGAGCCCAAGAAAATAAAGTCTCTCTCTGTTTCCACTGTTTCCCCATCTATTTGCCATGAAGTGATGGGACCGGATGCCATGATCTTTGTATTTTGAATGTTGGGCTTTAGCCAGCTTTGTCACTCTCCTCTTTCACTTTCATAAAGAGGCTCTTTAGTTCCTCTTCATATAAGGGTGGTGTCATCAGTTTATCTGAGGTTATTGATATTTCTCCCGGCAATCTTGATTCCAGCCTGTGTTTTCTCCAGCCCAGCGTTTCTCATGGTGTACTCTGCATATAAGTTACATAGGCAGGGTGACAATATACAGCCTTGACATACCCCTTTCCCAATTTGGAACCAGTCCATTGTTCCATGTCCAGTTCTAACTGTTGCTTCTTGACCTGCATACAGATTTCTCAGGAGGCAGGTCAGGTGGTCTGGTATTCCCATCTCTTCAAGTATTTTCCACAGTTTGTTGTGATCCACACAGTCAAAGGCTTTACCATAGTCAATGAAGCAGATGTTTTTCTGGAATTCTCTTGCTTTTTCTATTGAGAGGGTAACAGGTAGAAAGGCTAAAGGTCCCCAATCTGCAGGAGAAATAAACTGCAAGTGGCAGACTTCTCCTTCTCTACACAAAATTAAGAGAGTCTTCTTTTAATTCTGTGTAGAGGACACCTGGTTCTGACTTGAGCTAACCAATGTGTTTTCCTTAAGGAAATGTTTTTCTTAGGCTATGTTAATGAAACTATTTATTTGCTTTGGAATCTGCCTTTCTTCAAAATGGTTCCCCCTAAGACTAACTACTTTCTTTTCTCAAACCTTGGGTTGATAATGGCTCAACAAACCAGTATTCATTCCAGTTGTTTTATGGCTGGGGGATGACATACCTTATGCCATCTTATCTCATAAATGCATATTGTGGGAGAGGGGCCTGGTGAAACTCCCTCAGCCCTGAGGTCTCTCTTATCTGATTAATAAGCTTGCTAACAGACATAAAACACCTTGCTAAAAACTATCAAGGGGGCATTCTTTCTTCCCTCTTCTGATGTCTATGTCAGAAGTTTTCTCTATCTCTCTCATATAATAAAGTTCTGTTACATAAAAAGCTCCATTAGTCAAGCCTGGTCTCTGGCCCTGGATCAAAATCCTCTCCTCTGGAGGTCACAAATCCTGGTGCAGCACATGGCTCACAGCAGCAACCTTTCACTATGATCCAACAGATGTTGGCAATTTGATCTCTGGTTCCTCTGCCTTTTCTAAATCCAGTTTGAACATCTGGAAGTTCTTGGTTCACGTACTGTTGAAGCCTAGCTTGGAGAATTTTGAGTATTACTTTGCTAGCGTGTGAGATGAGTGCAATGTGTGGTAGTTTGAGCATTCTTTGGCATTGCCTTTGTTTGCGATTGCAATGAAAACTGACCTTTTCCAGTCCTGTGGCCACTGCTGAGTTTTCCAAATATGCTAGCATATTGATTTCAGCACCTTCACAGGATCATTTTTAGGATTTGAAATAGCTCAGCTGGAGATAGGCGAGGAGATAAGACTAGTTCACCGTAAACCATTCCCAAGCATCCAGGTTCCTTTTCACAAAGATGGTGCTGAAGGTGACAAAGGAAGCCCATGCCCCTCCTAAAGCCAAAGCCAAAGCAAAGGCCTTAAAGGCTGAGAAAGCAGTGTTGAAAGGCATCCACAGCCACAAAAAGAAAAAAAAAAAAAAAATCCAAATGTTACCCCCATTCCGGCAGCCTGAAACACTGGCTCAGGAGGCAGCCCAAACATCCTCAGAAGAGTGCCCCTAGGAGAAACAAACTTGACCATTATGCCATCATCAAATTCCTGCTCAGCACTGAGTCAGCCATGAAGAAAACAGAAGACAATAACACATTGGTATCCATTGTGAATGTCTAGGCACCAAATTAAACAGGCTGTGAAGCAGCTCTGTGACATTAACATGGCCAAAGTGCAAATTGTGATCAGGCCTGATGGAGAGAAGGCATATGTTCGAGTGGCTCTTGACTATGATGCTTTGGATGTTGCCAACAAAATTAGATCATCTAAACTGAGAAGGCAATGGCAACCCACTCTAGTACTCTTGCCTGGAAAATCCCATGGGTGGAGGAGCCTGGAAGGCTGCAGTCCATGGGGTCGCTAAGAGTCAGACACGACTGAGCGACTTCACTTTCACTTTTCACTTTCATGCATTGGAGAAGGAAATGGCAACCCACTCCAGTGTTCTTGCCTGGAGAATCCCAGGGACAGGGGAGCCTGGTGAGCTGCCATCTATGGGGCCGCACAGATTCGGACACGACTGAAGTGACTTAGCAGCAGCAACAGCAGCAGCAAACTGAGTCCAGCTGGTTAATTCCAAATATAATAAAAGTTTTCATTATAAAAAAGAAAAAGAAAAAAGAAAAAAAATACCCAGGCTCTTAAAGCAAAGGCCCATTTATTAAGACAGTCATGGGACAAAAAGGTTAGCAAGGGCTCAAGTCCTTTTACCATTTGTCCTTCCCTCAGAGCAAGTGGCCCCCAGGTCAGGGATCCATACTTCATGGAACATAGACTTGGTAATATGGCTTAATTTCTACCCAAATCCTCTAATCTGTGACACAACCAGACAGAAACTAAGGCAGGCAGTGACCCTCAAACATCAATTTTGCAATTGGGACAGAACCAGAGATCCATGTTCTTAGAGATCTTTTCATGTTTCCCACCCTAAGAAATAATCTATTCAACCTTCACAGTCTCCCCAGGGCGGCTGGGAGGAGCAGGGCTGCACTGGCTAATGCTCTGTGCTCAATAAACAAAACAATGAGGCATCTGCCTATGCATGCAAGGCTTCATCTACTTCCTTTAATCCAAACACTACATTCTAAACAGACACACAACCAACTATATGAAGAACACTTTGCTTCTTTCCAGACAAGAGAGTAAGGGATTGTTCTAAAAGAAATCTTCCCTTAAAAAAAAAACAAACAAAAAACCTATATATTTAAAAGCCTCCACTCCTATTCTTTCTGAAGGAAAAAAAAATGGTGCTCTCAAATCAGGGCAATGCTCATTTTCACCCACTCCCATCAGGGTAACGGCAGGGACGGACTCCTCTGACCAGGGAAGCAGTGCCTGAGTCATCCATATCAAAACTGGCTGCTTTCCAGGATGCTCCCAGAGCCCACGCCGCTGAGGACCACAGGGCTGGAGTCAAGGGGCCAGAACAGCCGAGCAGAATGAAGGAGGACACCAGAAAACACCACGCTGGGGAGAGGGCACAGCACTAGACCAAAAGCTCCTGGAAGAATCCCACTTCCTATCACTGCAGAACTCAGCCATCTGGATTGACATTCTAACCCAACACCAACTGAGAGGTTGATCTACCTGGCGTGAAAGCTGGGACCAAGGAGTGGATTGTCAACCCACCTCCAAGAGATGACATCTGCAATACCCAGTAAATGCACACATGGGCTACAGTCTTAATCCTCCAAGTCTCATAACATGGGGAAAATATATTTTTGTTCAAATAGCAAACATATAATATGTGACCCTGTAGTCATATACACTGCTGAATGTATAAATTTGGGAGTACAAATTTGTTTTAAAAAGCAAACTTTCTGAAAGTCAGTTTGCTAAGATATAGCACATACTTTTAAATCTGTCAATAAGCTCTGATCTGGTTATTGCATTTCTAGAAATCTATTTTTTTTAAAAAATCCAAAATGCACAAAGATGCTTATCTTAGGATTCTTAAAACACAGAAAAATGGGGGAAGAAGCTAAATATTCCACATCAGGAGAATGGATCAGCCAATCAGGAGCCACATCATAAGATATCACACAGCTTCTACAATGTTTAAAGGAAATGTAAAATAGAATAGAAGTACTTATGACAGGAGAATACAAAATTTTATGTATGTTATGACCACTGTATGAAGGATGCAAAGAAAATGGCAGGAAGGAAAACATCATTCGATGTAAATAGCTCTTGTCTTGGTGTAATGAGAGATGTGGTTTTGTTTCTTCATGTATTTCTCTACTTTAAAATTATTCTATTATTAGAATGCATTATTTTTATTTTCATAATAAATACAGCAATTTTTAATTATGAAGTTTGAAAGTCAGAGATCACATTGTTTTGCGACAGGCTTCTTAAGGAGGCTGTCTATGAAATGAGAACAGAAAGACAAGGAAAGAGGGTGTTCCCAGAGGAAGAAACAGCACCACCAGAAGCAAAGGAAAAGGTTCTTCTGTGTAAACACGGAGCACTCCAGTTTGGCTGGCAAATTACCTATAAATTTCCTAGAGGGCTGAAACAGTTCAAGATGTGTTCTGTGCTAAATCAGTTTCTGAGCACTTTCTATATCTCAAAGGTCAATTTTCCCACCCACACACAAAAATAAATGAAAGGATGTGTTGTACCTTCCTCCCAAGGGAAACCCTGAATGGGGAGGGGTCCATGAGGTGGAGAAGGAGGGCCTGGTTTCCCTTTAGAACAGAAGGAAGGGAAAGGGAAACACAGTGAAGGAGTGAATGGAAGCTGGAGCAGGACAACACAAAGTGGGTGCTGAACTAAACAAGGGTGCAGACGTAGAGGGAGAGAACTGGGAGCCAGGTCAGAGACATGGCCAGCGACATGGCGGGGACTGCCATGGGGGGACTCACTGCATTTGAGGGCTGTGCCTTCAGCTAGTTTTTAACATTCACTGTATGGATAAGGTGGGCCATTTAAGAACCAGATGAAATGGACACATACTAGCAACTTCTGGATTTAGAAACAGCAAGGACAGAGGTTGGGCTTGCCTGAAGGGTCAGTAGTAAAGAATCCACCTGCCAAGCAGGAGACTCAGGTTCAATCCCTGGGTCAGGAAGATCCCCTGGAGAAGGAAATGGCAACCCACTCCAGTATTCTTGCCTGGGAAATCTCATGGACAGAGGAGCCTGGTGGACTACAGTCCATGGGGTTGCAAAGAGTCAGACACAATTGAGTGACTGAACGTAAGTATGAGCAAGGAGAGAGTTTAGCTGATTTCAAAAGCTCTGCACAAAATGCCTTTCCCCATAAGAAGCTTAAATTGCCTTCAAAGGCTGTTGTCTTCACACTGTCTCTAGGAACACGGTGGCAAATTTTCATTCCCACCTTAAATTGAACGGCTTCCCTGATAGGCAAATGACATATCAAGGACATCAGGCATTATCAGATGTCTCTTACCTGGCAGATGTCCACATTCCACAGGACTGCTAAGCTCATACCCTTCCAGATACACAGGAGTTTCCCTGTGCTACAAATAAAGTCCAGGAGAGCTAAGCGGCATGCCCCCAAACATAATGCTGGAATCAGTTTAAAACTCAGGAATGTCTGGGTCCAAAGCTGCCTTTTTCCTACCACATTACATCACCTCCAAAAACCGAGGGAGACCTCAGGTCATGGAGTCTGAATACACCAGACGGCTGATGGGGATTTACTCATAGAAGAAAGTGATAAGGCAGCTGGTGGAGACATTCTCCCAGGAGACCTCCAGGTGTCGACCATACTAAACATAGAAACTTGACCATACTAAACACTGTGGAGACAAGACACAGGACTTCCTAGACTGTACTCTTGAACCCAAGGAAACAAATATACACAGCACTGGCTGCAAACTGCTGATGAATACTGACATTTTAGCAAAGACATGCAACCAAGACCTGTGCCTCATATTAGTCAGTCGGGGTGGAGCTTTCTTTCTGGACATCAATGTTAGTGCTACAGCAAAAAAGGCAAATGACTGACAACATGATTACAACTGTCAATTTTCCTACAAGGAATTGAACTTGGAACCATTCGGTGAGTGACAACATAGGTGCAGGAGTTAACTGTATCTCATAACCTCACTCCTAGTACATGTTATTACACTACCAGGAGGTACTGCCGGAAAGGAACCAAAGTTCATCTGTTGTACCAGCTAATTTAAATTTTTGAATTCAGGAAATTTTTTTGCAAAAATGAGGTTAAAAGGAAAAAAATTTAATGCCCCTAGTTTCTAGTTCCTAGCAACTAGTTCCACCACTGAGCAAAATTTAATGGGGATATATTCTCATTTCTGCTTTTGCAGCACTTGGGAGGAGCAGTCAGGAATACATTGACTGACAGCTTTCTCACCAGTGGAAAATCTTGGTAAGAGGCTTGCTTTCAAAGTGAGGGTAATAAAAGACGAGCCTAGGGAGCCAGAGGCTGTTTACCAATGACACAGACCCTAAGGTGAGGGTATGAGGCTTGGCTATAAGTGCTGATTCATCAACTGCAAAACATAATATCCAGATTACAGATCTAGGCCTAAAGACTGAGGTTTTGCTTTAAATATTCCCTTAACAAAACCAATGAGATAAACTGGGGCTCCCCTCAACTCTACCAGGTGCCCCCACTCCCTGTTCTCAACCCCAACAGCTCCACTCCCCCCTACACACACAACATGGCTACTTGAGTCATTCATCACCACAAAAGAAGCCCCCCACCCCAATTCCACTGGTTTCACTGTGCTCCCTCTCCTCCACCCTAAGCACACACACACAACTGCTCACATACACTCTTCCTCCTAGAGCCTGGAGCCTCATAGCAGGGCTGCTCCCAAGGCTGTCCTGCTCGACAACAAGGATGACACAGTGCACAACACAGTGGGGGCCATTTAGAAAGACACGGCTCTGGCAGGCATGTCCTGGTTGCATCTTAGCAATGCTGCCTACTCTGTTCAAAATTCACAATCTTGGATATCTTTCCCTCCAACCCTTTGTGATTTCCAAAATGTGAAACCTTACCCAGAACTGTGATCACTGGTAAGGAAGAAAGACAGAGAGAACTAGCCATTCAAAGGCCCTCCTCACTCACTCACTGCTGACGAGCCAGGCTCCAAAACTTGTAATCAGTTAATTCTCATAAGATAAAACATACTTAGACATGTGTGATCTCTGCTACCTCACTCTTAGATGCAGCACCTGCATAGGGCAATGGTGTATAGAGTCAGAAAGGCTTGGGACAGGACAGCCACACCACCTAAAGAGTGGACAGGGCACCAATGGGCACTCTGAACTTAGCTAAGACTGAGTGGAATTTTTAGGTCCATTCATGGATTTCATACAAGGAAGTGACAGCTTGGGTTACGCCTTAAGAGAGCACACAGAAGAAAGAGGGCTGTCCACAGAAGAATGGCCTGGACTGAGGCAAGCACACAGGTTGGAGGCCTGAGAGAGGCGAGTTCCAGAAACTTGGAAGAGTAAGAGTCAACAGGACTGCAGAGAATGCAGAGTAGGTGCTGTTGGAGTAGTCCAGGCTTCTGGAGCAGCATTCTGGGTGAGCGGTCAGGCCATTTACTGGGGAAAGGATGGTCTCTATTTCAGATATAGGCCCTGAGAGATTTCTATTAGACAACCAGAGCAATAGGAGCTGGCACTTAGCAGGGAATTCCTGGGCTAGAAAAACGTATTTTGGAAACATTAGCATAAACACTGTAATTGAAGATTTAGGCATGAATGAGATTTATCATGATCGTTCAGAGAATGAGAAGAGGATGAAGTGCTCAACCAAGGGGAGAAGACATAAACACGGAAGGTGCAAGACAAAGTGTGGAAGGGGATGATGCTGACTTGAAACAATCACTGACCTTTAGTGTTTCAGTTTTCCCACACACACAAGGAAGGTGAAAAGAAAGCTCTTACCATCTTCATTTACTTCACACATGACCTTTAATAAACCACTTAACTTCTCAACCTTAGTTTGCATCCTGTAGAGTAATGATATTTACAAGGTTCCTGTGGGGAAACAAGTACGCCACAACAATGGAAAGGGTGAGCAGCAAACTGTGGGTGCAGGTGACATCCAGCTCTCATGGGTGGGAGTGCCATCCTGGTTCAGTGTATTGTTCTAGGCGGCTCTTTCCCTAAGTGTCCAAGCACCAAAAGCTCTCCAGGTGTGAGCTCCTCATTTCCCTGCCCCACAGTTCATTATTAGAGTAGTAGTGGCCCATTATTTTCACAGCAGTGGCATGCCTTTGGCTGACAACATAATTCTTTAGGATGAGTTTTAAAAAGAAAACCAAGTTTCACTCACATAATTTCTACCTACAAAGGCCTTTCATGGATTATAATCCTACTGACTTAAAAGACTGCTTGGGACTTCCCTGATGGTCCAGAGGTTAATACTCTGCTTCTACGGCAGGGGTCATGTGTTCAATCCCTGGTCAAGGAACTAAGATCCCATAGGCCACACAGCCAAAATAAAAAGACTGCTTGTACTAGAAATACTTCAATGAGTTCTACTAATGAAAATATAAGACAGAAAATAAATACAAATTAGTGAATAATGCCAAATGGTTCATAAACCAAAACCTACTTGCTTGTTTTATGTGTTCTAAGACATTTTCCAAGAGATTTGCATAATTTTTACATGGCAATGACAATGTGTATGTATGCCTACAGCCTCCCAGCTCACCTGTGCAGGGACCAACCAGTCACATTTATGAAGCACAAGGCACTCGCCTGGAACCTCTGCAGCCTGCTTCTGAGTCCTCCACTCTCACAGAGCCTGTCAAGTCTCCTTAAACTTGCCCTGACCCACTTTGGCACAGGGCACCAGGCCAAACAGGTTGGGCCCCTGACTGCAGCCTACCTAGTGAGGTAGGTAAGGGTTTGGTGGGGGTTGGTGAGGCAGCCCAGCAGAAGATGTGACTCAAAGGCCACAAAGACAAGCCAGTGAGGTCACTGGTTCCTGAGTCGCCTTCCAGATCTTAAGCTTGTTTATCCATTTCTGGATTCCATGAACCAAAATCCCCATCTTCCCCATTTCCACATTCTATTTAAAATAAAGACACATCACTTAAGGTAACATGACTGAATTTCTCAGACTTTAAGAATGGAAAAGCCCTACATGTGAACCATCCACCAAGAACTCCTTCCATGTCAGGCCACCCAGGAACTGCAGAGAAGAAAACATTATTATTATATGCATGTAAACACTTAGGGGAGGGGAACCACAGTATTTAAGAACACAAACTCTGAAGTCAGTCTGAAGAAGTTGGAATCCTGGCTCCAGCTAGAAAACCTTGGACAAGCTTCTTAATCTCCTGTGCCTCATTTGGTTCACCTGCAAAATGGACATAATGCAGCAGTAAACTCAGAGAAGTGTTGTAGAGATGAAATGTCAAGTGTTTAGCAGGATATCAGCAAGATGGTTGAATAGGTGGTGCCAAGCTCACATCTCCCACACAAAGAGCAACCTGGCATCCCTCCACAGACAAAAGGGGCTTCTTGGGAGTTTGGGGATCCATGTATAAAGTTGTAAAACCCTGATAAGCCCAAGACCAAGAAGAACTGCTTGGAGAAGCAGGCTTGCTGACAGTGGCCCTGGCTACAGACCAAAAACAGCCCTTTCCCCCACAGACTTGGCTCTGGCCCAACCTGGCCATGGTGCACACAGCCAAGCTGCCAAGGGACCAGGAGATGTCACACACATTCATGCCTCTGTTAACACGACTTCCAATTTCAGACCGAACTGCAGGCTTGAGGCAGTCCTGTGACCTGGCCCCAGCCCCACTCTGAAGTGGTTTGGAGTCACTCCGGCTGGCCCAGGGACCCAGCAACACCAGTCTTTGCCCCTGAGGAGGAAATGGCAACCCACTCCAGTATTCTCACCTGGGAAATCCCAAGGACAGAGGAGCCTGGTGGGCTACATGTGAGTGAGTCCATGGGCTCACAAAGAATTGGATGTGACTGAGCACCCACCACCAAAACCATTATGTGTGTGAATGAAGGTATAGCTAAACCAGATGCTTACTTCCCAAAATAACAAGTCAATAATAAATATATAACAACAAAATCAATCAAAAACTTTAGGAGAAGCATTCTATTTAAGTTATAGACTTAAATATTAGAAGAAATTTCTATCAGTGTTGAAAATAGCAGGTCTGCTGACTTCAGTCCCAGCTGTAGATGCTCAAGGGGCCCTACCACTTGATTCCAAGCCCAACCTGCCATGATCCAGAGGCAATACTGCCCACTCAGGAAACCAGTGTAAGACACACTGGTCTGAACCCCTAGTGGCAGGTCTGCTGACCTCAGTTCTGATGGTAAATCCTGAAGCAGCCCTGTGACATTCTAACCCCACTCTGCACTCTGGTCCCAGAGGCAGTGCTGCCCACCCAGAGACCTGGTGGGAGAATGCTCAGGGACACAGTGGATACCACACTATCCATGACCCTGGTAAAAGGCCTTTCAACTGTGGACCTAGATATGGCACCATGACTAGGCTATTCAACCATAGTCCTGCAGGCAGTCCCAGCACCCAGGGAACAGACAGGATTCAAACCACTTGCATCCCCAATTATATACCTGCCAAAGGTGGACACAACTGAGGACCCAGCAGCAGCCAAGAGACCAGGCTCTAGCCCTGCTCAAATTTAATCTGTGACGCAGTTCCATCAGCCTGAGGACAGAGCAGCAGAAGGCCTTAATCTACTAAAGCCAGCCTGTGAAGACAGGAAGTGGTGTTTGCTTCTTCAAATGCACAGACATCAACACAAGGCTACATGCATCAGGCAAACATGACCCACCATAGGAAACTAATAAAGCCCCAGTAGCTAAACACAAAGAACCAGAAATCTATGACTTGCTTCACAAAGAATTCAAAGTGATTGTCTTAAGGAAGTTCAGCAAGCTACATGAGAACACAGGCAGACAGCTCAATAAAATCAAGATAAAAATACATTAATTAACAAGAAGAGAACTTCAACAAAAAGATAGAAATCATTAAAAAGACCCAAACAGACATTCTAGAGCTAAGGAACATAATGAATGAAATGAAAAATCCAATATATTTCTTCAACACTACTTTACCAAGCAGAAGACAGAATCTGTGAAATTATCCAGTGGGGTTGGGCAGGGGGAGGTGAGAATGAAATACAGTGAAGAAAGCCCATGGGATTTAAGGGACACCATTAAGCAGATCAATAGATGCACTATGGGACTTTGCAGAGGAGAAAAAATTACAGGCAGAAACTTTCTTTAAAGAAATAATGGCTGAAACTTTTCCAAATCTTGAGAGCGATAAGCCCATCCAGGTTCCTGAAACTCAAAGGTCTCCAAAATATCAACCCAAATCCTCAAAGGATCAACCCAAAGAATGTTACACAGAAATATAATTATCAACATCCAAAGACAAAATTTTATTATTTTTTTTCCAAAGACAAAATTTTAAAAGCAGCAAGAGAAAAACAGGATTTATGATATATCAAGGAACCCCTACAAGGCTATAAGTGGATTTCTCAGCACAAAACTTACAATCCAGGAGACAGTAGGATAATACATTCAAACTGACAAAAGAAAAAAAAATGACCAATTGAGAATACTATATTCAGCAAAGCTGCCCTTCAGAAATGAAGATAAGACAAAGACTTTCTCAAACAAACAAAATCTGATGGAATCATCACCACTAGACCTATCTTACAAGAAAAGCTAAAGGGAATTTTTCAAGTTAAAATGAAAGCAGGCTAACATGTAACATGAAAACATACAAAAGTATAAAACTCACTGGTAAAGGTAAACACATAATCAAATTCAGAATAATATGCAATGCTGATGGGTAAATAATTTTCAACTCTAGTATAAAAAAGTAAACACAAAAATATTAAAAATAAATACACTACAATAATTTGTTAGTGGATATACAATATAAAAAGAAGTGTGACATCAATAGCATAAAATGTGTGGGGTAGTAAAAGTGTAGAAAGCAATGAAGGTAAGTTACTGGCTTAAAATAGACTGCTATAAGACATTTTATGTAAACCTCATGGTAATCACCAAGAAAAAACTTACAGCAGATGCACAAAAGCTTAAAATGATTCAAAGCATGTGTATGAACTCAATTGCTCAGTTGTGTCTGACTGTTTGCAACCCCATGGACTGCAGCCTGCCAAGCTCCTCTGTCTATGAAATTTTCCAGGCAAGAATACTGGAGTGGCAAGTTGCCACTTCCTATTCCAGGGGATCTTCCTAACCCTGGGATCAAACCTACAGTCCTTGTACTTCCTGCAATAGCAAGTGGATTCTTTACCACTGTGCCACCTGGGAAGCCCAATTCAAAGTGTACCACTACAAATTCCAAAGGAAGAAAAGCAAAAAAGGACACAGAAACTTGAAAAAAGAAGTCACAAAATAATGAACCAAATCACTTTAGAAACAGATGAAACTATCCAATCAAAAAAACAGAATGGCTAAAGAAACTCAAGCTTTAAAGGCACACATAGACTAAAAAAGATGGAAAAAGATAATCTATGCAAATAATAACAAAAAAAGAGCAGGGGTGACTGTATAGCTGTCCCACTGCACCAGTGTTGAACAGTGAGAGTCCATTTTTACGCAGATGCTTTGTGATAAATATGTACTCCAGTATTACATGATTCAGTTGGTTGAACTTGTGAATGCAGAATCTTGAATACAAAGGGCTCACTATAATGTTGCATACAAATTTTCAAGTGCTTGGGCAGTTGACACCCCTAACTCCCACTGTTCAGGGGTCAATTATTCTTATATTAGACAAAACTGACCTTAAGTTAAAACTGTCAAAATAAACAAAGAAGGTCATTACATAGTGCTAAAAGTCCAGTTCAACAGGAAGCTATAATAGTTATAAATATGTATTTACCCAAGATCAAAGCATCTAAATACATAAAGAAAATATTGTCAGATCTAAAGAGAGAAATACACAGCAATACAATAAAAATATGAGAGTTCAATATCCACTCTCAAAATGGATAAATCATCAGAAAATACCAATAAGGAGACAACAGAACTGAACAACACTATAGAATCAAATAGACCAAACAGACATATATAGAACTTTGCATCAACAGTAGAAGAATACACATACTTCTCAAGTATACACTGAAAATTCTGCAAGATTATATTAGTTCACAAAACAGGTCATAAAAATTTCCAACAAATCAAAGTATCACAAGTTCAAACCCCTAAATGTAAGAGCTGAAACTGTAAAACCCATAGAAGAAAACATATGGGAAAAAGCTCTTTGACATGAGTCTTTGCATTATGATACCAAAAGCAGAGACAATAAAATAAAAAATAAACAAATGTGACTACATCTAACTAAATAACTTCCACACAGCAAAGGAAACAATCAAAGTGAAAAGGCAACCTATAGAGTGGTAGACAATACTTGTAAACCATACATCTGATAAGGAACTAATATCTAAAATATACAATGAACTCATTAACAAAAAAATGAAACACAAAAAACAATAAATAACCCAATAAAAATAGGCAAAGTACCTGAAAATATGTTTCCCCAAAGAAGATATATTCTCCCCTGTAGCTCAAACAGTAAGGATCTGCCTGCAACACAAGATATCCACCTTCAATCCCTGGGTCAGGAAGATCCTCTGGAGAAGGGAATGATACTCTACTCCAGTATTCTTGCCTGGAGAATATAATGGACAGAGGAGCCTGGGATACAGTGTGGGATAACAAAGAGTCAGATATGACTGAGTGACTTAAGCAAAAGAAAACATACAGATGGTCAACAGACACATGACAAAACTGCTCAACATAACTATCAGTTCAGTTCAGTCACTCAATGGTGTCTGACTCTTTGTGATCCCATGGATTGCAGCACGCCAGGCTTTCCTGTTCATCACCAACTCAGGAGCTTGCTCAAATTCATGTCCATCGAGTCAGTGATGCCATCCAACCATCTCATCCTCTGTCATCCCCTTCTTCTCCCACCTTCAATCTCTCCCAGCATCAGGGTCTTTTCCAGTGAGTCAATTCTTCACATCAGGTGGCCAAAGTATTGGAGTTTCAGCTTCAGCATCAGTCCTTCCAATGCATATTTAGGACTGATTTCTTTTAGGATTGACTGGTTTGATCTTGCAGTCCAAGGGACTCGCAAGAGTCTCCTCCAACACCATAGTTCAAAAGCATCAATTCTTCAGTGCTGAGCTTTCTTTACAGCCCAACTCACACATCCATACATGACTACTGGAAAAACCATAGCTCTGACTAGATGGAGCTTTGTCGGCAAAGTAAGGTCTCTGCTTTTTAGTCTAGGTTCGTCATAGCTTTCTTCCAAGGAACAGGCATCTTGTAATTTCATGGCTGCAGTCACCAGCTGCGGTGATTTTGGAGCCCAAGAAAATAAAGTCTCTGTTTCCACTGTTTTCCCATCTATTTGCCATGAAGTGATGGGACTGGATGTCATGATCTTCATTTTTTGAATATTGAGTTTTAGGCCAGCTTTTTCACTCTCCTTTTTCACTTTCATCAGGAGGTTCTTCAGTTCCTCTTCACTTTCTGACATAATGGTGGTATCATCTGTGTGTCTGAGGTTATTGATATTCCTTCTGGCAATCTTGATTCCAGCTTGTGCTTCATCCAGCCTGGCATTTCACTTGATGTATTTGCATATAAATTAGACAAGCAGGGTGACAATATACAGCCTTGCTGTATTCCTTTCTCAATTTGGAACCTGTCTGTTGTTCCATGTCTCGTTCTAACCGTTGCTTCTTGACCTGCATACAGATTTCTCAGGAGGCAGGTGATTCCCACGTCTTTAAGAATTTTCCACAGTTTGTTGTGATCTACACAATCAAAGGCTTTGGTGTAATTAATAAAGCAGAAGTAGACGTTTTTCTGGAATTCTCTTGTTTTTTTGATGATCCAGAGGATGCTGGCAATTTGATCTCTGCTTTCCTCTGTCTTTCTAAGTCCATCGTGAACATCTGGAAGCTCACGGTTCACATACTGTTGAAGCCTGGCGTGGAGAACTTTGAGCATTACTTTGCTAGCGTGTGAGATGAGTGCAATTGTGCAGTAGTTTGAACGTTCTTTGGCACTGAACTTCTTTTGGATTGGAATGAAAACTGACCTTTTCCAGTCCTGTGGCCACTGCTGAGTTTTCCAAATTTGCTGGCATATTGAGTGCAGCACTTTCGCAGCATCATCTTTTAGGATCTGAAATAGCTCAATGGAATTCCATCAACTCCACTAGCTTTGTTCATAGTGATGCTTCCTAAGACCCACTTGACTTCATGTTCCAGGATATCTAGCTCCAGATGAGTTATCACACAATCGTGGTTATCTGGGTCATTAAGATCTTTTTTGTATAGTTCTTCTGTGTGTTCCTGCCACCTCTTCTTAATATCTTCTGCATCTGTTGGGTCCATACTGTTCCTATCCTTTATTGTGTCCATCTTTTCATGAAATGTTCCCTTGGTATCTCTAATTTTCTTGAAGAGATCTCTAGTCTTTCCCGTTCTATTGTTTTCCTCTATTTCTTTGCATTGATCACCGAGGAAGGCTTTCTTATCTCTCCTTGCTATTCTTTGGAACTATGCATTCAGATGAGTGTATCTTTCTTTTTCTCCTTTGCCTTTAGCTTCTCTTCTTTTCTCAGCTATTTGTAAGGCCTCCTCAGACAACCATTTTGCCCTTTTGTATTTCTTTTTCTTGGGGATGGTCTTTAATCACTGCCACTTGTACAATGTCCCAAACCTCCATCTATAGGTCTTCAGGCCTATTAGATCTAATCCCTCTATTAGATCTAATCCCTTGAATCTTTGTTACTTCCACTGTATAATCATAAGGGAATTGATTTAAGTCATACCTGAATGGTCTAGTGGTTTTCCCTACTTTCTTCAATTTAAGTCTGAATGTTACAATAACGAGTTCATGATCTGAGCCACAGTCAGCTCTCGGTCTTGTTTTTGCTGACTGTATAAAGCTTCTCCATCTTTCGCTGCAAAGAATATAATCAATCTGATTTAGGTATTGACCATCCAGTGATGTCCATGTGTAGAGTCATCTTTGTGTTGTTGGAAGAGGGTGTTTGCTATGACCAGTGCATTCTCTTGGCAAAACTCTGTTAGCTTTTTCCCTGCTTCATTTTGTAGTCCAAGGCCAAATTTGCCTGTTACTCCAGGTATCTCTTGACTTCCTACTTTTGCATTCCAGTCCCCTGTGATGAAAAGGACATCTTTTTTGGGTGCTAGTTCTAGAAGGTCTTGTAGGTCTTCACAGAACCATTGAACTTCAGCTTCTTCAGGATTACTGGTTGGGGCATAGACTTGGATTACTGTGATATTGATTGGTTTGCCTTGGAAATGAACAGAGATTCTGTCATTTTTGAGATTACACCCAAGTACTGCATTTCGGACTCCTTTGTTAAGGAGGCTATGCATGGCTACTCCATTTCTTCTAAGGGATTCTTGCTGCAGTAGTAGATACAATGTTCATCTGAATTAAATATGCCCATTCCAGTCCATTTTAGCTCACTGATTCCTAAAATATCGATGTTCACTCTTGCTGTCTCCTGCTTGGCCACTTCTAATTTACCTTGATTCATGGATCTAATATTCCAGGTTCCTATGCAATATTGCTCTTTACAGCATCAGACTTTACTTCCATCACCAGTCACATCCACAGCTGGATGTTGTTTTTGCTTTGGCTCCATCTCTTCATTCTGGAGTTATTATTAGGGAAATGTAAATCAAAACCACAATGACATATCACCTCACATATGTTTTAATGGCTGCTATCAAAAACATAAGAGAATAAGTGTTGGCAAGGATGTAGAGCAAAGAGAACACTTGCACACTTTTAATGGAAATATAAACTGGTATAGCCATTATGAAAACAGTATGGAAATTCCTCAACAAATTAAGAATAGAGCTGCCATATGATTCAACAATCCTATATCTGGCTACAAATCCAAAGGAAATAAATCACTATCTTGAAGGGATATCTGAACCCTCATGTTCACTGCAGTAAAATCTGAAATAGCTAAGATAAGGAAACAACCCTAGTGTACATCAATGGAAGAATAAAGAAAAAATATGTACATATATAATATTAATATGTTATACAGTATACGTAACATATTTATATATAATACATATATAGGTGAAATAAAATTTAATATAGTAATTTACATTCTATGTATTTACATATATGTATATTTATTTAAATAAATATATGTGTTAAACAAAGTTAACTTATTTAAATTTATTTATTTAAAATATACAACATTTATGTATAATGGATTATTCAATCTTAAAAAACAATATTTTGTCATTTAACATCTACATGAACCTGGAGGACACTATGCTAAGTGCAATAAGACAACTCACAAACATAAATACTACATAATCTTACTTATATGTGGAATCTAAGAAAGTCAAACTCATAAAAGCAGAGAGTAGAATGGTGGTTGCAAGAGTTGAGAGGATGGGGAAATAAAAAGGTGTTGGTAAGGGTATAAAAGTTCAGTTACACAGGATGCATAAGTTCTGGAGATCTAATATACAGCATGGTGACTGAAACTAATAAAATTGTACTTGAAATTTTCCTAAAAGAGTTGATCTTAAATGTTCTTACCACACACACACAAGGTAACATGAGGTAATAAAGTGTCAATGAACTTGACTGTGGTGATCATTTCACAAATATACACATATCACATCATCATATTATACTCCTTAAATATATATCATTTTAATTTGTCAAGTATACCTCAGTAAAGCCGAAAGAAAAGAGAACAAGAAAATTTGAAAGTATCAAAAAATTTTTTAAATAGTCTTTGACACATAGTAAAAACACAGTAAGTACTAGTTACCACATCTTCACCATCATCACTTATAAATTAGAGAAAGTAAATAATGTTGGAGAGTTTAAAAAATACTCAAATGTAAGAGGTTTCAAAAAGTAATTAACGCCACATGCTAGCAAGTTTTCTATATCTGAGTGTTAATATCTGAATCACTGTGTAGATTTTTGACTTGAAAATGCTGATCCAATACCATCCTCATCCAAGAGTTTCACATTGAGAAATACTGGGCAGGGGGTTGGGGGGAACAAGTCATACTGCTGGTCCAGAACAGAAAAAATACATCTATGTCCTCACAGAGAGCTGTGGAAGTTGGTTTATTTGCATAACATGAAGGATTGCTACAACCCACAATGCAGCCACAAAGACAGAACCCTGTTACTCAGGGTTATCAAGGCAAGAATGCTGATGTGGTTTGCTATTACCTTCTCCAGTGGACCAAATTTACAACTGATGCTTTTGAACTGTGGTGTTTGAGAGTCCCTTGGACAGCAAGGAGATCAAACCAGTCATTCCTAAAGGAAATTAATCCTGAATATTCATTGGAAGGGCTGATGCTGAAGCTGAAGCTCCAATACTTTGGCCACCTGATGCAAAAAGCTGACTCTCTAGAAAAGACCCTGATGCTGGGAAAGATTGAAGGCAGGAGGAGAAGGGGACGACAGAGGATGAGATGGTTGGATGGCTCCAGGAGATGGTCAAGGACAGGGAAGCCTGGCGTGCTGCAGTCCATGGGGTCACAACGAGTCGGACATGATGAGCAACTGAACAACAACAACACTTAGGGTTGAAAGCATTCTAATCAATATAGTCTAATTAAAGGACTCTAATTAGAGGCACACAAGAGAATCCTATTATTTTTTCAAATGTTTACTTTAAACTTTCCCCAGGGAAATAAATGTAAACACATACAAATTATGTGAGTGTTTCATACCTGCTAACTTGTTTCCTTGCACGAAACCTCATGGGAGGTTTCTGCTTTCATCAGTGGATAGGCCCTGCCACCTGTAAATGCTCTGCTAATGCCAATTCCAACCGTATCTGCTCAGTCTCCCAGGAACCACAATGTCTCTGTACAGAGACAGCATGACTGTGCATTGCACTGAAAAACTCCCCACCTCCCACCTTCAGCCACATAGCCACTCATTCTTTCACTCCAGCCCCCTTGTAGCCAATGACCCCACAGAGTAAGGATTTCAGACCATGGCCTAAAACACAGTAGGCTAAAGGGACAATGCCAGACCCTGGCATCACTGGTGAAGCTGACTATCAAAGAAAGAGCTGTTTTAGTGTCCTAAGACCTTTTCAGCAAAGATAGTGCAAACTTGCTAAAAATCAGAGGAGAAAGCAAAGGGAAGGTTAATGTTCAAGCTCAGAGAGGAGCTGGCTTCACTGAAAAGCTTTACACCTCTTTAAGTTTCCTTCTGAAGACTTAACGGTATTAATTACATTTGTGCTCAAAGTATTAATACACAGACAACTTAAGTCAGGTGGATGTTAGGTGTTAAGTAGATAGTAAAAGTTTCCTGTATTCTGGTCCCTTACCTCTTTGAGATGGTGGTTTCAATGAGATCCTGAGCCAGCTACCAAAAATAGAACTAGACACACTGTTGTAGCCTGGTGGAGCAGAGACCAGAACCTGCCCCATGACTCAAGGGTAAGGCAAACTGCACCCTCGTAACTGTCCTAGTAAGCATGCCGAACGGGACATCTTCGGGCTGGACATGCTCGCTGCTCCACTTCACTGCCTACCCCTGCGTCCATCCCCATGGAAACAAAACAAGATATTCCTGATCAACAGCAGAGCCTTAACTTTACTCCCCTTTTACGGTGTGCTAATCAAGCTCCCCAGTATAGCTATTCCCTAATAATCTCATGTAACTTCTGCCAATAAAAGTGCGGGCTGAAAGGCCCATTTTGTCCTCCTGCCATGGAGAGCAGGAGGGCCCCCTGACTCCCCACTTGCCAAATTATATGTGTCTGTCTTTTCATTATGTGCTTGCCCCTGTTTCAGGTCTTTCTCACCCACTTTACTAGACCAACACACAACTGAATTCTGATCGAAAGGGTGGGAGTGAAATAAAATAAAATAAACAAACCTATCTCTACTCTAGGCAGTTTCATGAAATACATCAATAGCAGGTCACGGTGACACTTGGAAAGGGACCAGACAGAGGCCTAATGAAGAGGCTGACCCCTCCAGTCCTATGAGAGAAGCATGACCCTGTCCAGGATGAAGTCTAGAAGAACAGCCACTGCCCACAGAGCTGACCACACAGCAGCCTGACCAGCCATCTCAGTGATGGCCCCTCACACCCTGCTCAGCTGACTGAAGCCCAGGTGTCATGACTGTGGTCACCAGTTCCTTTCCTGCAAGGAAGTGGTAAACGCATCAAGTAACCTGTGGTCTCAATTTCACATACTGTTAAAAATGTAATCTCTAGACCTTCTTATGGGCCCTCTTTCCTGAAACTGACCTTCCTAAGAACACACGCTCTGGTGAAGATGCTGGGCCCGTGGCAGTGCTAGCTCCCCTTTCAGAATCACCCTTCTCCTCTCTACAAAACAAGGCACACCTCCCACTCATTCCTACTTTTACAGGCTCTACTGGTCTAGAACTGAAAACTGTTCAGGTATCTGTCTAAGGCCACTGCACGTACCGGTATCAACTCTCTTAAAGAGAAATTACTCTGACACATGTTAAAATGTTAAGAAAGACTTTATTCAAGACTATGAGCCCAGGGGAGAGTGTGATGGAGCTGAATCCCCAAATCAACAAGGACAAGTAGGGGGTTTATAGCCAAGGAGCAGAGTGAGGGAGTCAGGGGATGGAAAATCACTAGCAAGGGGAGGGGCATTCTTGCTAAGTTGACTTAAGAGAATTCTTGCTGAAGGCAGGGCAAAGTAATTGGATATCAAGGTACCCTTATCCCTTGGGGGATAACTTAGCAAGATTCTTGCTAAATGGGGGTCAGTGCAGACAGATGTGCAAGGCCAAGGAGAGGGCTGGTCAAGAAGACAGCTCAAAAGAACCTCGCTGAAGTCCCATCAAGGAGACTACCCTCGTCAATGCATACTTTACACCTCAGGTGTTCTCAAATATTTCGCTTTTAATTAAATTGAAAAACAGCCTGATCATAGTTTAGTATGAGGCTTGGGCACATTACTCAGAGGAAGTTCAACATGAAACTTCTCCCATTTCTACCAGTGATACATGATCTAAATGAAAAACAAAAACAAAAAAACCCTCATCCACCTCACTCAGAAATGTATTGCCAGTAAATGTTTACTGTTTAATAATGTTTTTCTGTTTAATAATATTCAGTTTGTAATATATTTATATTGTTTCAATCAAATGGATAGTAATAGCTGTAATAATAACTCTTTAATCTTTTAATGATTTATCTGAGGAAATGTTTCAAAAATTAACTCAAGATATATATTTTCGCTATAAAAATGGATACCAGAAAAAGACTATTAAGCATAGATTTCATTAGAATAAAGTTCTGTGGGGGAAGTAGAATGGAAACAGAAGATTAAAGAGAAAAGTATATGATATAATATTTCCAAATGTTGTAAGATGAACTCATTTATTTTTAAAGGAATTATAAGGCACAACCTAGAAATTGAGAATTGTTTTATTCAGCAGATATACTGAGGACGTAAGCCCTGGAGACAGGTTCTCAGGTAGCTAAAAGACTTTCAAAGAGGTAAGGGAGGAGCCAAAATATGTAGTTAAGAGTATTAAAAGATTACCGAAGAAAACCAGGCATCTTGGGACTTCCCTGGTGGCCCAGTGGTTAAGACTCTGTGCTCCCAACGCAGGGGGCCTGAGTTCAACCTCTGATTGGAAAACTAGATCCCACATGCCGCTACTAAAGATCTCACAGGCTGCAACAAAGACACTGCATAAATAAATATTTTTAAAAAAAGAAAACCTGGCATCTCAAGTTAATGAATTTACTACTTTTCTAAGTATGAGAAGATGCAAGTGTCTAGGTTCTTTGAAATCCTTCCTTTGCTATGCATTTTAACTATTTAGGGCCAGTATCCTGTTTTTCTCTATCGTGAATCCCCTTAGGGTGCACAGTCTGGGAGGCAGCAGTAGCTGCTGGCTTAGAGGCCGCAACATCCTTTGTTTACTGATACCGCAGGTGACATTCTTCCTCCACAATAATCTGTATCAAATTGCTACTGGTATTTTTTTTTTTTTTTTTCGGTTGTACTAGGTCCTCAAGGCTGTGCACAGGCTTTCTCTAGTTGTGGTGAGCAGGGGCTACTCTTCTAGTTGTCGTGTGTAGATTTCCCACTGTGGGAGCCTCTCTTGTTGCAGAGCATGGGCTCTAGGTGTTGCAGAAACCACTACTCAAGAAACCAAGCACCACACTCGGAGAGTTAGAGAACTCAGGTTTACTACGCCAGCGGGCCCAGAGGAGTTAACACTCCAAGCTCTGAGCCCTGAACAAAGGTGTTACAGAGTTTTTATAGACAGATTATAGTGGGCAACACTGGCTGTTAATAGGCTGGTTTAAACTAAAGGGTTTCGCATGTGCAGGAACAGCAGTCAGGATGGGGAGGGGGATGCCTGGACCTTTACACAGACAGGCAAGATTAAGCAGGTTTGCAGGGGCCAGGCGATTGCAAAGAGCAGGACAAGGGCGAGTGAGATAAGCTCCTGTTCCTAAGTATTATTAAGTCCCCACTTTCTGAGACTACATGACCTACATGATCCAGACTCCAAGAAGCAAGCTGAGTTACAGAGGCAGAAAGAGCAGGAGGTTATGGAAAAATTTAATTTTTCCTCTTTGTAGGCACACAGGGTTCAGGAGTTATGGCACATGGGCTTCGCTGCACTGCAGCACGTGGGATCTTCCCAGACCAGGTATCGAACCAGTGTCCCTGCACTGGCAGGCAGATTCTTAACCACAGAATCACCAGGGAAGTCCTGGCTACTGGTATTTAAATTTCACTGTATACAATGAGTGCTATTCTAGTTTAATTTTCAATAGCTAACTTTCACAATAGACAAGAGATCAAATCCATTCATCTCATTGAATCCAATTCATTAGTCATTTAAAATCTGTAATAAAAGACTGCATGTCAAGTTAAAAAATATGTGCAGGTGTATATAGTTTCTGAAAGTTCCTTAAGAGAGTATACACACAAAAACTTTGACACTCTCTGAGCTAGAGAAAAATGGTCAGGTGGAAAGTGACCAGAAATTAGTAAAAAAGAACAACAGAAAGAAACCAAGATTCCTGAAAAGAATCCTGAATTGCTTGAAATACATAATGTCAGTAGAGAGCAGCTGAGGTAGCAGAGACTTTAACTAAGGGCAGAGACCCTGCAGCAGTGCAAGAACAATGGGGCTATGGGCCTTGTTTCAAACACCCCGCACCCTTGTCATCCCCGCTTCTCATGCCGGCTTTTTTTCTAACTAAGGAAACAAGGTGGGCTTCCCAGGTGGCACAGTGGTGAATAATCTCCCTGACAGTGCAGGAGATGCAAGAGTCACGGGTTGGATCCCAGGGTCAGGAATATTCCTTGGAGTACGAAATGGCAACCCACTCCAGTATTCTTGCCTGGAAAATTCCATGCACAGAGAAGCCTGGCTTGCTACAGTCCATGGGGCTGCAAAGAGTTGGACACGACTGAGCACACATACACACATGGAAACAAGGTACTACAAGTAGGAACTTTTAGAAACCCTCAGAAACACACTCCCACACTCCCCACCCGCACTTTCTCCAGGAAGCGGTAGTTTGATTCTTTCGAAAAAACTGTCACAAATTACAAAACACCAAGAGACCAAGACAAGCTAAAGAGCCAAAGGGTTTCACTCATCTTTACTTCCCAGTTAAAGTCCAGGTGTGACCTGTGTGGATGCTGCCTTCTGCTCCTCCATCCAGACAGCATAGAAGGGGGAAGAGAACATTTATTTGCACTCTTTCATTGCTTTACCCAGGGCAACAATGAAGAGCCAAAGATGACAATAATCACAATCTTCCTTTCACTTTTTTTGAACAGTTGGGACAATGGAGGATGACATCGTTTTGATGGCATCACCGATTCAATGGACATGAGTTTGAGCAAACTCCAGGAGATGGTGGACGACAGGATGACATGCTGCAGTCCATGGGGTTGCAAAGAGTTGGACACGGCTGAGAGACTGAACAACATCAACGAAAAGGCAAGAAAGCACAATTTTTAAACAAAAACGTATTTTGGGGTCTTCCTTGGTGGCTCAGTAAAGAATCTGCCTGCCAATGCAGGAGATGTGGGTCTAATCCCTGATCCGGGAAGGTTCCAAGTCTCAGAGCAACTAAGCCAGTGCTCCACAACTGTTGAGCCTGTGCCCTAAAGTCTGGGAGCCACAACTACTAAGCCCATATGCTGCAATGATTGAAGCCTATGTGCCCTAGAGCCTGTGATCTGCAACCAGAGAAGCCACCTCAATGACAAATCTGCACACCGCAACTAGAGAGTAGTCCCTACTGACCCAAATTAAAGAAAAGCACATGCAGCAACAAAGACCCAGTACATCCAAAAATAAATAAATAAAAGTACACATTCTTTTAGAAAAGGTATTTTTTGGAACCCTCTCTCCATTTTGGCAGGGAACCTGGGCCAAGAACCTTGCTTAGAAACAAGTGACGATATTCACAACCTGCTGGTCTATCCTGTGCGGAGAGCTAAATTTCAAGTGGTGAATTTTCCCAGACCTTCTCTCTGGGAAAGCTGGGGCACTTCTTTTCTTACAGGTGACTCAACTGAGTTGATGAGAACCTAAGTAATTCACTCAAAAGCCTGCCAGACAATAGACAAAGAGCTGAGATTCCACAACACATCACCATGTTGCCATCTGCTATGCTCTGAATGTTTATGTCCCCTAAAAATCATGTTGAAATCCCAAAGCCAGGGTGGTGGCATTAGGAGGTGGGAACGCTCAGAATGTGATTAGATCACAGTGCAGAGCCCTCATGATTGGGATAGATGCTCTTATAAAAGAGACTCCACAGAGACTGCTTGCTCCTTCTACCAAGTGAAGACACAGACAGAGGTGCCAGCTGTGAACCAGGAAGAGAGTCCTCACCAGAAATGGACCTTGCCAGTGCCCTGACTGACTTGCCAGCCTCCAGAACTTTTGTTGTTTATAAACCACCCAGTAGGTAGTATTCTGTGTATTGTTATAGCAGCTCAAATGGACTAAGAGAACATCTAAACAAGAAACTAACTACTATCACATGTCTTATTTCAAATCTGATTTAGAAGATACTACCTTCTTTATTCTGGTCTGAGGATATTGTGTTCTTCAAGAACTTTGAAGTATGCAGATGTACTTCTTGAAAAAATACGTATATTCATATTCATTGCCTCTCTGTATTCGCTGACTACTTGACTCATTAACCCCAACCAGCAAAGGCCACCGTGTCCAACTCACCAAGCACAGCAGCTTTGCATAAAGCTCTCAATTGCTCTGCAGCATGAGCACAAAATAACTCCCAAATTTAGATATCTTGCTGGAGTTCTAGACTTTCATTTGTTGTCTCTTTCCTCACCAAGGAAACACTTCAACACTGCATATTTAAAGCTAAATTGTGACTTTTTAAAATTAAGGACATCAGTATTCTCCAAGTCAAAATCTCAATCTACTTCAACCCAGATAAGAGTCTCCATGTTTGACTTGGCTCAGTTTAATATTTTTAATACTCCATTGGAAAAGCTGAAAATGGTATGATAATGAAATCTGTATATGGCACAAAATCATAAAGGACACCTGATTTTAAAAAACAGTATTTAAACAGACTTAAGAAGATGAGATGAAGGAAGTAACATAAAATATAATTAGAATGAATATATAGTCCTCAATTCAGGTTTTAAATATTATACTAAACGCTCTACAACTATTATGAGGATTTGTGGGTTACCACCAGTTGATGTTAAAAAGATTTAAGTGTCACTGCAAAGTCAAGGTGAACCTCCTGGATTATTTTATCTGCATAACGAAAAGGTCTAAACAAGGGCTGTGACAGTGCCAGCGAGGGCACACCTACAGAACAGGGTGTTCTTATTGTTCAAACAAGTCCCAGTGGGGAAGAGATGGGAGTCAAGCCAAAGGCCGCATGACAAAATGCACACAACACTGAACTCACTCCTTCTAGAAAGTGCACCAACACCCCAGCTCACTTAACAAGAGCAGCTCCATAGGCAACCTCCCATGCCAGGATCACAGGCAAGTAAGTACAACACCAGTAACACACAGATGGGCGGCCAAGTGACCTTGCAGATCTTGACACAGATCTTACAAAGATACACCAAGCCTATGGAAGAGACAAAAAAGTCTGGAAGCTACCTGTTAATAATGACCCTGATGCTGCTAAGTCGTTTCAATCATGTCCGACTCTGTGCGACCCCACAAATGCTCAAAACAGAATGATATTAATAATAAAAAAAAGACCAAGAGAAGCTGGAGATGGCCCTCCTGCCCCCACCTGGAGATGGTGGGATTGATTACTCAAGCAAGTAATTCTGGAAAAACAGAAAAAATTCTTAATATGATCATGCCACTAACTTCCAAAGTCAAGTGAGGACTATGCTATTATGCATCACAGACTTTTACCAGAAAAATAATTCCTCCCCTCACCCATTGATTCAATTCTAAAAATGAGTACTTAGAATAAAATTAACTTATTTTATAATCTGGGCTTTGCTTTTTCCAAATAAAGCTAAATCAAACTTTTTCCCAATATGAAACTTTGAACTCTGTTTTATTCACTCTTGAGTGGTCTTTTTCTCATTTTAGTTCAGTCACTCACTTCAGTGTCCACCTCTTTGAGACCCCATGGAGCTGCAGCTTCCCTGTCCATCACCAACTTCCATCACCAAGATCCAGAGCTTGCTCAAACTCACATCCATTGAGTCGGTGATGCCATCCAACCATCTCATCCTCTGTCGTCCTGTTTTCCTCCTGCCCTCAATCTTTCCCAGCATCAGGGTCTTTTCCAGTGAGTCACTCTTCGCATCTGGTGGCCAAAGTATTGGAGCTTCAGCTTCATCATCAGTTCTTCCAATGAATATTCAGGTCTAATTTCCTTTAAATTCACTGGCTGGATCTCCTTGCAGTCCAAGGGACTCTCAAGAATCTTCTCCAACACCACAGATCAAAAGCATCAATTCTTCGGCACTCTACTTTCTTTATGGTCCAACTCTCACATCCATACACGACTACTGGAAAAACTGTAGCTTTGACTAGATGGACTTTTGTCAGCAAAGTAATGTCTCTGCTTTTTAATATGCTGTCTAGGTTGGTCATAGCTTTTCTTCCAAGGAGCAAGCACCTTTTAATTTCAGGGCTGCAGTCACCATCTGCAGTGATTTTGGAGCCCAAGAAAATAGTCTCTCACTGTTTCCACTGTTTCCCCATCTAATTGCTATGAAGTGATGGGACCGAATGCAATGATCTTCATTTTTTTAATGTTGAGCTTTAATGCAGCTTTTTCACTTTCCTCTTGCACTTTCATCAAGAAGCTCTTTAGTTCTTCTTCACTTTCTGCCATAGGGGTGGTGTCATCTGCATATCTGAGGTTATTGATATTTCTCACGGCAATCTTGCACATCCAGCCCAGCATTGGACATAATGTACTCTGCATAGATGTTAAATAAGCAAGGTGACAATATAGTCTTGACATACTCCTTTCCCAGTTTGGAATCATTCCATTGTTCCATGTCTGGTTCTAAAAGTTGCTTCTTGACCTGCATACAGATTTCTCAGGAGGCACATTAGGTGGTCTGGTATTCCTATCTCTTGAAGAATTTTCCACAGTTCACTATGATCCACACAGTCAAAGCCTTTGCTGCTGCTGCTGCTGCTGATGCTGCTGCTAAGTCATTTCAGTCGTGTCTGACTCTGTGCAACCCCATAGACTGCAGCCCACCAGGCTCCCCCGTCCCTGGGATTCTCCAGGCAAGAACCCTGGAGTGGGTTGCCATTTCCTTCTCCAATGCATGAAAGTGAAAAGTGAAAGTGAAGTCACTCAGTTGTGTCCAATTCTTGGAGACCCCATGGACTGCAGCCTACCAGGCTCCTCCGTCCACGGGATTTTCCAGGCAAGAGTACTGGAGTGGGGTGCCATCACAAAGGCTTTAGTGTAGTCAACAAAGCAGAAGTAGACATTTTTCTGGAACTCTCTTGCTTTTTCGATGATCCAACAGATGTTGGCAATTTGATCTCTCGTTCCTCTGCCTTTTCTATATCCAGCTTGAACATCTGGAATTTCTTGGTTCACATACTGTTGAAGGCTAGCTTGGAGAATTTTCAGCATTACTTTGCTAGCATGTGAGAAGAATGCAATTGTGCAGTAGTTTGAACATTCTTTAGGATTTTCTTTAGCCTTTCTTTGGGATTGGAATGAAAACTGACCTTTTCCAGTCCTGTGGCCACTGATGGTTTCCAAATTTGCCGGCATATTGAATGCAGCATTTTCACAGCATCATCTTTTAGGATCTGAAATAGCTCAGCTAGAATTCCGTCACCTCCACTAGCTTTGTTCATAGTGATGTTTCCTAAGACCCACTTGACTTCACACTCCAGAATGTCTGGCTCTAGGTAAGTGATCACACCATCGTTGTTATCTGGGTCATTAAGATCTTTTTTTGTATAGTTCTGTGTATTCTTGACACCTCTTCTTAATATCTTCTGCATCTGTTGGGTCCATACTGTTCCTATCCTTTATTGTGCCTATCTTCTCATGAAATGTTCCCTTGGTATCTCTAATTTTCTTGAAGAGGTCTCTAGTCTTTCCCATTTTATTGTTTTCCTCTATTTCTTTGCATTGATCACTGAGGACGGCTTTCTTATCTCTCCTGATATTCTTTGGAACTTTGCATTCAGATGGATATATCTTTTCTTTTCTCCTTTGCCTTTCCCTTTCACTTTTCTTCTTTTTTCAGCTATCTGTAAGGTCTCCTCAGACAACCATTTTGCCTTTTTGCATTTCTTCTTCTTGGGGATGGTTTTGATTGCTGCCTCCCATACAACATTATGAACCTCCGTCCATAGTTCTTCAGGCACTCTGTCTATCAGATCTAATCCCTTGAATCTATTTGTCACTTCCACTGTATAATCATAAGGGATTTGATTTAGGTCATACCTGAATGGTATAGTGGTTTTCCCTACTTTCTTCAATTTAAGTCTGAATTTTGCGATAAAGAGTTCATGATCTGAGCCACAGGCAGCTCCTGGTCTTGCTTTTGCTGACTGTATAGAGCTTCTTCATCTTTGGCTGAAAAGAATATAATCAATCTGATTTCAATACTGACCATCTGGTGATGTCCATGTGTAGAGTCGTCTCTTGTGTTGTTGGAAGAGGGTGTTTGCTATGACCAGTGCATTCTCTTGGCAAAATTCTGTTAGCCTTTGCCCTTTTTCATTTTGTATTCCAAGGCCAAACTTCACTTTGTACTCCAAGGTCTTTTTCTAGGACCAGTTTTTCAGTGATAATTTCCTAAGCACTGTCCATCCAGTTTGGCAGTTTTCAAAGGGTAGCTGTGAGGATGATGCGATGATTCAAAACCATGTCTTGTGAGAAATGACATAAGGAAATGAAACCTAGAGAAGAACACATGGAGACCAACACAGCTGTGTTCAATTGAAGGGCTGTCATTGTGATTATATTTCTTCTGAAAAGCACAAGGATATAGAACTAGGACCAGGTAGAAACAATGCAGACATTTCTACTCAATACAACAGAAAACTTTAACAACTAAAATTATCCAAAATTTTGATACATTGCTTTAGAGATAGTGAGTTTCCATCTCTACAGGTGTTCACATAATGATTAGCTCTTTGTGTGATTAGCACACAAAGACCCTTCAGAGTCATAGCTAATACATTACCTTCCCTTCTCCTACTGAAGTTGTATTCAGCTCCCTCCTCTAGGGTCATTACCCATGGTTCTTTTCACTTGTTCAAATATTTATGGAATCCCTGCTGTATGCCAGGCACTGTTCCAGGAGTTTGGGATATTTCAGTTAACACAAGTGAATCAAAACCTTTGCCTTTATAATGTGTAGATTGTGGGAAGTAAATTCCATCATATTTTGAAGTGAATAAATACATAGAAAAGAAGAAATTGTTTAGGTTAGAGCCAGTGTGCTGGGAAGAGATTTAGGTTGGAATTTTATATAGAGTGATCAAGGTAGGCCTCATCAAGAGGGTGACCATCTGAGAGACCTCATTGAGAGGATAAATGTAGGTTCTAAGAGAATGACTTGCCAGCCCATGGCTAAATAATCCAGTGGCCACTAGCTTAATCTATGTACTTCTAGAGTCACTGCCATCCAGCTGGTCTTCACAGGTTTGCACAAGTCAAAGAATGCAAGGTTAATTAGGGCCCCAGAGTCTGCGCCCAGAGCCCCAGGTCTTCTTCTTACACCAGGAGCCAGTTCCCGCAGTTCCAAGTGGAGTCCTTCCCACCAGGTTCATTTACCACTGCCACCTCTCATCCTCATCACCTAGCCTCCAGAGAGCTTCCAGAGATAACAAACTCCCTACAGTCTTCTCTTTCATTCAAACTGCATGTTGCTCAGGGACAGCTGCACTGGTTTATTTCAGAAAATTGGCATCCAGGGGCTGCCACATTCATTGCAATTCCAGGGTACAAAAAACAGATGGCATGAGACAAAAAACACTCTTAAACATGAGTTGGTTCTAATTTCAAGACTCCTGGGTGTCAAAATACAATGGACTTGGAAAAATACTCAGTAATCCTGTTAATTTCCCTGGTTTCAAGAGACAATGTTCCCTTTCCAACTGTCTCTAAGAGAAGACCACTCCTTTTTCTAGCCCAAGAAGGGATGTTCTTTGGCCAGAATAACTTGAAACACATGGCGGCCTCACTTAAAGGTTTCCGGCTTTTGGTCCAGGGGAGGATCAGAAAGATACTGATGCCAGTCTCTTAAATAAAATAACATAGTACAGAGTTTCTTCCCTTGTGAATGGATGCCTACAGTCCCCAGCCCTGGCACGGGGGTTATTTTATACTGAATAATATACTACACATTTCTGGGCTCATTTTAGAAAGGACAGAACCCAGAACAAATACTACTCAGTATCTAACAAAGTGTCAACAACCAGACCTCTAGAAAGAGATTGCAGGGATATCCAGAAAACCACACAGCCTGACAAAAGCCCATATGCACATATGCTCAGCACCTAATGACTCCCCAGGTTCTACTAAGGCATAATTAGCTTTGAAACTGCTTTTCTTTTTCAGTTTCTAAGGTGCTGCTGCAGCCCAGTGAAGGCCACTGGGAATTAATTCACCAGAGTTACTAGGGGACAGCTCACACCATCACTCTTCCTGCAGGCATTGTTAGCAGGGCCTTCCAGAAACCAGAGAACAGAAGAAAAACACAGAAGTTTAGAATTTCATGACCCTCAAAGAGCTTTGGGATTCCCCTATTCTGTGGCCTCCCCCACGGCCTATGTGCCTGGGATCTACAAGGCTGGCATAGAGTGGGGAGGAGAAAAGATGTAACAAGGGTCCTCACTGGCTTCCCATGCAGTTCACAGGCAAGTCCAAGTTGACGGAAAGAAAAGGTCACTTGAGTAATGAGCTCCCTGAAGTCTCCCCGGGGAAGGGATAATGCCACCCCCAGCCTGTTTCTACCAACAGCTGTGCCTGGGATTTCAGGTGAGCACATACTGGGGCTTCCAGGACAGTCCTGCTGCCACCTAAGTGTGCAGACATGACTGCTGACAGTCCCCACCTTCACTCTCCAGTGTCATAGCTTGGATGCTAAATTATATGGTCCCCGAAGGAAATGTAACTGAGTTCCAATGGGAATTTTGTTGGCTTACCCATTTCATGAGACAATACCTCTCCAAGTCCATCACTGGCCTCAGGACAGACCTGTACAAATTCTCTGCACGTCTCTGTGTCCATCAGTGGGAGAGGCAGCAACACAGCACTGGGTGGTCAGGCCACTGCTAGTGCTGACATCTCAAGCCCTCATATGTCACAGCAATGAGACTGTGGACAAGCTCTCTATCATCTCCCATTTGAAACAAAAAAGGGAATTAAAGTAATTGCTAAGAAGATTAACGAGTTAATATTTGTTAAATGCTTAGAACAATCCCTGACACAGGGTAGGCACTCTGTGTTTGCTAATTAAAAAACAAACATCCAGTCTAGCTCTCTAACAGGTAAGTGAATTTCTATTTAAGGAAGTGAAGCAGCTGGAGGAAATCCCTTCTTAAACAGCTTAAACAGCTTTTAGATACACTCCCTGCTCAAGGACTTCTCTCAAACACACTTCCCCACCCTCGCCCCAAGCAACCCAGAGTGACTCTGGCTTGGAAGAGGATCCCAGAGGGCAAAAAGGCCGCCAGGTGGTTTATGGTCAACTACACTACAACCGCAATGAAACCAGTGCAAGCAGAACAAAGAAACAAAGAGGAAAATCCCAGGTTGCAGCTGGCTGTCAGGCTTCCCAACATCTCCCTTAATTGTCTTATACCCTCAAATTGAAAACAGCTCTTTGCTTCCACATACTCAGCAACAGAAATCGCACATTTAAGTATGTGATTCAGGACTTCAAAAACATCAAAAATGTCCTGATAACCAATATTAAATGAAATTCAAAGCAACACACTAAAGATGAAAACATCTCAGATACATAACTCATGCGTTAAGATTCCATGTGATAAATTAGAAAGAAATCTCCTTAATGCCACAGAGAGACACCCCTCTACCACAAACAAAATAGCTGCTTGGGACAATCATGTAAAAATGGGTTACACTGCATGATCCCATGAAAACAAAAATTACCAACCATCTAGATAATCGACTTTGTGAAAGCATCAATTCAGTTATTTAAATTTTAGTGTAAATTATTTCACCAAGTGCTGATTTTTAAGTTGGGGGGGGGGGTATTGCACGTGTAAGTACAGATGCATGCCTTTTTATGTGAACAGTGGTGTCAGATTCACTTCTCCATTATCTGTCTGGTGATCACAGAAAGGATGTTATTCCTAAGGTCATAAAATTCTGATTAACCGAAGACAACTCAAGTGGAGGGCACGCCACGAAAATTTTAACCACTTAGCCAGGGGACACAGGAACAAAAACAGGAAGTCTTGCTACGGTGGCGCCTGGCATAAGAAACTTTTCCATTAACCTTTCTTGCAGGAGAGCTAAGGCTCTCCCTCCCAACATTTTATAACTTGTA
>NW_011494531.1:348719-350523 GCF_000754665.1 Bison bison bison
TTATAACTTGTATTTCTTTACAAATGAAGAAAACCAAGGAGTCATTTCCAGAGATGTACTACCTAAAATAGAAAACGTAAGATACTCATCCTCCATTTACTTAGACTTCATTAACAATATTTTCCTTTAAAATAATGAAGCCAAGCAAGAAATGGAACAAGCCCTAATCCACACTGCACCCCAGTACCTACCCCCCAGCTCACATTTTAAAGAATCCGTTTTATCAAGGAGGGGGTGACCCCATCCGAGGGAGCCCCTTTCCAGCAGTGGGCAGTCGAGGTCTCCACGAGGTTGCGGTTACCGGCGCTTCCTCCGTAGTCGTTTCAACAAGTCCCGGGTCTCGGCGCCAAAAGGCCACACCCACCACGCCATCTCTTCGGAGGTTTTCTCTCGCATCTGAAGACTCTGCGCTCCATTTTCACAAGCGAGGACTTCTGCTCTGTCCCGCCATTTCACTCGTGCTTCCGTGACGTTTCCCACAACCACGCATCCGCGCGGTCGCACCTGGACCCGGCGGCGCCCCAGCCCCAAGCCCCAAACCACTGGGCGCCTGGAATCTCTGCCTGCACCGCACCCGAGACCCTCACCCAGACCAGAGCCGAGGCCCCGGGGGGTGAACCGGCGCACAGCGCGCAAAGGGTGCTCCTGAGTCCTCTCTACTCGCGAGAAACGATAAATGCGGGGCGGGGGGACTGAGGGCCATCAGAAGAGCCGGGAGGGCTCGGGCGACCCTGTCACCAGGGCCCAGAGCCTTCCGCACCGGGGCTCTTGCGGGTCGGCGAGCCTTTGGCTCTCGTCCCTCGGCCCCCAGGGCTCCTGAGGACGGTCGGTGCTGCTCCCGCTTACCCCGCCCGGCCCGGCCCTACCTCCACCAGCAGCCCGAGCAGCAGTGCCGCCACTCTCCAGGCCAGGCTGTCCATGGCTGCACGTCCTCCTGGTCACAGGCGCGGGTCAGTAGCACTTCCCCTGCAAGGCGGCCAGCGGGCTGGCGGGCGGGATCCCAGCCTGGGGACCCAGAGGCACAAGCGGGCGAGCGGGGACCCGGGATGAGCCGCTCCGCCCTCGCCGCGCTCCGCCCCCGGCTCGCGCGCCCCCGGCTCAGCTAAGGAGTGTCAAGGGTCCTCCCCTCCAGAGTGCACGCGCCAGGAGCCAGGAGGCAAGTCGCGCGGCAGGGCGAGTGGAGGGAAGCTGCCAGCCGTTTGCTCCCTCCGAAGACACCGTCGTGTCACCCCTGAATAGACCTGGTAAGGTTTATAAAAGAAGCAGTCTCCGCCGTGTGAGGCTTGTTCCAAGGAGGCACATGAACCTATTGTGTGCCTGCAGGTTCTTCGTCCCTCTCATCCCTGCGCTTACCGTGGGATGGTACACCCTCCCCACGTGTGACTGCAAGGATGGCCAAAGGATGAGGAGGCAGACCGAGAATGGAAGGCTCCCTATGCCTCATCTCTCACTTAAATGTGGTGCTTTCATGCCCACGTCCCCCTGCGCTGTCCCTGCATGCACACCCTCTACATCTGGACCATGTTGAAGCCCACCGTCCCGCTGGTAAGCTTGCAATGTCCTTCGCCTCTGCTGAACTGACTTTCCACCCCTCAGTACCACGTGAAAAGAAAGAAAGAAAGTTCAGTCGTGTCCAACTCTTTGCGACCCCATGGACTGTACAGTACATTTAATTCTCCAGTCCAGAATACTGGAGTGGGTAGCCTTTCCCTTCTCCAGGGGATCTTCCCAAAGCAGGGATCGAACCCGGGTCTCCTGCATTGCAGACGGATTCTTTACCAGCTAAGCCATAAGGGAAGCCTAA
>NW_011494531.1:350623-362415 GCF_000754665.1 Bison bison bison
CACATCTTGGCTCAGATTGCATCTCATTTGTACAGTTATTCAACAAGTATTTATTGAGCTTGTAAGTTGTACCAGATCATGAGCTGGAGAGGCAGTTCGTGGGGGAGGTAGGGAGGGAGGCGAGAAAACTCTGCCTGGTGTCTAAAGGGAGAGATAGTCTCTTGCACCAGTAGGATGCAAAGTGCAGAGACCTGGGAGTACTGAATAGGAAAAGACATTACCACACCTGGTTGTTCAGCAGCCCCAGGCGTTACTAAATGAACAATTGAAAGAATTGCAGACTTCTGTCTCTGGGTTACCTAATCACTTACAAGGTAGGTGCAACATAACCGAGCCCTTAACTACTGATGTTTTAGTTCAATTTTTCAGTCTGAAGCATTACTGGGGACCCTTTAGAAAAGAAAAGGTCTTCAACGAGAAAGGGTTATGCTAGTCTCTGAGTTAACCCACCTCTTCTTCCATAAAAATAGGCCCCCAGGGTTTAGAATACTGAGGATTTCACTTTTCAGTTTCCTTTGCTCTAGGTGTTTGCTTAGGCTTCAATAACAAAGTACCAGACTGGACGACTTAAGCAACAGAAATTTATTTTACTCATAGTTCCAAAGAGAAGAAGTTCACAATCAATGGGTCAACCAGGTTGATTTCCTTTGAGACTTCTCTCCGTGTCTGGCAGGTAGCCACCCTCTTGTTGCATCTTCACGTGCTGATCCTTCTGTGTACAGGGCCCTCGTGGCCCTGTGCAAATTTCCTCTTGTAAGGGCACCACCAGATTGGATTCAGGTCCACAACAATGGCCTTATTTTACTTCTCTCACCTTTTTTTTTTTTTTTTTAACTTCTCCAGGCCTCAGTTTCTTTTTCTTTTTTATTTATTTATTTTTTAACTTTACAATATTGTGTTGGTTTTGCCATATATCAACATGAATCCGCCACAGGTATACACGTGTTCCCCATCCTGAACCGTCCTCCCTCCCTCCTCCCCATACCTTAAGGTTCTGTCTCCAAACAGAATCACACTCAGAGGTACTGATAATTAGGATTTCAACATATGAGTTGGAGAAAATACAATTCAGCCCACAATATTCCACCATTGTCCTTCCCGAATTCATGTCCTTCTCAAACACGTGGACATAGAATATTGCCTGCCAAAGCACTAAACAAAGGATGATGTGGGCATCAGGCCCTCAACCACTGTGCTCCGCCAGACTGCACACCCTGAAAAGATTCAGGATAGAGGAAAGCAGGACAGTGGCCATAGATAGTTAAGGTACATAGAAAAGGAGTTATTTCAGTGAGCCCAGACTCTTGCATCTTCCCATACAGAGAAAAGTGCTAAATTTCTTAATTTGAGGTGCCTGGTTTTTCATTATTAGTAATCTTTTGATGTTCACACTACCTAATTTTTGGTTTTCTTCTTTTTTTTTTTCCAAAAACTCCTATATATCCTGGTACCGCCCTCCTTCCTTACCTCTTTGGAACAGTCCTTCAGAGGTATCTGAGAGGCTGTCTCCCAGGTTTAAGTCCTCAGTAAGTCCACAAAAAACATCATTTTCAACTTTTAGGTTGTGTGTTTTTTTTTAAGTTGACACACACAAAATACATTCACCTCCAACCCAAGAGCCCAAAAGTCTTACCCATTATAGCATCAACTCTTAAATCCCAAATCTCATCTAAATTCCATCTGCTTCACGTGTGCGTGAGACTTGAGGTGCCACTCATCCTGAGGGAAAATTCCTCTTCAGCTGTGAACTTATGAAACCTGACAAATTATTTACTTCCAAGATACAACAAGTGGGACAGGCGTAGTACAGACATTGCCATTCCAAAATAGATGTATAGGAGAAAAAGGAAGCAGGGATGGATTCCAAACAAATCCAAATCCAGCAGGAAAAATTCTTAGATTTTAAGTCTTGAGAATAATTCTCTTTGCCTCAGTGCTATGTTTTCTGGGCTCACTAGGGTTGAATCTCTGGCATCTGGGCCTACTGACAGGGTGCAGCAGAGGAAAGCTTGCCTCCTCAGCCCTGGATGCTGGCAGCTTGGCCCACTGAAACCTAGTAAGTGGCCCTGCTCTCTGAAACTGAGAAGACAGTTCCACCTGAAGGTCATTTCCCTCTTTTCTTGAAGGATAATGCATGTTCAAAGCCAAATAGTTCTGTTGTCCCATCCTGAAGAATCCGCAATAGTCTTCCCTCATTTTATCCTATTTCTGCCCCCTTTAGTTCAAGACATTGGTGTTCCTGCTGTTACAACCCCATTGTGTGTGTGTGTGTGTGTATTACTTACTTTATTTAAAAATAAAATTTTGAGTTTTTAATACAAATGTGATAAAAAATAGAAAAATATAGAAAGGAAAAATAAAGTCACCATTGAACCTACTATCCAGACATAATCTTGATAACATTTTGGTGCATTTCCTGTTGGTAAATTATTTGTGTGTGTGTGTATGTGTATTTATTTTAATTGGAGGCTAATTACTTTACAATACTGTAGTGGTTTTGCCACACATTGACATGAATCAGCCATGGATGTACATGTGTCCACATCCTGAACCCCCGTCCTACCCCCGTGCCCATCCCATCCCTCAGGGTCATCCCAGTGCACCAGCCCTGAGCACCCTGTCTCATGCATTGAACCTGGACTGGTGATTCATTTCACGTATAATATACATGTTTCAGTGCTATTCTCTCAAAAATCATCTCACCCTCGCCCTCTCCCGCAGAGTCCAAAAGACTGTTCTATACATCTGTGTCTCTTTTGCTGTCTTGCATATAGGGTCATCGTTACCATCTTTCTAAATTTCATATATATGCATTAATATACTGTATTGGTATTTTTCTTTCTGACTTACTTCACTCTGTATAATAGACTCCAGTTTCATCCACTTCATTAGAACTGATTCAAATGTACTCTTTTTATGGCTGAGTAATACTCCATTGTGTATATGTACCACAGCTTTCTTACCCATTCGTCTGCCAATGGACATCTAGGTTGCTTCCATATACTGGCTATTATAAACAGTGCTGCGATGAACATTGGGGTACACATGTCTCTTTCAATTCTGGTTTCCTCAGTGTGTATGCCCAGCAGTGGGATTGCTGGGTAATATACAACCCCATTTATATTCCCAGTTTCTGCTGAGACAGTGGACTAGATCCATAGGTCATGCTGAAATCTCTTTATTTTTTAACCATTTTTTAATTGAAGTACAGTAGATTTACAATGTTGTGTTAGTTTCACATGTACAGCAAAGAGATTCGTATATACATTCATATGTATATGTATCTTCAGATATATATATATGTATATAATTTTTCAGATTCTCTAACCTATAAGGAGAGAGAATCTGACAAATATTATAGATATTGAGTATAGTTCCCTGTGCTATATCGTAGGTAACTAGTTGGTTATCTATTATATATATATGTAATCTGTGTACAGAATGATTGTCTAACCACTCTTGGGATTCTCTCTAAAATATTATATTGACTTTAAAAGTGCACAATATGAGAGTTTCGAGTTAAGTTGTATTTGGAGCAAAATGAGGACTGCAGCCCAAAGGACAGTAACTCAGAGAGCTCTGAGAAACTGTTCTAAAGAGGCAAGGGGCAAGGTCAGTAAATATGTCATCTTGTTGCAGGGGGAACACATTCAATCAACCAAATAATTTTCCAGAAAATTTCTCCTAGTCTCATGAAGCTTTCTGCTAGTCACAAGGAACAGTCGTCACCATGAAAGATTTTAGTGCTTTTCTACATATGAGGAGATAAAATAATTGGGCTCATAAAGTCGACTCCTGAAAATACCTATCTAAAGATCTATCTTTCCAGTTTTCTCCCCAAAGACAGAGTGCCTCATTTCTGCTTTCCACCTTGAACTCCCTTCAAGTATTGTTGAAGGTCAGCAGCTGCAGCAGCACATGACTTAATCCTTGTAGAGGGAGATGGCAAGTGCCCATTTGTTGTTGTTGTTCTAGTGCTAAGTTGTGTCCATCTCATTGTTACCCCCATGGACTGCAGCATGCCAGGCTTCTCTGTCCTTCACTATCTCGAGGAGTTTGCTCAAACTCATGTCCATTGAGTTGGCGATGCCATCCAACCATCTCATCCTCTGTCGCCCCCCTTCTCCTTTTGCCTTCAATCTTTCCCAGCATCAGGGTCTTTTCAATGAGTAGACTTTTCCCATCTGGTGTCTAAAGTATTGGAGCTTCAACTTCAGCATCAATCCTTCCAATGAATATCAGGGTTAATTTCATTTAGGATTGACTGGTTTGATCTCTTTTGCAGTCCAAGGACACTCAAGAGTCTTCTCCAGCACCACAGTTCAAAACCATCCATTCTTTGACACTCAGCCTTTTTTCATGGTCCATTTCTCACATCCATACATGACTACTGGAAAAACCATATATGGACCTTTGTTGGCAGAGTGATCTCTGCTCTTTAATATTCTGGCATTCAGTCCCACCACTTCATAGCAAATAGATGGGGAAGAAATGGAAGCAGTGACAGACTTTATTTTCTTGGGCTCCAAAATCACTGCAGATGGTGACTGTAGCCAGGAAATTAAAGACACTTTCTGCTTGGAAGAAAAGCTATGACAAACCTAGACAGCGACCATAAAGAAGACTGAGCACTGAAAAAATGATGCTTTTGAACTTTGGTGCTGGAGAAGACTCCTGAGAGTCCCTTTGACAACAAGGAGATCAAACCAGTCAATCTTAAAGGAAATCAACCCTGTCACTGGAAGGACTGATACTGAAGCTGAAGATCCAATACTTTGTCCACCTGATGTGAAGAGTCAACTCATTGGAAAAGACCCTGATGCTGGGAAAGATAAGGCAGAGGAAGAAGAGGGCAACAAAGAATGAGTTGCTTAGATGGCATCATTGACTCAATGGACATGAGTTCCAGCAAACTCCTGAAGGACAGGAGATAGTGAAGGAGAGGAAAGCCTGGCATGCTGCAGTCCATGGGATATCAAAGAGTCAGACATGACTGAGTGAACAATAACAACTAGCTTTGTCATAGCTTTCCTGCCAAGAAGCAAGCATCTTCTAATTTCATGGCTGCAGTCACTGTCTGCAGTGATTTTGGAGGCCAAGAAAAAAAAAAAATCTGTCCCTTCTTCCCATTTTTCCCCTTCTGTTTGTCATGAATTGATTGAAACAAGTGCCATTAGTTTTTGAATGCTGAGTTTTAAGCCAGCTTTTTCACTCTTTTCTTTCACGCTATTGAAGAAGTTCTTTAATAGCTCTTCATGTTTTGCCATTAGAGTGGTATCATCTGCATATCTGAGGTTGCTGATACTTCTCCTGGCAATCTTGATTCTAGCTTGTGATTCATCCAGCCAAGCATTTCACATCATGTACTCTGCATATAAGTAAGCAGGGTGACAATAAACAGCCTTGACTGTACTCCTTTCCCAATTTTGAACCAGTCTGTTTTTACATGTCTGGTTCTAACCATTGCTTCTTTATCTGCATACAGGTTTCTCGGGAGAGAGGTAGGGTGTTCTGGTATTCCCATGTCTTTGAGAATTTTCTGCAGTTTGTTGTGATCCACACAGTCAAGGCTTTAGTGCAGTCAATGAAGCAGATGTAGGTGTTTTTCTGGAATTCTCCTACTTTCTCTGTAATCCAGCAAATGTTGGCAATTTGATCTTTGATTCCTCTGCCTTTTCTAAACATCTGGAAGTTCTTGGTTCATGTACTGCTGAAGCCTAGATTAATGGATTTTGAGCATTACCTTGCTAGAATGTGAAATGAGTGCAATTGTATGGTAGTTGGAACATTCCTTGGCATTGTCCTTCTTGTGATTGGAATGAAAATTTACCTTTTCCAGTCCTGTGGCCACTGCTGAGTTTTCCAAATTTGCTGGCATATTGAGTGCAGGACTTTAACAGCATCGTCTTTTAGGACTTCAAATATCTCAGCTGGAATTCCATCACCTGCACTAGCTTAATTCATGGTAATGCTTCCCAAGCACACTTAACTTCACACTCCAGGATGTCTGGCTCTAGGTGGGTGACCACACCATTGTGGTTATCCAAGTCTTCAAGATCTGTTTTGTACAGTTCTTCTGTGTATTCTTGCCACCTCTTCTTAATCTCTTCTGCTTCTGTTAGGTCCTTGCCATTTCTGTCCTTTATCATGCCCATTCTTTCATGAAATGTTCCCTTGACATCTCCAGTTTTTTTGAAGAGATCTCTAGTCTTTCCCATCCTATTGTTTTCCTCTATTTCTTTGCGTTCATCACTTATGAAGGCCTTCTTATCTCTCCTTGATATTCTCTGGTACTCTGCATCCAGTTGGATATACCTTTCCCTTTTTCCCTTGCTTTAGCTTCTCTTCTTTTTTCAGGTATTTGTAAAACCTCATAAGACAGCCACTTTGCCTTCTTGCATTTCTTTTTCTTTAGGATGGTTTTGGTCACCGCCTCCTGTACAATGTCATGGATCTCCATATTTCTTCAGGTACTCTGTCTACCAGATCTAATCCCTTAAATCTACTTGTCACCTCCACTGTATAATCATAGGGGATTTGATTCAGGTCATACTTGAATGGCCTAGTGGTTTTTCTTACTTTATTCAATTCAAGCCTGAATTTTGCAGTAAGGAGCTAATGATCTGAGCCACGTCAGCTCCCAGTCTTGTTTTTGCTAACTCTATAGGGCTTCTGCATCTTTGGTTGCAAAGAACATAATCATTCTGATTTTAATATTGGCCATCTGGTGACGTCTATATGTAGAGATGTATCTTGTGTTGTTGGAAGAGTGTGTTTGCTATGACCATTGTAGTTTGTTGACAAAATTCTGTTAGCCTATGCCCTGTTTCATCTTGTACTCCAAAACCAAACTTGTCTGTTACTCCAGGTATCTCTTGAATTCCTATTTTTGCCTTCCAGTCCCCTATGATGAAGGACATCTTTTTTGGTGTTAGTTCTAGAAGGTCTTGTAGGTCTTCATAGAACCAGTCAACTTCAACTTCTTTGGAATTAGAGGTTGGAGCATAGACTTGGATTACTGTTTGGCAAGTGCCAGTTTGTGGTTGACAGGGGCCCCTCTTGGTCACAAATTTGACCATTTCATGACCATTTCATCCCATGATGCTAGGAAGGCTCATTCCCAGGTCTAGCAAAGATTTCACTGATAGGTCACTTAGTTTTCTCTTACTGGACTAGGTCTATCAATAGTAACCAAAGGAGCTCTGGACCAGCTGCCTTCCTCAATCTGTTATGGTCCAGGAAATATTCCTGCTTGTTGTATCTTCCCATATCTAGAATTACAGTATTACAATCATTGATCACTTATAGATCTATATATTGATCGACTGTTTCAAATCACCTAGTCATCATTATTTTCATTGGAGGTTCAGTCACATGTTTCATAATGCTAGAAACAACAATCTTGTAAAACAGACAAAGTACAAATAACATAGCTAGCAATATTATTAAAGGTAACAAAGAATTAAGCCAAGAACTTCCATTAGGTGCAACCCAGTATATCTGTTTTTTATCTTTCAGGGAAATTATCAGGTTAGTGCAAAAGTAATTGCAGTTTTACATTGTTGAACTTTGCTGTCTGATATTGGAATACATTCTTAAATGAGGTTATGTTATACATATATATATATATGTTATATATCTTTATAATATGTATAATATATATATGTTATATATCTTTGTAATGCACATTTCTCACTTTATGATTTTTTGCTAATGATGTATTACTTACTGTGTATTTTATATTTATTTGAGACTATGGAGATAATGTTAGACAAAAAACAAACTTGAGTGATTTTATTTGAGTTCAAAATGGGTGTTAAAGCAGCAGAGACAACTCACAACATCAACAACACATTTGTCCCAGGAACTGCTAATGAATGTACAGTACAGTTGTGGTTCAAGAAGTTTTGCAAAGGAGACAAGAGCTTTGAAGATGAGCAGCACAGTGGCTGGCCATCAGAAGTTGACAGTGACCAGTTGAGAGCCTTCATCGAAGCTGATCCTCTTATAACTGCATGAAAAGTTGCTGAAGAACTCAACGTGAACCATTTGAAGCATTTGAAGCAAAATGAAAAGGTTAAAAAGCTTGATAAGTGTGTGCCTCAAGAACTGACTGCAAATCAGAAAAAAAAAAAAAATTGTTTTGAGGTGTTGTCTTCTCTTATTGTATGCAACAACAATGAACTATTTCTTGATTGGATTGTGCCATGCAATGAAAAGTGGATTTTCTACGACAATCAGAGACAACCAGCTCAGTGGCTGGACCAAGAGGAAGCTCCAAAGAACTTCCCAAAGTGAAACTTGCACCCCAAAAAGGTCATGGTCAGTGTTTGGTGGTCTGATTCTGCTCTGATCCACTATAGCTTTCTGAATCATGGTGAAACCATTCATCTGAGAAGTATGCTCAGCAAATCAATGAGATGCACCAAAAACTGCAATACCTGCAACAGGCATTGGTCAGCAGAAAGGGCCCAATTCTTTTCAAAATGCCAAAGCACACATAATACAACCAAAGCTTCAAAAGTTGAACAAATTGGGCTACAAAGTTTTGCCTCATCCACCATATTCACCTGATTTCTCAGCAACTGACTACCACTTCTTCAAGCATCTTGACATTTGCAGCTAAAACGCTTTCACAACCAGCATGAGGCATAAAATGTTTTCCAAGAGTTCATTGAGTCCTGAAGCACAGATTTCTACACTACAAGGATAAAGAAACTTATTTCTCATTGCAAAAATGTGTTGATTTTAATGGTTCCTATTTTGATTAGTGTAGATGTGTTTGAGCCTAGTTATAATGATTTAAAATTCACAATCTAAAACTGGAATTACATTTGACCAACCTAATATATGTTGGCACTATCCATAAGGCTCCCAGCCCAATGTCCTAATGTTACTAGGCTGGTTATGCTTAGCATAATTTAATTGTTCACAAGATAAAGTGAAAGTGAAAGTCACTGAGTTGTGTCTGACTCTTTGTGATCCCCATGGACTATACAGTCCATGGAATTCTCTAGGCAAGAATACTGGAGTGGGTAGCCTTTCCCTTCTCCAGTGGATCTTCCCAACCCAGGGATCAAACCCAGGTCTCCCGCATTGCAGACGGATTCTTTACCAGCTGAACCACAAAGGAAGCCCTCCTGAGATAAAGGGGGGTATTAACTCTTAAACGACCACAGCCAAGTGTTAACCACATGAATCCATCCCCTAATTGTGGGAAGTTTTATTCCCTGGCTAAATTTTTGCCTGTTGTTCTGATTGAGCTTGAGTAACTTAGAGGAAAATTCGTATTATGGACAGGGTCAGAGCAGGTATTATTAATTGACCAGGTAAGAGGATCCCACCTAGTAATATTAAAAGTAGCCTGAACAGGACTGAGCCTTCTTTCTTCTAAAATAAAATTTTAAGTGTCATCCAAATAGAGCCTTCGAGTGGAGAAATCCACCAAGGAAGTCTAGAAGTGCTAGGCATGTGTAATTGGCCACAAGCCAACAATTGAATTGATTTTTAAAACTGGAATAGGATTTTGTCCATAATAGGAAACATTTGATCCATATGAAAAGATCCAAAAGTCAAAAAAACCCACTATAAATGATCATACAAATCATGTCTAGCACCTTAGGTAAGCTGTCTACTTCTGATGTCATCTTCATCTCACCCTGGTATAATTGTGGTTTCCTCTGAGTGTCTTTTTAAGGTGAGTTTGAGGTCAGCAGTAATGCTCAAAATTCTCCAAGCCAGGGTTCAGCAATACATGAACTGTGAAATTCCTGATGTTCAAGCTGGTTTTAGAAAAGGCAGAGGAACCAGAGATCAAATTGCCAACATCCACTGGATCATCGAAAAAGAAAGAAAGTTCCAAAAAAACCACATCTATTTCTGCTTTATTGACTATGCCAAAGACTTTCACTGTGTGGATCACAATAAACTGTAGAAAATTCTAAAAGAGATGGGAATACCAGACCACCTGACCTGCCTCTTAAGAAACCTGTATGCAGGTCAGGAAGCAACAGTTAGAACTGGACATGGAACAACAGACTGGTTCCAAATAGGAAAAGGAAGACGTCAGGCTGTATATCGTCACCTTGCTTCTTTAACCTCTATGCAGAGTACATCATGAGAAACGTTGGGCTGGATGAAGCACAAGCTGGAATCAAGATTGCCGGGAGAAATATCAATAACCTCAGATATGCAGATGATACCACCCTTATGGCAGAAAGTGAAGAAGAACTAAAGAGCCTCTTGATGCACTTGAAAGAGGAGAGTGAAAAAGTTGGCTTAAAGCTCAACATTCAGAAAACTAAGATCATGGCATCTGATCCCATCACTTAATGGGAAATAGATGGGGACACAGTGGAAACAGTGGCTGATTTTATTTGGGGGGCTTCAAAATCACTGCAGATGGTGACTGCAGCCATGAAATTAAAAGACGCTTACTCCTTGGAAGGAAAGTTATGACCAACCTAGACAGCATATTAAAAAGCAGAGACATTACTTTGCCAACAAAGGTCTGTCTAGTCAAGGTTATGGTTTTACTTTTTCTTTTATTTTTTAACTTTACAATATTGTATCGGTTTTGTTATATATCAACATGAATCTGCCACAGGTATACATGTGTTCCCCATCCTGAACCCTCCTCCCTCCTCCCTCCCCGTACCATCCCTCTGGGTCGTCCCGGTGTACCAGCCCCAAGCATCCAGTATCGTGCATCGAACCTGGACTAGCAACTCGTTTCATATATGATATTATACATGTTTCAGTGCCATTCTCCCAAATCATCCCACCCTCTCCCTCTCCCAGAGTCCAAAAGACTGTACTATGCATCAGTGTCTCTTTTGCTGTCTCGTATACAGGGTTATTGTTACCATCTTTCTAAATTCCATATATATGCATTAGTATACTGTATTGATGTTTTTCTTTCTGGCTTACTTCACTCTATAATAGGCTCCAGTTTCATCCACTTTATTAGAACTGATTCAAATGTATTCTTTTTAATGGCTGAGTAATACTCCATTGTGTATATGTACCACAGCTTTCTTATCCATTCATCTGCTGATGGACATCTAGGTTGCTTCCATGTCCTGTCTATTATAAACAGTGCTGCGATGAACATTGGGGTACACGTGTCTCTTTCATTTCTGGTTTCCTCAGTGTGTATGTCCAGCAGTGGGATTGCTGGGTCATAAGGCAGTTCTATTTCCAGTTTTTTAAGGAATCTCCACACTGTTCTCCATAGTGGCTGTACTAGTTTGCATTCCCACCAACAGTGTAAGAGGGTTCCCTTTTCTCCACACCCTCTCCAGCATTTATTGCTTGTAGACTTTTGGATCGCAGCCATTCTAACTGGTGTGAAATGGTACCTCATAGTGGTTTTGATTTGCATTTCTCTGATAATGAGTGATGTTGAGCACCTTTTCATGTGTTTGTTAGCCATCTGTATGTCTTCTTTGGAGAAATGTCTATTTAGTTATTTGACCCATTTTTTTGATTGGGTCATTTATTTTTCTGGAATTGAGCTGTAGGAGTTGCTTGTATATTTTTGAGATTAAATCTTTGTCAGTTGCTTCATTTGCTATTATTTTCTCCCATTCTGAAGGCTGTCTTTTCACTTTGCTTATTGTTTCCTTTGTTGTGCAGAAGCTTTGAAGTTTAATTAGGTCCCATTTGTTTATTTTTGCTTTTATTTCCAATATTCTGGGAGGTGGGTCATAGAGGATCCTGCTGTGATGTATGTTGGAGAGTGTTTTGCCTATGTTGTCCTCTAGGAGTTTTATAGTTTCTGGTCTTACGTT
>NW_011494531.1:362542-389584 GCF_000754665.1 Bison bison bison
GTATATTCTTGTCTCCTTTGTCAAAGATAAGGTGTCCATAGGTGCATGGATTTATCTCTGGGCTTTCTATTTTGTTCTATTGATCAATATTTCTGTCTTTGTGCCAGTACCATACTGTCTTGATGACTGTGGCTTTGTAGTAGAGCCTGAAGTCAGGCAGGTTGATTCCTCCAGTTCCATTCTTCTTTCTCAAGATTGCTTTGGCTATAGTTTTTCCAGTGGTCATGTATGGATGTGAGAGTTAGACTATAAAGAAAGCTGAGCACCAAAGAATTGATGCTTTTAAACTGTGGTGTTGGAGAGGACTCTTGAGAGTCCCTTGGACTGCAAGGAGATCCAACTAGTCCATTCTAAAGGAGATCAGTCCTGGGTGTTCATTGGAAGGACTGATGTTGAAGCTGAAACTCCAGTACTTTGGCCACCTCATGCGAAGAGCTGACTCGTTTGAAAAGACCCTGATGCTGGGAAAGATTGAGGGCAGGAGGAGAAGGGAATGACAGAGGATGATATGATTCGATGGAATCACCGACTCAATGGACGTGGATTTGGGTGGACTCCAGGAGTTGGTGATGGACAGGGAGGCCTGGTGTGCTGCAGTTCATGGGGTTGCAAAGAGTCAGACACGACTGAGTGACTGAATTGAAATGAACTGAGATCAGCAGTCCCTTCTATAGGTCAGTCTAGGGTCAGGGCCTTTGGAAGTGGGAATTCATCTAAGAGCCAGTTTCCCTTTAGTTTCATTGTGCATGAACTAGTTAAGAGTACCTGATGAAGGTCCTCCCATCCAGGTTAGAGACTCCTTTAAATTGTGCCTTTTCCAGTAGGCATAATCCCCTGGTTGCAGGTTATGGGCCATCTGATCTTCATCCAAAGATTACTGAGATAAATTTCAGAAGCAAAACTTAGAGTGTCCTTTTAATAATTCCATTAACTTTTACATTAATGTAGCATAACAGTAAGGAACTTTCTGGGAAATGAATCAGTAATACAGTCCTCCATTAACAAAACTGGGATAAACATTCATTGATACATAATCTTTTTCTCTCTAAAATTACCCTCCTTTCTACCAAATATATCCAATTTAAGCCTAATTTGTTGCAAAATAACCCTGGTCTCAGAAAAACTTGACCTGAGGTTAAAGCGTCTGCCTCCAATGCGGGAGACCTGGGTTCGATCCCTGGGTTGGGAAGATCCCCTGGAGAAGGAAATGGCAACCCACTCCAGTACTCTTGCCTAGGGAATCCGATGGATGGAGGAGCCTGGTAGGCTACAGTCCACGGGGTCGCAAAGATTCGGACACGACTGAGAGATTTCACTTTTCACTTTCAGACTGAACCTTGGGGAAAAAACCTTTCAGGTCTAAGAAAGTCATGTCAAGGGCTTATCACATGGGTTCCTAAAATATCTAGGTGAATTCCTCCATTTATAAGATCCCCAAAATATATTGAGATTTCTGTATCTGTTAGTGAGGTAGCCTTCCTAACTTATCTGATAAAGCTGCTGAAAACCTAAGAGTTTACAATCTCTGGAGGGAGCAGATAGAGAAAAGGCATAAATGTTTCAATTCTGTTTACAAAAGTGTAATTTACCAAATTACTATGAGTCATATTTAATTTGAGGGGAAGACTTTCCTTACACCTGTAACACAGATTCAAAAGAATAATTTTTCAGAGTAGCAACCATAAAAATTATCACCGTTTTTACCACTTCACTCAGTCCTTTTGTTAACTAACTCTTTAAAATATATATTGAAAATATTATTGAAGTATAGTTAAATTACAATGGTTCAGGTGCACAGCAAGGTGATTTAGTTATACACATATATTATTTTTTATTTTATTTTCTATCATAGGTTGTTATAAGATATTAACCATAGTTCCCTATGCTGTATAGTAAACCTTTGTTGCTTGTTGCATAATTAGAAATTAGCATTTTTCTTTTTTAGAAAAAAAATTTTTAATTAGGAATTTTTTTTTTAGAATTTTTAATTAGAAATTTTAATTAGAAATCTAGCATTCTATTCATACTAAATCAAACAAGTGGAATCAAAATGTCATAATTTTTAAAATTAGGCAAAAATTCATTTTTCCAAAATATATATTATACCTATTTATATAAATGTATACAAAAGCTTTGCTGTTACACTTGATAAAGGCTTGAGAAAGAACATTAAAAAAAAAAAAGAGAGAGATGGAGAAATTGGAGAATGCAAACCAAGTGAAATGGAAGCCCTGAATATTAAATAGAAAAAGTGAAACAAGCTAGCTAAAAGTAAAAGATATCATACAGTTCAGGTGTTTTTAAACATAACTGCTCAATAGAAACATATCTGGAGCTCTGGAGAAAAGAACAGCTATACCTGAGGATTTGTATTTTTCAAAAAATTTCAGGATAGTTCTGATATGCATCTGATATGCATTAAAAAGTGATTACAGGTTTTTCTATTAGATCGCAGTTTTGGTGATATAGAGTTCTTTTATTTTTCTGTTCACCAATCATGATACAATGGTATTAAGTAATAGCTGCATAATCACAATGGTAAAAGATGTTTATAAGTTTTCACAATAAATAGCCAGACAAAAAAAACAAAAGACAATTACAATTGCAAGCAATAATGGGAACATGATTAACAACAATATAAAATAATTGCATACAACTTGAGGGGGGCTCAAGCAGAGTGATGTGGGAAGCGGAAGTGTATACTTCATCCATCCAGCCTGTCTATGTCTTTTGGTTGGTGCTTTTAATCCATTTACATTTAAGGTGATTATCGATATGTATGGAGAAGGCAATGGCAACCCACTCCAGTAATAGCAACTCACTCCAGTACTCTTGCCTGGAAAATCCCATGGATGCAGGAGCCTGATAGGCTGCAGTCCATGGGGTCGCTAGAGTTGGATACGACTGAGTGTCTTCACTTTCACTTTTCACTTTCATGCATTGGAGAAGGAAATGGCAACCCACTCCAATGTTCTTGCCTGGAGAATCCCAGGGACAGGGGAGCTTCGTGGGCTGCTGTCTATGGGGTCGCACAGAGTCGGACATGACTGAAGCGATTTAGCAGCAGCAGCAGCAGCATGATGCTATTACCATTTTCTTAATTGCTTTGGGTTTATTTGGGGTAGATCTTTTCCTTCTCTTGTGTTTCCTGCCTAGAGAAGTGCCTTTACTATTTGTTGTAAAGCTGGTTTGGTTGATGCTGAATTCTAACTTTTGCTTGTCTGGAAATCTTTTGAATTCTCCATCAAATCTGAGGGAGAGTCTTGCTGGATAGAGTGTTCTTGGTTGTGGGTTCTTCCCTTTCATCACTTAAATATATCATGCCATTCCCTTCTGGCTTGTAGAGTTTCTGTTGAAAACTCAGCTGATAGCCTGGTGGGAGTCCCTTGTATGTTATTTGTTTTTCCCTTGTTGATTTTAATATTTTATCTCTGTCTTTAATTTTTGTCAGTTTGATTACTACGTGTCTTGGTGTGTTCCTCCTTGGGTTTTTCCTTCCTGGGACTCTCTGTGCTTCCTGAGTTTTGTTGACTATTTTCTCTCCTATGTTCAGGGAAATTTTCAGCTATTATCTCTTCAAATATTTTCTCAGGTCCTTCTCTGTCTTCTCCTTCTGGGACCCCTATAATGTGAATGTTGGTGCATTTAATGTTTTTCCAGAGGTCTCTTAGGCTGTCTTCATTTATTTTCATTCTTTTTTCTATATTCTGTTCTGCAGCAGTGATTTCCAGCATTCTCTCCTCCAGGTCATTTATCCATTCTTCTGCCTCAGTTACTCTGCTATTGATTCCTTCTAATGTACTATTCAACTCTGTTTTTTAGTTCTTGTAGGTCTTTGGTAAACATTTCTTGCATCTTCTCAATTTCTTCTCTCCATTTCTTTTTCCAAGATCCTGGATCATCTTCATTATCATTATTCTGAATTCTTTTTCTGGAAGGTTGCCCATCTCCACTTCATTTAGTTGTTTTTCTGGGATTTTATCTTGCTCCTTCATCTGGGACATAACTTTCTGCCTTTTCTTTATGATTAACTTTCTGTAATATGATTTTTGTTTTAGCCTCTGTGAGACTATGCTTCTTTTTGCTTCTTCTCTCTGCCCTCTGATGGAGGAGGCTAAGAGGCTTATGTAAACTTCTTGATAGGAGGGACTGGGGATGGTAAAAACTGGGTCCTGCTCTGGTGGGCAGGGCCTTGCTCTGCTGCTGCTGCTGCTAGGTTGCTTCAGTCGTGTCTGACTCTGTGCGACCCCATAGACGACGGCAGGCCATCAGGCTCCCCCGTCCCTGGGATTCTCCAGGCAAGAACACTGGAGTGGGTTGCCATTTCCTTCTCCAATGCATGAAAGTGAAAAGTGAAAGTGAAGTCACTCAGTCGTGTCCGACTCTTAGCAACCCTATGGACTGCAGCCTACCAGGCTCCTCCGTCCATGGGATTTTCCAGGCAAGAGTACTGGAGTGGAGTGCCACTGCCTTCTCCTTGCCTAGTACAGCTTTAATCCAATTATCTGCTGCACACCCTCCGGGTAGTTGTTTGGCCTGAGGCGACCCAGCCCTGGGGCCTACAGGATTTACACCAAAGGGGACCCTCCAGTGCCCCTGTCCCTGTGATGAGCCCCTGCTGATCCATGCCTCCACAGGAGACCCTCTAACACTAGCAGGTAGTTTTGGTTCAGTCTCCTATGGTGTCATTGCTCCTCTTTTCTGGGTCTTGGTATGTGCAAAATTTTGTTTGTGTCCTCCAAGACTGGAGTCTCTGTTTCCTCCAGATCTCTGGATGTCCTATAATCACTCCCACTGGCTCTCAAGGTCAGATTTACTGGGGTTCCCAGTCCCTTTGTCAGATTCTTAAGCTGGAAAGCCTTATATGGGCTTCAGAACCTTCACAACAGTCTGAGAACTTGTTTGGTATTATTGTTCTCCAGTCTGTGGGTACAGGATTTTATTTTATAGTGATTGTGCCCCTCCTATTGTCTAACTGCAGCTTCTTCTTTGTCTTTGGATATGGGGTATCTTTTTTTGGTGGGTTCCAGTATCCTCCTGCCTATGGTTGTTCAACGACTAGTTGCAATGTTGGTGTTCTTGCAAGAGGACAGGAACACAAGTCCTTCTACTCTGCCAGAAGTAGAATTAACTCTTGAACCAGAAGCTAACTCTTTTTGTTAACAGTTTATGAAGCCATTAGGTTTCTCACTAGTGTTCTTTAATTTCTTACCCAGTTCAGCATGCATGCATGCTAAGTCACTTCAGTCGTGTCTGACTGTTTGTCACCCTTTGCAGCCCCCCAGGCTCCTCTGTCCATGAAATTCTCCAGGCAAGAATATTGCAGTTGGTAGCCATTCCCTTCTCCAGTGGGTCTTCCATACCCATGGTTGAACCCATGTCTCTTATGTCTCCTACTTTGGCAGGTGGGTTCTTTACCACTGGCGCCACCTGAGAAGCCCAAGTTCAGCATTATGGTCTAAAAATCATAAACTTGTATTTATCCAAAGGTTCTTTCTACTAGCCTTCTTGAAGAGGAAACATTTTTGCAAAGACATCAGAATAAAACCATAACTGTCTATAATGACAAAAGACTTAAGGCATGTTTAAAATCTGATTACAATGCAGTTGACAAAGAAACTTGGTTACTGCTGTGACACACAACACTTGAAGAAAGTAACTAGAAAGTAACAAAATGACTGGTAACATTTTGCCAGGACATGTCAGAATTTTAGGTTATCTGTATTAATAACATTTACCATACAGTATAATCTGAAAAGGTTTATTACTCATTAAACAATACTTTCCATGTAATTTAATGTACTAAGTGAGTGAGTGGAAGTCGCTCGTTGTGTCCACCTCTTTGCTACCCCATGGACTCTACATTCCATGGAATTCTCTAGGCCAGAACACTGGAGTGGCTAGCCTTTCCCTTCTCCAGGGGGTCTTTCCAACCCAGGGATTGAACCCAGGTCTCCCACATTGCAGGTGGATTCTTTACCAGGTGAGCCACAAGGGAAGTCCTTAATGTACCAAATGAACCTGGTTTATACCTCTCTTTAGCATGTTTCAGGGGCCCTTTGAAGCATCCCAAAATTAGCTGTCTAGAACTACAAAAAGACTTCATTAGAATTTGATTTAGGAAATTTTTTCAAAGAATTCCAAAAAGGCTTAGAACACTCAGTCATATAGGATCATAGTCACTATGAAAGCATTATTCACTTAACCAAGTAACAATAAAAGTTTTCAAAGGCAAATACAGAACAGATCACAAGATGTAAAGAAATTTAAAATCTATTATCAAAAGACGTTCATCATCTTAAGAAAACTTGTACCACGCACAAAACTCTTTTCTCAGGGTCCACTTTCCAGAAACCTTCCTTACTTTCTGTAGCCATCACTTAACTTGCTCTTCCAGAAACAGCCACCTATAAACCATGCCTACTTCCTTTTCCCTTAATAAAATGAAATCCCATTCATCATGCCTTCTTTACTGAAAATACACATCCTATGATCCTTAAGCAACCGTGAATTGTTCTTTATATTAGCATTTTGTAGTTTGGTGAGCATAAATACTAGTGATAATTCTAAAAACATTTGCTTTCTTATAGAGAACATCTCTGGATGGCACCAAACATATTCATTAATAGTCCAAAATGTTTAGTTTCTCTGTAAGAAGAAGCTAATGTTTGGTAATTAATGTTTCACTCTCTTTTTTATTTGGGAATGACCTGCTGCTGCTGCTAAGTCGCTTCAGTCATGTCTGACTCTGTGCGACCCCATAGACTGCAGCCCACCAGGCTCCCCCGTCCCTGGGATTCTCCAGGCAAGAACACTGGAGTGGGTTGCTGTTTCCTTCTCCAATGCATGAAAGTGAAAAGTGAAAGTGAAGACACTCAGTCGTATCAAACTCTTAGCGACCCCAGGGACTGCAGCCTACCAGGCTCCTCCATCCATGGGATTCTCCTGGCAAGAGAATTGGAGTGGGTTGCCATTGCCTTCTCCAGGGAATGACCTAGCTATTCAGTAAACTTCCATCACTTAATATTTGCCTCAACTCTAAATTTTAAAGTGTCAAATATCTGCAGAGACTAAAATAGAGATTCCTAAAGCATAATTATTCTTAACAGAGTTTATCTAAAGCTATCTCATTTAACTCTTTCCTAAAGGTTTTCTTCATATCAAATTGCTTTGCTGATGACAAATTTGAAACTGATATAACAAGATTTTATTTAACTTATATTAAATCTGGGCATGGTGAAAGTATTATACTTAATATTATTCTTAATCTTGATGATTCAAGACATGTCTATCTTAATTCAACCAATAAACTTAAGCATTAATACCAGCATTAATAATCATTAGTACTTAAGAATTAATTTAATATTGAATATTTCCCAGTTCATGTGAACCTGGAATTCATTTAGCTTAATTTTTCTTATATTTAGAATTGTTTGATTTGTAAGCACTTACTTTTCTTTATGCCAATTAAATTAGAGTTCATTTATAAATTAACCTCAGTAATATTATCCAAAGACCAAGGCACATACTGAGACATATATATTCACATAGACAGAACAAGAAATCTAGCTTCATTTTTTAAACTTAGTCATGAATCAGATATCACAATATAAAACTCACTAGTTTATAATAACAGTAAAGAAAAATTTAATTCATTTCCTGTTTTTTTCCTTCAGTTTCAGGAATTAGAGATGGTCTAGCTGCAGTCCATGGGGTCGCTAAGAGTCAGACACGACTGAGCAACTTCATTTTCACTTTTCATTTTCACGCATTGGCAAAGGAAATGGCAACCCAGTCCAGTGTTCTTGCCTGGAGAATCCCAGGGACAGGGGAATCTGATGGGCTGCCATGTATGGGGTCACACAGAGTCAGACACGACTGAAGTGACTTAGCAGCAGCAGCAGATAAGATAAGTGATCCTGGGAGCTCTGGTCTCAAAGCATAAGGAGCAAAATTCAGGTTCTCCAAATAGGGCTTATTCCTTCAGGACTTATTATTATTTCTTTCAAGCTAATTTTCTCTGGTAGTTGAAATTAAACTGATTGGGAGTTGGTTTACCTTCAACTGGCATTGTGTATTTAACTGGCACTATTGAAAGTTCATAATTTTCATAGATACCCCCTTTTCTTTCTTCTAATGGTTTTGAAAAGTTGGTCAGCCAGTGGAACAAGGGTGTTTGTGTGTAACTCAGACCAACCTAGGTTTTCTTTTACTACGGTAGCCAAATCCTCATCTAATGATTCTAAAAAGTGGAGTTAAGCAAAGGATTGTTTGGTGGTTAGAGAATCACTCAGGTCTCAAGACATAATGTTGCGTAAAAGGTTTTTTGTTTGTTTTTTTTTTTAAACCTTTCTTAAAGGCCAGAATTGATCCATTTGATCTTTGCTTGCACTGTTGAATCCCTGTCCAGTTGTACAGTTTTAGGAAAAAGCTTTGAAACAAGTTAGAGTAATTTTTAAGCTAATTCCTTGCATTTAGTGTGAGCCTCTGGACTATGTGATTCAAAGTTCATTAAGGGGTGTTTCCACCCTGCTTTCTTTAGTCATTCCCTTGCTTTGCTTTTAGAAGTTAACAGCTGTATTGATTGATATAGATCTGAAAACCCAGAGTCATAGGACCAGATGGTTAACCTGAATTCCTTAGCGAATTCCAATGTATCCTGACTTGGATTGGAAAATTCTTTAGCCAAGGCTTTAAATTCTGCTCAGGTCCTGGGTGTATATGTAAACAGAAAGGACAGCTCACTTCTTCGTGTAATAAGTTTCTCCTTAAGGGAGCTATAATTACCTTCTGATTTTTTTTCCCCTCCTTTCCTGGGAAAAGGGGAGTAGCATGAGGAGGAAGATTTGAAAGAAAAAAAAGAGGAAGCATCTGGTCAGGTAATACAGATAAAAGATGATATATGGGAGAAGTAGAGGGAGAGACAGAGTCAATGACAGAGTGCTAGCAGTATTTTTGGCTCTGATAGTTTCAAGAGAAGCTTCTAGATATCAATCAAAGTAAGCATTCCATTCCATTCATTCTGTTGATCTTATGGTCAGCTTTTTCTAATTGTAAGCACAAAAATATCAACTTTGGAATATCAAAAGAACCCCAATTTGGCCATTTTAGGTTCAGATCTTCTGTAGTATGATTTCCCCAGTTAAGTAGATACTTTCAAATAAAAGTTTTGTACCTACATGACCCTGGCTGGGGTGTTAGTTAGAGGCTAGCTTTCTGATACCCCTTATAAAAACATCAGGTCAGCCTCTTACCTAACCCCTCAGTCTCCTACAACTAAGCAGCCTTGGTATATTTCAACCACACCCCACAGTGTCTTTCAACTGGGTAGGTATTCCCCTGTTACCTTTCAACTGAGCCCCACCCCAGTATCTTTCCACTAGGTGAGTATGGCCTGTATCTTTCAACCCCCCATCTCTTTCAACTGGAAGGGGGTTAGGTACCTGCTCCACCACCAAATAAAACTCAGGATCATCAACCAGTATGGGAGATCCATCAAACCAGGGAAGACTTACAGAATTCATCTGGACTCTCCAAGGAGGCAAACAGGCACAAGGAGCCTCGGCTGATACCAAGGCTCTGGTTCCTCATAGAGTTCAGACGAAGAAGAGTAGTCCACTCTGGGTCCCTTCTTCTTGGACACCATATAGCTCTTGACTGAAAAAATATGCACAATGTTAGAGTTGTGAGTTTTATAAGTTTTATTTGAGGAAAAATGAGGACTACAGCTCAAGGGACAGCACCTCAGACAGCTCTGAGAAACTGTTTCAAAGAGGCATGGGGGAAAGGTCAGTATATATGTGATTTTGGTGAAGGGGGAATACATGCAATCAACCACATATTTTTCCAGGTTTATTCTAGTCTTGTGAAGCTTTCTACTAGACACGAAGAATAGCCATCACCGTGAAGGATTTTATTGCTTTTCTAGATATGAGGAGATACAAGAATTGGGCTCATAAAATCAGCTCCTGAAAATATCTAGCCATCTGAAGGCCTACTTTGCAAATTTTTCCCTAAGCACAGAGTGCCTCATTTCTACTCTCCACTCTGAACTCCTTTCAGGATGTATTGAAGGTCAGCAGCTGCAGCAGCACATTATTTAATCCTTGTAGCTGTAGATGGCAAATACCCATGGCAAGTGCCAGTTGGTGGTTGACAATGCTGTCTCAACTTTCTCAATATGGACAGACAGAATTTAAAATCTTCAAGTTATAGATCCTCTTTGGTTACCAATTGATTCTTCAATTTATCTCTCTCCACTCTCATTTTACTCTAAGCAGTAAGGAAAGCCAGTTCTGCGCCTGCAACATGCGAACACCAAGGACAGTTCACTTCCCCGTGTAATAGATTTATCCTTAAGGGAGCTACAATCACCTTCTGATTTTTAAGATTGTGATTGTGATTGTTTAGAAACCTCCTTAGCTATATATTGTCACTTATGATTTCTACTGTAACACACTAGAACACAATTCAATCAAGTTCTTTGCCACTTTATAATGATAGCTTATGGTGAACGGTGTCAGATTTGTGATCTCCAAAGATTTAGCTTCGGGACCATGGACCAGGCTTGATCACTCAAGAGCTTTTGTGTAGCAGAGTTTTATTAAAATAAGAAAGGGACAGACAAAGCTTCTGATAGACATCAGAAGAGGGTGGAGAGTGTCCCCCTCACTAGTGTTAGCAGGGGAGTTATATACTTTTTAACTAATTATTACAATAAATCAAAAGAATGTCTCAAGTTTGTGAAAATTTTACCAGACCCATTCCCACAATTTACATTTTAGGATAACATGATTAGCCAGGGTTTTAGGAAGGAGAAACTGTCCTCAAGCAGAATACATTGTTGTTATATAATCCTTCAGTCAGTTCAGTTCAGTTCAGTCACTCATTCGTGTCCAACTCTTTGCAACCCCATGAATTGCAGCATGCCAGGCCTCCCTGTCCATCACCAACTCCCGGAGTTCACTCAAACTCAGGTCCATCGAGTCGGTGATGCCATCCAGCCATCTCATCCTCTGCCGTCCCTTTCTCGTCCTGCCCCCAATCCCTCTCAGCATCAGAGTCTTTTCCAATGAGTCAACTCTTTGCATGAGGTGGCCAAAGTACTGGAGTTTCAGCTTTAGCATCGTTCCTTCCAACACTCAGGACTGATCTCCTTTAGAATGGACTGGTTGTATCTCCTTGCAGTCCTCAGTACAGAGTTTAAACTGAGTTGTTTGTTGTGTAATCATTAGTTCTGGGCTTAAAGAAAAAATGTTTTATGTGCCTAAGACTAAGGAAGGTAGAGGAAAAAAAAAAAAAAAAGAAAGATGTTTGTCCTTTCCTCCTCCTTGAGAATTCCAGACCTCTATCTCCTCCTCAAGAATCCCAAACATCTCTCTCCTTGGGGACCCTGGACTTCTTATCAACCTGCCTAGGAATTGACTCTCTCAATAACAAGGATCACCTTTTCTCCACCGCCAGTAGCATTTTCCTCATTTCTGTCTGAGACTTCATCAGAGTGACCTATAATGTCCATATTTCATCTGCTAATATTCCCTTCAAGGTAATCTAGCCTTTTTTACTTCAAGGTAAAAAATCTAGGGTTTTTTTAACATGTACTTAAAACTCCTTGCCCCTACCTATTACTCAGTTCCAAAGTCACTTCCACATTTTTAGGTATTTGTTACAGCAACACCCCACTTTTCAGAATTAGTCTGTGTCAGTTTTCTAGGACTGCTATAACTTTGCTATAACAAAGTACCGTAGACTGGGTGGCTTAAACAACAAAAGTTTATTTTATCCAGTTCTGGAGACTGAAAGTCAGCCCAAGATCAAGGTGCTACTGGCAGAGTTGGTTTTCTCTGAGGCCTCTCTCCTTGGCTTATAGATGGTCACCCTCTTGCTTCCTGTTCACATGATTGTTCCTCTATGCATATGCATGCCTGGTATCTATGTGTTCAAGTTCCCTCTTATTATGAGGCCACCAGTCATCTTGGATTCTAATGTCTTCATTTTAACTTAATCAGCTCTTTATGGGTCTTATTTCCAAATACTGTGACATTCTGAGGTACTAGAAGTTAAGGCTTCAACATACAAAATTGGAGGAAGGGGAACACAATTTGCTTATCAGCTTCCTTAATATACGACATCTTCCAGGAATCTTACTTAAGCAAGCAGTAAGCAGTACACTCTCAAGACGTGAGAGCTGACCAACCTTCCATGGGAATGGTCCCTCTCCTTTCAGCTTCCCTTTTCTAATCTTTTGTTCCTTCCTCTGAGTGGTCCCCAGAACCTGATTGGTTGCACACTATGCAAAGGAGGTATGAGCCCAAGACCAATCAGGAAAGGAGGTGTGTTAAGCACGTTTTCCCACTGAAGTCTTCAGTCTAGTCCATGGTTTTCCTTTTTAGTCGACTTTTTTCCCCCCATTTGTTCAGCCTCTGTGTGGTTCTTCTAGCTGCTACTTCTTATGACCACTACTCTGGACCCCTTTTTCCCTACTCTAACTGCCTAACATTCCCCTCTCAAGAGATGGGAGACCCAGTTCTTTAGGAATAGGGACAATGAGTGATCTAGCTACTTCCTGCTGAGAAGGGGTGATGAAGGGTTTGAAGTCTCCCTTTCTTGCTACTACTTAGACTTCAAAACCAGGGTTGTGGTGATAATGTCCATCAAGGGGAGAGTAGTAGATTCCTTCTGTGGTTGAGTGCAGTTCTACATGTCCTCATTGAACTAACACTGCATTCTGTAGCTTGTTGACCTGGACAGAAATAAGATAGGTTAAACAGTTGATAATGCATGGAGCAATCATAATAATATTATTAGTATGGTGACAACAGGGGTCAGCAGGAGCAGCAGCCAACTCCAAATTCCTTCTCTCCAAGAGAAGCCTGAGGAGGAACTGGAGCCAATCTGGAGGTCCCCTGCTTGATGTTTGAGATCTTAGATAATCTGTATATTCTTTTTGAGAATGGAAAGACTTTCTTCAACTTGGTTTGAGATGTTTACCCAAAAAAGCAAGTCTCATTCAGGATGGCACATGTTCCTCCTTGTTCAGCAGTTAAAAGACCTATAGCCTGCCTATTGTGGAATACCACCCCTGCCAAGGTGTCAATGGATTTTTATTGATCCTCTAGAGCTGATGCTGTGTCTCTGTTGCATCATCAGTGAGATATTTATTATTGAGCTCTCAAGGAGGGGGATTCCCACAAACCAAAAAAAACCCTCTAGCTATCGAATGTCCTATTCCCAGTCTTTCCAAGATGGGATTATCATGAGCATGGCCTCCTATATCAGATGGTAATTGGTAAGAAGGGAAGGAATGCTTGTGCCAATACATGGCTTTAGCTATTGCCCATTCTAAGAATGAACTCAAGTTGGAGATTGCCCCGAGGTTGCTCCAAGTTGTTCAACTGTAAGAAACCAAACCCTCATAACAGTCAGGGCTACTGTGCAAACCCCATATCATTGGGCCAGGAGGACGAGGTATAGAGACTTCCATTCCCACCATAGAGATTTCCCTTGATGTGGGCTGACCTGAGATGTTCGGTTTAGCCCTGGTGAGGTGAATTTGTTTCCCATACATTGTATGGGGGCCTGTGCTGGTTGATGGTACCCCCCATTTGGTGTAGTCTGTCACTATGGGGGAAGTTTTGGGCATGCGGGATGTGTTGTTGTCTTTTGACAAATGGTGTTTCGGAAGATGAGTGAAATAATATTTCCAGGGTGGTGCATGGACTATTTAGAGTAGCAATGTCTTACTGTGTGCCCAGCTCCACAATCTTGGTTAGGGTTACAGGGATTTGCTCCACATATGTCCCCAGATACTCCCCCAATCTCAGCTTGGACAGGCCTGTATAGCTGTATGTGGGCATCTGCAAACCAGATTCCATTGTCATTGTTAGGGAAGCTATTAGTGTTGTTGAGGTCTTACAATCATAAAATTTTTTTATATTTCCCTTGATAAGGGATCCTCATTCCAAGTCCCAGGGGTTGATGGTCTGATTTTGGTGCCAATTGATTCCTCTTTAACCATCTGAGATGAGCCCTTTGAGGGTTCAGGTCCTGTTTTAAGGGTTTTGAACCTGGTGTCCCAGAGCTGGGAAGAGTTCCATATCTTCATAGTCCAGTTACAGTAGGTGGAGAAGTTAAGTTCTCCAGTGAAGAAATCACATGACACCTTCATGAGTAGTTTTCCATTTTGCCAGGGGCAACTTACAAAGCATACAGGGGCAATACCAGGCATTGTTTCAACTTTTCCGACCTTTGGAACATTATTTCCTTTTGAGTGAGTGGAACTTAGCCAGCTCCCATTGACCTGTGTTAGATTGGCATAAGGTACAAGGATGGCCACCAAGGGGTATTCAAGTAGTCACCATGTTTTATTGTCAACATTCTTCACTAGATGAGGGCACACCCAAAAGACTGGTTGAGGGACTTGGCAACCTTGGTGATGGCCAGGCTTAAAGGGTGTATGTACAAGTTGCCTAAGCTGATGAGACAGATGAGAAAGAGGTGTGGTGTCTAGGGTACAGAGTTTATGGGATCTGAGTATAACAAGTGAGGCAAGAGTTTCCTTGGGATAGGCAAACCAAGAGAGTGATAGTAACAAAATATAGACATAGCAGTATGCTTATCCCAAGAAGCTTAATTTTCTGGCTGGTCATCAGAATGGCACTTATCTGTAGCCTTGAATAGATATCAGAGATCTCCCAGGAACTTGCAGGTGTACTGGGGGTCTTCTTTTTCCTTCCATGGTTTGACTCTGAGAGGTGAATGCAGGAGTCATGCCCTTGTACCTTGACTGCTGTGTGGGTAGAAAGTATTGGAGGGTAGGGGCCCTTCCATAAGGGCTGGGATTGAGCCTTTAGGGACCCATTTTTCCAAATCTTGATTAGTACTTGGGTCCCTGAGACATATAGTGATAGTTTCTTAGAGTCTTTTGGGTCCTGGTTGAGACCCCATAAGCACATTTCTTGTTGGAATTGTCCAGTGGCCATAGTGTAAGATCAGAGGGCCTGAGTCTCTGGATCTAAAAAGAGGTCATTAAAATAAAAGACCTCCCATAAAGCATCTCATAAGGGCTGCTGCTGCTGCTGCTGCTAAGTCACTTCAGTTGTGTCCGACTCTGTGCGACCCCATAGACGGCAGCCCACCAGGCTCCCCCGTCCCTGGGATTCTCCAGGCAAGAACACTGGAGTGGGTTGCCATTTCCTTCTCCAATGGATGAAAGTGAAAGTGAAAGTGAAGTCGCTCAGTCGTGTCTGACTCTTAGCGACCCCATGGACTGCAGCCTACCAGGCTCCTCCGCCATGGGGTTTTCCAGGCAAGAGTACTGGAGTGGGGTGCCATTGCCTTCTCCGCTCATAAGGGCTAAGACTGACTTATTCTTTAGGAGCAATGCAGGTGTGAAGGAGGGCTATTGGCAAAGCCTCCTTCCATCTGAGGGAGGTCATCTAGGTTATCTTTTTTATTGTCAATTTTAAGAATTGGTTGGCTCTTTCTACTTTTCCTGAAGACTTAGGCCTTCATGCACAGTGGAGGTAATAAGTAATGCCCAATGCTTTGGAAACTCCTTGGGTGACTTTAGAAGTAAATGATGTTCCATTGTCACTTTGCAGCAACTTCGGTAGACCAAATCTTGGAATAATTTCATGGAGCACCTTTTTCATCACCCCTTCAGCCCTTTTGGTCCAGGTAGGAAAGCCTTCAATCTGCCCTGTGTAGGTCTCTATCATGACCAGTAGGTACTTATATCCTTGAGAGACTGGCATCTGGGTAAAGTCTGTCTGCCACTCTTTCCCTGGATATGCTCCTCACCAATGGACTGGTTGGGCCAACTGGGGCTTTTGAGCTCCTTGGGGGTTATTTAGTTGGCAAGTGGGACATGAGGAGACCACCTGCCTTATAGTCATTTGGAGGCCTATTCCCCTGAAAGATCTTTCCAGTAATCTTTGGAGGGCTTTGTCCCCTAGATGAGTGGTGGCATGTAGGGAGTTAGCCAGTTTCCATTGGAAGTACCCGGGCAGAAAGAAGCATCCCTCCTTTTGGAACTACCCCATATGATCTTGTTGAAAGCCCTCACTCTTAGCCTTGAGGGTTCCACTCTTGGTATATGAAGGGGTTTCTGGTAAGGTATCCTTAGGTACCTGAGGATGGCAAGTCCTATTAGGTCATTACTCTGTAGTGCCGCTCTCTTAGCTCTCTAATCAGCAGCTTGGTTTCCTTGTGCCACCTCCATACTTCCCTTTTGGTGTCCCCTGCATTGGGAGACCAAAACCGCAGCAAGCAGATGGACTGCTTCCAAGAGGCTATGGATTTGGTCACCATACTTGGTTGAGGACCCTCGGTCAGGTGACCCCTTTCTTTCCAAATGGCAGCATGTGCATGTAGCATCAGAAAGGCCTACTCGGAGTCAGTGTAAATAGCTAATCTTTTCCCTTTCCCCAGCTCTAATGCTTGGGTCAGAGCTATGAGCTCAGCCAATTGGGCTGAAGTTCCTGGTGGTAAAAGTTTAGCCTCTTTATTCTTGTGAATGGAGACTATGGCATACCTTTCTCTCCTTTATCCGTCTAAGACAAAGCTGCTCCCATCAGCTGCTCCCAAATTTCCTCAGGATTGGTCATAGGATCTTCTGATAATCCATCTTTGGGCTTTGCCCAATGGTCTGTGGTCTCTAGGTAAGAGTGAAGGGGAGAGACTCTTCCTGTAGGGGTGAGAGAGTAGCAGGTTTGAGTGTCCCACAGGGAACTATGGGTTTTCCTTTAGCATTACCTGGTATCCGAGGATCCTCTGGTCAGATATCCACAAATGACCTTTCCCACTGAGGAACTGATTCACCCAATGATTGGTGAATGTGATTAAATTCCCTCCCAGTGGGAGCTTGATGGCATCTTCTAGTAAGAAGGCAATGGCAGCCATGTTGGTCAAGTCTTTTAGATAAGTATCCCACTGGCTGGGCTTCAGACCCCAAACTCTGAGTTAGGACTCCCAAGGCCATTCCTTCCCTCTCGTAAATATACAGTTGAAATGGCCTCTCTTAGTCTAGTACTCTCAGTGCAGGAGCCCTAATTAACACCTGTTTAGGGTAGACATTTGGAGAAGGAAATGGCAACCCACTCCAGTGTTCTTGCCTGGAGAATCCCAGGGACGGGGGAGCCTGGTGGGCTGCCGTCTATGGGGTCACACAGAGTCGGACATGACTGAAGTGACTTAGCAGCAGCAGGGTAGACATTGCCTTTTCCTGTAGTGGTCTCCATGTCAATGGGACAGTGTCATCTTGCCCTTTTAGGCTCTCATAGAGGGGTTGTGCTATAAGACTGTAATTGGGTATCCAGATTCTTCAGGACCTTGTCAGCCCCCAAAAGTTGTTTCTGAGGGCTGTTGTTTCTGGGTCGTGGGATTGGATAGTTGGAGTATTCCCTGTACTCAATCAGATGAGAGCCTTCTTGATCCACAGGCAATTTGTGCTCCCAAGTAAAATACTTCTGACTGGACTAATTTTGCCTTGGCATGGGAGATCTTATTTGGCCAGAAAGTTTAGAACCTGGACCATGTCATTGGGCTCCGTTTTTATTTGCTGAGCAAATTAATAAATCATCTACATACTGTATTATTTTTCCTCCTGGTCCCAAGTATAGATCTAGGAGGTCTTGACTTAAGGCCTGTCCAAACAGATGGGAACTGTCTCTGAACCCTGGGTGTCATACCATCCAAGTTAGCTTTTGATGCTTTTCTCCTGGGGCATCCCACTCAAAGGCAAAAAGACACTGGGGTTCTCTGGCCAGTGGTGTGCAAAAGAATGCATCTTTAAGATCTGGGACAGTAAGCCACCTGGCATTAGGTGGGATCTGGCCTAGGATACCATATGACTTGGGGACTATTGGGTGCAGTTGGGACCATGGCCTCGTTTATGACCCTTAGGTCATATACCATACACCATGTCCTGTCCTTTTCCTTTACAGGAAGAATCAGGGTATTGCATGGAAAATTTGTGGGGATTACTAGACTGCAGGCAAGGAACTTATTTATCAGGGGTTGTAACCCTTCACTGGCTTCCTTTTTTGATGAGATATTATTTTCAACTTGGGAACCAAGTGGGGTCTTGGAGGGTTGTAATGACAGGCTTAGTTTGGTGCCCTCACCCGGGCCCCATGGTCCCGAACCCGGGGGTCAGTTTCATTTTCCCAGGGTTCCTCGGCTTTCCCTGTCAGAGGGATCATGATAGTTTCCCCTACTACCAGCAGAAGTTGTAAAGCCTTGGGTATTGAGATGCCTCCCATGACAAGTGTTCCTCAGCTTGGAGAGTATGTCTCTTCCCAACAATGGTGTGGGACACTCAGGAACTACCAGAAACTGGTAGGAGAATATCTGTCCACCCCAGCAACAGTGAAGTGCCTGTGTGAATCTTTTAGTAACTGTTTTTCTTGTGACACATAACATGGTACAGTATTTGGGGGAGAAGGCTCGGGAATAGGAGGTCAGGACAGAGTAGGTAACCCTTGTGTTAATCAGAAAATTCTTGGACCTACCTGCCACATCCAGTTGCATCCTTGGCTCCAACCCTGTGATGGTTATCTGAGACATGGGGGCTTGCTGCTTCAGTCCTGCTGGAGCATCACAGGGGAGGGCTTGGTGCTTGATCTCAGGGCTTTTGGCTTCCTTGGGTCCCAGTGTCCCAACTGACAGCATTTCTGGCAGGCCATTTTAGGATGCTTGTCACGACTTGGACATTCTTTAGTCTAATGCCCCACCTGCCTACAGATCAGGCATTTATCTTGTGCCTTGTCCTTTAAGGACTTGGGGTTTGGGTTTGCCATAGAGCATCCCTGGAGGGTGGCTAGCATCCAGGCATGCATTGTCTCCTTCCTTTTTCCTTTTCCTGGGCATTGGCCTCCCTTTCCTGCTCTTGATTATAAAAGGCATTAATGGCTGTCTGGACCATCTCATCTACAGAGGCCACAAGGTCCTGTTGCTGTTACTTCTATAACTTTATTCTTATATCTGATGCACTTCGGGACAGAAATTTGATCTTTAAAGTCATCTGTCCCTCATTGGTGAACATATGCTATGCTATGCTAAGTCACTTCAGTCGTGTCCAACTCTGTGTGACCCCATAGACAGCAGCCCACCAGGCCTCCCCGTCCCTGGGATTCTCCAGGCAAGAACACTGGAGTGGGTTGCCATTTCCTTCTCCAATGCATGAAAGTGAAAAGAGAAAGTGAAGTCACTCAGTCGTGTCCGACTCCTAGCAACCCCAAGGACTGCAGCCTACCAGGCTCCTCCATCCATGGGATTTTCCAGGCAAGGTGAACATATAGAGAGCCTCTTTTAGCCTTTCCAAAAAGGCCATGGGGTTTTCACTGGGCTTCTGAGTTACTGCTGAGACTCAAGTGTAGCTGATTACTTCCTGCTGTTTTTAGTCCTGCCTTTATACAGACTACAAAATAGTCTCTTTCCCAATGTGATCAAGGTTGTTACAGTTCTGACTGGGATCTGAGGAGGGTACTGCAGTTTCCCCCACTAGATATTTATCGCTTGACATGTGAAGTCCCATAGAATATTTTTGGGCTGAAGGAAATGGCAACCCACTCCAGTACTCTTGCCCGGAAAATCCCATGGACGGAGGAGCGTGGTAGGCTATAGTCCGTGGGGTCACAAAGAGTCACACACGACTGAGAGAGTTCACTTCACTTCACTTTAAAACCCTAGTGTACTCAGGGTCAGATAAAGTCTGGTTAAATGTTACCATGACACCTTTCCATGTCAAGTCAAAGGCCAAAGTAATGTGTTGGAAGGTATCTATATATTTGCTTGGGTTGTCTGTATAGCTTCCTAGTTCTTATTTGATTTGTCTAAGTTCTAAGAGGGAGAAAGGCTTATGAACATGAGTCGGTCTGAATTCCCCTCTGATTTCAACTAAGGGGCATATTCCAGCTGGCTTTTGTGGAGGGGTGCTCTGAGGTACAGGGGAGGAGCAGCTCAGAAACCATGGGAGGTGAGCCTTATTAGGGACTTCTTTTTCTTGGTTGTCTATGCCCAACACCATTTGTCTAGCAGGCCCACATTTAGGGTAAACATCAATCCCATACTTAAGGCAAAGTTCCTTCATGTCTCTTCAGTTCAGTTCAGTTCATTCATTCAGTCATGTCCGACTCTTTGCAACCACATGGACTGTAGCATGCCAGGCTTCCCTGTCCATCACCAACTGCCAGAGCTTGCTCAAGCTCATGTCCATTGAGTCAGTGATGCCATCCAACCATCTCATCCTCTGTCGTCCTCTTCTCCTCCTGCTTTCAATCTTTCCCAGCATCAAGGTCTTTTCCAGTGAGTCAGTTCTTCACATCAGGTGGCCAAAGTATTGGAGTTTCAGCTTCAGCATCAGCCCTTCCAGTGAATATTCAGGACTAATTTCCTTTAGGATGGACTAGTTGTATTTCCTTGCAGTCCAGGGACTCTCAAGAGTCTCCTCCAACACCGCAGTTCAAAAGCATCAATTCTTCAGCACTCAGCTTTCTTTACAGCCCAACTCACACATCCATACATGACTACTGGAAAAAACATAACTTTGACTAGACAGACCTTTGTCGGCAAAGTAATGTCTCTTCTTTTTAATATGCTGTCTAGGTGGGTCATAGCTTTTCTTCCAAGGAGTAAGCGTCTTTTAATTTCATGGCTGCAGTCACCATCTGCAGTGATTTTGGAGTCTAAGAAAATAAAGTCTGTCAGTGTTTCCATTGTTTCCCGATCTATTTTCCATGAAGTAATGGGACTGGATACCATGATCTTAGTTTTCTGAATGTTGAGTTTTAGGCCAGCTTTTTCACCCTCCTTTTTACTTTCATCAAGAGGCTCTTCAGTTCCTCTTCACTTTCTGCCATAAGACTGATATCATCTGTGTATCTGAGGTTATTAATATTTCTCCCAGCAATCCTGATTCCAGCTTGTGCTTTATCCAGCCCGGCATTTCGCATGATGTACTCTGCATGAGTTAAATAAGCAGGGTGACAATATACAGCCTTGATGTACTACGTTCCCAATTTGGAACCAGCCTGTTGTTCCATATCCAGTTCTAACTGTTGCTTCTTGATCTGCATACAGATTTCTCAAGAGGCAGGTAATTCCCTGGCATCCCTAGGCCTCCAGGCATCCCTATGCCTCCTGATGGTTCCATGCCATGCCTAATGGGAAAGGATCCCTGTTCTGCCACATTAATAAGGGTTGTAATCTAAAAGACTAGCATCCTTTTTCAAGATACAGATCCCAAGACAGACTGTGATGCTCCTTGGGATCCCCTTTACTGGAGTGGGCATCCCCAGAGAACTCTAGCAGGAAGGATGTCTAGTAAGCCTGAGTGGAGATAGGTGATGGATTCCTTGTCAGTTGTCTACCCTGAGTGGGAATAAATAGAATGATGTAGAGCAGTCTGCCCTGAGACTCAGAGGCTGCTGGAATAACTGCAGGTCTAATCCCTGTACTTTCCTGAGGAGATGTGAATTTTTTATTTCTTCCCCCAACCCCCCACAGTAATAGCTCAGGGTATTCCCAATAGTGAACATATTTCTACCATGAGCCCATTCTAGGTAATAACAGAAGTAATGATAAAGGAGTGGGTTGTCTGATCCTGTGAGGGGTACTCAGAGTGCCTCAAGAGCTGGTCAGTTGGAGCAATTCTGCCCACAGAGAGTGCAAGGTTGTGATTGTAAGAGGTAAAGCATGAGATGGCTTAGGGACCAGGGACTGCCAAACTTACAAAGAATAATGAAGGGCAGCAGACTACGTTTGATAGAGTGGAGTGGAGACTCAATCAAGGGGATATGTTTATAACTTTAGGAGAAGGGCAGTAAGGGTTTGGGTTCGAATGGCCAAGAGGGCTAATTCCTAAAGCAGCAAACATCCCAGTAAAGCCAACTGCCCTCAAAGAGATGCATCAATAGGTGGACTTCTAAAAGACACTGTGTGCCTGCTGCTTGTTCTGATGGGTCCATTGAGAGTTGTTGCATTGTACATGTCATAGGAACCACAGGAGATGAAGGCCTGAATCTTTGGACATAAAGGGGACTGTAGAATACCTCCCTCCTGAGGTAGGGAATTTCCATGCTTTCCAGGGCCAGCCAACCAATTTTCCCACTAAAAGGCTGCAGAAGTAGCATTGAGGGCTTGGACAGGACTTGCTAAAGGCATATACCCTCTGGAAATAGGAAGCTGATGATCCTCCCAAAATTTTGCAGATATAAATAGAAGCATAGATAGAAGAGGAACCAGGAGGATGGGAGGTGAAAGCAATAGGAAAGATTTGCCAGGTCCACCTCATAGTCCTACTGGGGAGGCAGCAGCCAAGAAGTGGGATCAGTATTTTGCTTGAACCAATATATGCCTGGATTGCATGGAAGTTGTCTTGCTGGGGGTGGATATTAATTGTCTGGTCCATTCCATGACCCTCTCTTATCCTGTCACAGGAGTTTTCAAGCAGCAGGCCCCTAAAGGCTTGTATGTGCCTGACCCATGCCTGGACAATTATAATTGGCCTGTTCCTCAGCACAAGAGAGATAGAGGAAGGAGGGATCCTCGTCCACTTGGGCAGCAACTACTGGAGCACAGTGGGCAATAGGGACTTTGGAGGATGCCAGGGGGTAACCCTGGTCAGAATTCCTCAATTTCTTCCATACCTGCTTGCCCATTCACAGAGGGTTTGAGGAGATAAGAAATGAGAAATCTCAGAGGAAGCCTTAGAGGGAGTCAAGGTCCTTCCAGTCATATGGGCGAGGAACCTTACCTTAACTGAAAGAGGTCTTAGATGTTAGTCACTGCACCAAAAGGTTGGGTCAGTTCTTCTCCCCCTCAGTTCTTATTTCCTCATAGGAAAGAATTGAAACAACAGACCAGGATAGCTCAGGCAGGCAAAGTTTATTGAGCAAGCAGTAAGAAGTACATTCTTGAGACGTGAGAGCAGAGCAACCCTCATTGGAGTGGTCTCATCTCATTTTGGCTTCTGTTTTTTAATCTTTTGTTCCCTCCTCTGGGTGGTCTCCAGAGCCTGATTGGTTATGCCTTATACAAATGAAGCATGAACCCAAGACCAATCAGAGAAGGGAATGAAAATAGGACATATGTCTGAGACCAGTCAGGGAAGGGGAGTGTTTTCCTGCTGCATGTCTTCACTCTGGTCCACAGTTTACCTTTTTCATGGGCTTTTTTTTTTTTTTTAACCTTTTTTTGCCCTCTATGTCGGAGAAGGCAATGGCACCCCACTCCAGTACTCTTGCCTGGAAAGTCCTATGGATGGAGGAGCCTGGTCAGCTGTAGTCCATGGGGTCTCTGGCAGTAGGACACGACTGAGCGACTTAACTTTCACTTTTCGCTTTCATGCATTGGAGAAGGAAATGGCAACCTACTCCAGTGTTCTTGCCTGGGGAATCCCAGGGATGGTGGAGCCTGTTGGGCTGCTGTTTACGGGTCGGACACGACTGAAGTGACTTAGCGGCAGCATGTGGTTCTTCCAGTCCCCACTTCCTCTGACTGCCATTTGGACCCCTTCTTCCCTACTCTAACTGCCTAACAGAATGATTAGAAATTCTACATTTAAACATTTTTTAATTTATTTTTTATTGAAGGATAATTGCTTTACAGAATTTTGTTGTTTTCTGTAAAATCTCAACATGAACCAGCCATAGGTATACACATATCCCCTCCCTTTTGAACCTCCCTCCCATCTCTCTCCCCATCCCTCCCCTCTAGGTTGATACAGAGCCCCTATTTGAGTTTCCTGAGCCATACAGCAAATTCCCATGGCTATCTGTTTTACATATGGTAATGTAACTTTCCATGTTACTCTTTCCATACATCTCACCCTCTCCTCCCCTCTCCCCATGTCCATAAGTCTATTCTCTATGTCTGTTTCTCCACTGCTGCCCTGTAAATAAATTCTTCAGTACCATATTTCTAGATTCTGTATATATAAATTAGAATACAATATTTATCTTTCTCTTTCTGACTCACTTCACTCTGTATAATAGGTTCTAGGTTCATCCACCTCATTAAAACTGACTCAAATGCATTCCTTTTTGTGGCTGAGTAATATTCCATTGTGTACCAAATTCTTTATCCGTTCATCTATCGATGGGCATCTGGGTTGCTTCCATGTTCTAGCTATTGGAAATAGTGCTGCAATGAACAATGGGATACATGTGTCTCTTTCATTTTTTGTTTCCTCAGGGTATATGCCTAGGAGTGGGATTGCTGAGTCATATGGTGGTTTTATTCCTGGTTTTTTCAGGAATCTCCATACCATCTTCCATAGTGGCTGAATCAATTTACATTCCCTCCAACAGTGTAAGAGCATCCCCTTTTCTCCACAGCCTCTCCAGCATTTATTGTTTGTTGACTTTTTGATGAGGGCCATTGTGACAGGTGTGAGTGATATCTCATTGTAGTTTTGATTTGCATTTCTCTAATAATGAACAATGTTGAGCATCTTTTCATGTGTTTGTTATGTCTGTTTAGGTCTTTTCCCCACTTTTTGATTGGGTTGTTTGTTTTCCTGGTATTGAGTTGTATGAGCTGCTTGTATATTTTGGAAATTAATCCTTTGTCAGTTGTTTCATTTGCTATTTATATTTCTGATTTTGTGCCAGTACCACACTATCTTGATGACTATAGCTTTGTAGTACAATCTGAAGTCAGGAAAGTTGATTCTTCCAGCTCTGTTCTTCTTTCTCAAGACTGCTTTGGCTATTCAGGGTCTTTTCTATTTCCATATGAATTAAGAAATAGAAGAATAAATGAGGCAGAAGAATGGATAAGTGAGCTGAAAGAATGGTGGAAATCACAGTCACAGAAAAAATAATAAAGATAAAAGAATGAAATGAGGACAGTTTGAAACCTCTGGGACATATGCACACATATTTGCTTTTTAGGGGTCACAGAAGGAGAAGAGAGAGAGACAACAGCCTAAGAAAATATTTGAAGAGATAATAGCTGAAAACTTCCCTAATGTGGGAAAGGAAACAGTCATCCAAGTCCAGGAAGAAGACTCCAATACAAGATAAACACGAGGGAATATGCTGAGAAAGATAGTAATCAAATGACAAAAATTAAAGACAGAGAAATATTCAGTGCAACAAAGGAAAAGCAACAAATAAAACACAGGAGAATCCTCATAACATTATCAACTGATTTTTCAGCAGAAATTCTGAAGGCCCAAAGGAGTGGCATGATACATTTAATGCTGTGAAAGAAAAAACAACTACAACCAACAATAATCACCCAGTAAGGCACTCGTTCATATTTGACGGATAAACCAAAGCTTTATATACAAGCAAAACCTAACAGAATTCACTGAACCAGTTTTTGGAACTTCTCTAAGTGGAAAAGAAAAGGCCACAACTAGAAACAAAATAATAAATGGAACAAATGCACAGTAAAGGTAGGAAATCATCCACACACAAATATGATATCAAAACCAGCAATCATGAGGAGAGTACAAATGAAGGATATTGGAAATGCATTTGAAATTAAGAGATGAGCAATTTAAAACACCATATACACTGTGTGTATATATATATATATATATACACACACACAGTATACACAGTATATACATATACACATATACACAGTATATATACACTATATATATATATGTACACACTGTATATATATATGTGTGTGTATATATATATGTATGTGTATACATATATATGTATATATATACAGTGTGTACATATATATATATATAACACAATATACACACCATACCATGGTATATATATATATACCATACCACTGTATCAAAACCTCATGGTAACTGCAAACCAAAAATCTACAATGGATACACATACACAAAAGAAGAAGGAATACAAACATAAAACTATCAAATCAAAAGAAAAGACAACAAAAGAGGAAGTGGGGAAAACACCAACAAAAACAAATCCAAAACAATTAATGAAATGGCAATAAGAACATACACATTGAATTATCTTAAATGTAAATGGATTAAATGCTCCAACCAAAAGGCATAGAACTGGCTGAATGGATTAAAAAACAAGGTCTATATATATGCTGTCTATAAGAGAATCAGTTCAAATCAAGAGATGCATATGAACTAAAAGTGAGGGGATGGAAGAAGATACTCCATGCAAATGGAAATCAAAAGAAAGCTGGAGTATCAATAGTCATATCAGAAAAAAATAGACTATAAAATAAAGACTGTTACAAGAAATAAACTGCTACTGCTAAGTCACTTCAGTCGTGTCCGACTCTGTGTGACCCCATAGATGGCAGCCCAACAGGCTCCACCATCCCTGGGATTCTCCAGGCAAGAATATTAGAGTGGGTTGCCATTTCCTTCTCCAATGCATGAAAGTGAAAAGTGAAAGTGAAGTTGCTCAGTCGTGTCCGACTCTTAGCAACCCCATGGACTGCAGCCTACCAGGCTCCTCCATCCATGGGACTTTCCAGGCAAGAGTACTGGAGTGGGGTGCCATTGCCTTCTCCGACAAGAAATAAAGATACTACATAATTGATCAAGGGATCAACCCAAGAAGAAGATATAACAATTGTGAACATATGTACTCACCATAGGAGCACCTAAAATATACAAGACAAATGCTAACAGCCATAAAAGGAGAAACTGACAGTAACACAATAATAGTGGGGGATTTCAACACTCCATTTACGTTAATGGATAGGTGATCCAGATAATATCATTAAGGAAACACAGGCCTTCAATGACACATTAGACCAGATGGACTTCATTGATATATTTACAGCATTCCATCTAAAAACAGAAAAATACATATTCTTCTCAAGTGCACATGATACATTTTCCAGGATAGATCATATGGTAAGCCACAAAGTGATAGTTGAGGAAGGAACCTCAGTAAATTTAAGAAAATTGGAATCACATCAATCATCTTTTCTGAACACAATGCTGTGAAGTTGGGAATGAGCTGTAAAACACACACACACGAGGGGTAAACAATACTCTACTAAACAACCAATGGATCACTGAAGAAATTAAAAATACCTAGAGACAAATGAAAATGAAAACATGACACTTCA
>NW_011494531.1:389775-392870 GCF_000754665.1 Bison bison bison
CAAAGAAGCAAGCTAACTTTACACCTAAAGGAACTAGAGGAAGAAAAACAAAACTCAAAGTTAGTAGAAGGAAATATCAGAGCAGAAATAAATGAAATAGATATATACAAAACAATAGAAAAGATAAACGAAACTAAAAACTGGTTCTTTGAAAAGATGAGCAAAATTGATAATCTTTTAGCCAGACTCATCAATAAAAATAGGGAGAGAGCTCAAATCAAAAACAACAGAAATACAAAGGATCATAAGAGACTACCAGAAGTAACTCTATGCCATAAAATGGACAGCCTAGAAGAAATGGACAAATTTTTAGAAAGGCACTATCTCTCAGACTGAACCAATAAAAAACAGAAAATATGAACAGATGAATTACAAGTAAAGAAAATATGAACAGAAAAATTACTGCTGCTGCTGCTGCTAAGTCGCTTCAGTTGTGTCCGACTCTCTGCGACCCCACAGACGGCAGCCCACCAGGCTCTCCCGTTCCTGGGATTCTCCAGTCAAGAAAAATTGCTAGTACTCTGATTTTAAACTACCAACAAACAAAAAAGCCCAGGACCAGATGGTTTCACAGGTGATTTCTATCAAACATTTAAATAAGAGTTATCATCTATTGTCTGAAGCTATTCAAAAAAATAGTTGAGGAAGGAACACTCCCATACTAATTCTATGAGGCCACCATTGTCCTGATACCAAAATCAGACAAAGATATCACAAAAAGAAAATTACAGACCAATATCACTGATGAATATAGATGCAAAAATCCTCAAAAATGTACTAGCAAACCAAATGCAATAATGCATTAAACAGATCATGTACCATGATCAAGTGGGATTTATCTCAGGGATACAGGATTTTTCAATATCTACAAGTTAATCAATGTGATACATCACACTAAGAAATTGACCATCTCAACAGATGCATAAAAATCTTTTGACAAAATTTACTACCATTTGTACTAAAAACTCTCCAGAAAGTGGGCACAGAGGGACTATACCTCAACATAATTAAAGGCCATATATGACAAACCCACAGTTAAGATCATACTCAAAGATAAAAAGCTGAAAGTATTTCCTCTAAGGTCAAGAAAAAGACAATGATGGTCACTCACCACTTTCATTCCAAATAGTTTTAGAAGTCCTAGCCACAGAAATCAGAGAAGAAAAAGAAAAGAAATCCAACTTGGAAAGGAAGAAGTAGCTGTCACTGTTTTCAGATGACATAATGCTATACCTAGAAAATCCTAAAGATGCTACCAGAGAACTGTGAGAGCTCACGAATGTATTTGGAAGATGTCGAAGTTTACAAAATGGAACAGGATAGATAGCCCAGAAATAAACTCACACCTATGATCAATTAATACACAGCAAAGGAGCCAATACTATACAATGGAGAAAGGACAGCTTCTTTAATAAGTGGTGCTGGGAAAACTGGACAGTTACATGCACAAGGTGAAATTAAAGCATTCTCTAACACTATACACAAAAATAAACTGAAAATGGATTAAAAATATAAGACCAGATACTATAAAAACTCTTAGAGGAAAACATAGGCAAAATACTCTTTGACAGAAACGAGAGCAATGTGTTTTTGGATCCACCTCCGAGAATGATTAAAAATAAACAAATGGGATTTAATTAAATGTAAAAGTTTTAGCACAGCAAAGGAAACAATCAATAAAATGAAAAGAAAACCTGTGAAATGGGAGGAAATATTTGCAAACAATGCAACCGACAAGGGATTAATCTCCAAAATATACAAACAACTCATGCAGTTTAAGATAAAAAAACCACACAACCCAATCAAAACTTGGTTGATTGGTGGAAGATCTAAGTAGACATTTCTCTAAAGAAGGCATACAGATGGCCAGAAAGCACAAGAAAAGATGCTCAAACACCACTATTAGAGAAATACAAATTAAAACTACAATGAGATATCACTTCACATCAGCCAGAATGGCTATCATCAAAACATCTACAGACGATACATGCTGGAGAGGATGTGGAGAAAAGAGAACCCTCCTGTACTGCTGGTGGGAATGTAAATGGGTGCAGCCACTATGGGAGAACAGTAACAGGGTTCTAATAGAGCTACTGCATCCCACTCCTTGGCATGTTTCTGGAGAAAACCGTAATTCAAAAAGATACATACACCCCAATGTTCATTGCAGCACTATTTACAACTGCCAAGAAATGGAAACAATCTAAGTATCCATCAGCAGATGAATGGATAAATAAAGTGTGATTCACACATACAATGGTATATTACTCAGCCATAAACGTAATGAAACAAACCATTTACAGCAACATGCATGGACCTAGAGATCACCATACCAGATGAAGTAAGTCACACACAGATGAATGTCCTATCACTTATATATGAAATCCAAAAAAGAAAAATGGTACAAATGAACTTATTTACAAAACAGAAACAACCTCACAGACATAAAAATCAAACTTATGGTTACCCAAAGGGAAAGATGAGGGAAGGGAAAGATGAGGGAAGGGATAAATTAGGAGTTTTGGATTAACATACATATACTACTATATGGGAAGTATTTAATTAATAAGGACCTACTGTGTAGCACAGGGAACTCTACTCAATATTGTGTAATAACCTATATGGGAAAAGAATCTGAAAAAGAATAGATACATGTATATGTATAGCTGAATCACTTTGCTGCATACCTGAAATTATCAAAACGTTGTAGATCAGTTCAGTTCAGTCGCTCAGTCGTGTCCAACTCTTTGCGACCCCATGAATCGCAGCACACCAGGCCTCCCTGTCCATCACCAACTCCTGGAGTTCACTGAGACTCACGTCCATCGAGTCAGTGATGCCATCCAGCCATCTCATCCTCTGTCATCCCCTTCTCCTCCTGCCCCCAATCCCTCCCAGCATCAGAGTCTTTTCCAATGAGTCAACTCTTCGCATGAGGTGGCCAAAGTACTGGAGTTTCAGCTTTAGCATCATTCCTTCCAAAGAAATCGCAGGGCTGATCTCCTTCAGAATGGACTGGTTGGATCTCCTTGCAGTCCAAAGGACTCTCAAGAGTCTTCTCCAACACCACAGTTCAAAAGCATAAATTCTTCCGC
>NW_011494531.1:393973-394276 GCF_000754665.1 Bison bison bison
TCACCAGGCCAGACATCCTGGAATGTGAAGTCAAGCAGGCCTTAGAAAGCATCACTATGAACAAAGCTAGTGGAGGTGATGGAATTCCAGTTGAGCTATTCCAAATCCTGAAAGATGATGCTGTGAAAGTGCTGCACTCAATATGCCAGCAAATTTGGAAAACTCGGCAGTGGCCACAGGACTGGAAAAGGTCCGTTTTCATTCTAATCCCAAAGAATGCTCAAACTACCACAAAATTGAACTCATCTCACACACTAGTAAAGTAATGCTCAAAATTCTCCAAGCCAGGCTTCAGCAATACGT
>NW_011494531.1:394481-403989 GCF_000754665.1 Bison bison bison
AACTATGGAAAATTCTTCAAGAGATGGGAATACCAGACCACCTGACCTGCCTCTTGAGAAATCTGTATTCAGGTCAAGAAGCAACAGTTAGAACTGGACATGGAACAACAGACTGGTTCCAAATAGGAAAAGGAGTACGTCAAGGCTGTATATTGTCACCCTGCTTATTTAACTTCTATGCAGAGTACATCATGAGAAATGCTGGGCTGGAAGAAGCACAAGCCGGAATCAAGATTGCTGGGAGAAATATCAATAACCTCAGATATGCAGATGACACCACCCTTATAGCGTAAAGTAAAGAGGAACTAAAAAGCCTCTTGATGAAAGTGAAAGAAGAGAGTGAAAAAGTTGGCTTAAAGCTCAACATTCAGAAAACGAAGATCATGGCATCTGGTCCCATCACTTCATGGGAAATAGATGGGGAGACAGTGGAAATAGTGTCAGACTTTATTTTTGGGGGCTCCAAAATCATTGCAGATGGTGATTGCAGCCACGAAATTAAAAGACAGTTACTCCTTGGAAGGAAAGTTATGACCAACCTAGATAGTATATTCAAAAGCAGAGACATTACTTTGCCAACAAAGGTCTGTCTAGTCAAGGCTATGGTTTTTCCTGTGGTCATGTATGGATGTGAGAGTTGGACTGTGAAGAAAGCTGAGTGCCGAAGAACTGATGCTTTTGAAACTGTGGTGTTGGAGAAGACTCTTGAGAGTCCCTTGGACTGCAAGGAGATCCAACCAGTCCATTCTGAAGGAAATCAGCCCTGGGATTTCTTTGGAAGGAATGATGCTGAAGCTGAAACTCCAGTACTTTGGCCACCTCATGTGAAGAGTTGACTCATTGGAAAAGACTCTAATGCTGGGAGGGATTGGGGGCAGGAGGAGAAGGGGACGACAGAGGATGAGATGGCTGGATGGCATCACCAACTTGATGGACGTGAGTCTGAGTGAACTCTGGGAGTTGGTGATGGACAGGGAGGCCTGGCGTGCTGCAATTCATGGGGTCACAAAGAATTGGACACAACTGAGCGACTGAACTGACTGACTGATTGGATTGCAATATGATTACCACCATAGAGTTAGGTAACATGTAACATAATTATCATATCATGTAACATAATTATCAATTCTTTTTTTGTGGTGAGAACATTTAAATCAAGTCTCTAGGCCACTTTGCAATATATAATACAGTATTGTTGGCTAAAAATTTCTATGCTGTGCATAAGATTCTCAGAACTTATTTATGTCCTAGTTGTTTGTATCCTCAAAAAACATCTCCCCAACTCCCCATAACACCAGCCTCTGGTACCTACCATTTTGTTTCTACAAGTTCAGCTTCTTTAGATTCCACATATAAATGACATAATACAACGTTTGTTTTCCTCTGTCTGATTTACTTCACTTAGCACAATGCCCTCAACATCCTTTTTTCTCATGGCTAAGTAACATTATATTGTAATAAATGTCCCACTTCTTCAATATCCATCCAACCACTGATGAACACTTGGATTGTTTCATTGAAACAGTGAATCTGTTTCATTGGAACACTGTTTTATTGGAACAGTGCCATAATATACAAGAGGGTGCAGATGATATAGAGTTTTCATTTCTTTTGGATATATACTCAGAGATGGAATTGCTGGTAATTATATTTTTAATTTTTTTAGGGATTCTTCATACTGTTTTCCATAGTGACTGTACCAACTTACCTTCCCACAAAGAGTACACCATTGTCTTCTTTTCTACACAGTCTCATCAATGCTTGGTATCTGTTGTCTTTTTAAGAAATATTTATTTATTTATTTACTTGACTGTGCTTAGTTGCAGCATGAGGATCTTCAGTCTTTATTGTGACATGCAAACTCCTAGCTGCAACATGTGTTATCTAGTTCCTTGAAGTGAAAGTGAAAGTCAGGTCGCTCAGTCGTGTCCGACTCCTTGCAACCCTGTGGACTGTAGCCCACGAGGCTCCTCCGTCCATGGAATTCTCCAGGCAAGAATACTGGAGTGGGTTTCCTTCTCCAGGGGAATCTTCCCGACCCAGGGATCAAACCCAGGTCTCCCGCATTGCGGGCAGATGCTTTAACCTCTGAGCCACCAGGGAAGCCCTCTAGTTCCTTACTGCTACTGCTGTTAAGTCACTTCAGTCGTGTCCGACTCTGTGCGACCCCATAGACGGCCTCCTCCCAGGCTCCCCGGTCCCTGGGATTCTCCAGGCAAGAACACTGGAGTGGGCTGCCATTTCCTTCTCCAATGCATGAAAGTGAAAAGTAAAAGTGAAGTCACTCAATCGTGTCCGACTCCTAGCGACCTCATGGACTGCAGCCCACCAGGCTCCTCCGTCCATGGGATTTTCCAGGCAAGAGTACTGAGTGGGGTGCCTTAACCAGGGATCAAATCCAGGCCCCTGAATTGGGAGTGTGGAGTCTTAGCTACTGGACCGCCAGGACAGTTCCTCTTGTCTTCTTAATGATGGTGATTCTAATCAGTGTGAGGTGATATTTCGTTGTGGGTTTGATTTGCACTTATTTCCCTGGTGATTACTGATATTGAGGCTCTTTTCATATACCTGTTGGCCATTTGTATGTCTCCTAATTTTGGAGAATGTCAATTCAGCTCCTCTGCCAATTTTTTAATCAGATTGTTTTGTTTTTGTTATTGAGTTGTATGAATTCTTTATATATTTTGGGTGTTCACCCTTTCTGATATATCTTTTGCAAATACTTTATTCTGTTCCACTTTACTGTTTCTTTTGCTTTCCAGAAACTTTTAAGTTGGAAGTCATTCACCTACTAATTTTTGGCTTTTGTTACATGTACTTTTGATGTCATTTCAAAAAAAAAAAAATTATTGCCAAGACCTATATTGAGGAGTTTCTCCTCTACGTTTTCTTCTCACAGTTTTATAGTATCAAGATTTATGTTTAAGTCTTAAAATCAGTAAATGTGATATCTCCAGTTTTGTTCTTTTTCAGGATCGTATTGACTATCCCAAGTTTCTTACAATTTCATACAAATTTTAGGATAGTTTTTGTCTATTTCTGTGAAAAATGTCATTGGAAACTTGTTAGAGACTGTACTGAATATAGATGGCTTTGGGTAATATGGATAGTTTAGCAATGTTAATTCTTCTGAACCATAAACATGGGACAACTTTCCATTTGTTTATGCCTTCTTCAATATTTTTTCATCAAACTCATGTAGTTTTCATTGTACAAATCTTTCACTTCCTTGGTTAAATTTATCCCTAAGTATTTTTTTGTTTTTGATATTGTGAAAGTCTTTATTTCTTTGTCAGATATTTCATTTTTAGGGTTTATTAATCTAACTGATTTCTGTATGTTGACTTTATATCCAGCGATTCTACTAAAATTGTTGACTATTTCTAATAGTTTTATGGTTAAACCTTTAGTATTTTCTGCAAATTAGATCTTATCATCTGCAAATAATGAGTATTTTGCTTCTTTCTTATTTAGACGCCTTTTAATTGTTTATTGTGTCTGATTCCTCTAGTTAGGACTTACAGTGAAAGTGAAAGTCATTCAGTCCTGTCTGACTCTTTGCAACCCCACGGACTGCAGAGTCCATGGAATTCTCCAGGCCAGAATACTGGAGTGTGTAGGCTTTCCCTTCTCCAAGGGATCTTCCCAACCCAGGGATCAAACCCAGGTCTCCTGCACTGTAGGTGGATTCTTTACCAGCTGAGCCTCCAGGGAAGCCCAAGAATACTGGAGTGGGTAGCCTATCCCTTCTCCAGTGGATCTTCCCGACCCAGGAATCGAACTGGTGTCTCCTGCATTGCAGGCAGATTCTTTACCGTCTGAGCTACCAGGGACTTACAGTACTATGTTGAATAAAAGCTGTAATAGTGGACATCCTTGTCTTGTTCCTCATCTTAGAGAAAAAGCTTACAACCCTTAAAACCTTTCAGTTTTTGATTCTGATATTTGCTGTAGGTTTGTCTATATGGTCTTTATTATGTTGATGTATGTTCCTTCTATATCCAATTTGTTGATGGTTTGTATCATGAAGAGATGTATTTTGTCAATTGCTTTTCCTGCATTTATTTAGATGACCATACCATTTTTATGTTTCATTTCATTAATATGATATCACACATTGATTTACATGTGTTGAACCATCTTTGTATCCCAGGGATAAGTCCCACTTGATCATGTTATATGATCCTTTTAACTTGTTGGTGAATTTGGTTTTCTAATATATCATTTAGAATGTTTAAGTCTACACTCATCAGGGATATTGGTTTATAGATTTATTTTCTTATTTTGTCCTTATCCATCCATGGTATCAGGGTAATACTGGCCTTGTAAAATGAATTTGGGAATGTTTCCTCCATTTCAATTTTTGGAAGAGTTTGAGAAAGATTGATGTTGTTTGGTTGATTTCACAAGCTAAAGCATCTGGTCTTGGACTTCTCTGTGTTGGGAGGTTTTTGATTGCTGATTCAGTCTTCTTACTTGTTATTAGTCTGTTCAGATTTTATATTTCTTACTTATTCAATCTTTGTAGATAATGTGTAGGATTTTATCTATTTTCTAAGGTACCCAAATTTTTGGCATACAGTCATTTATAGTAATCTCTTGCAATTATATGTGTTTTTATGGTATTTTATGGTATTAGTTGTTATGTCTACACTTTGAGTCTGATTTTATTTATTTGAGTTTTCTCCCTTTTCCCCTTAGTTATATAGCGAAATATTTGACAATTTTTTTTATCTTTCAAAAACCAAGATCTTTCTTTTTTTTTTTTTAATCTTTTTTATATTTCTATATTTCTTTGGGATCAATAGCTGGAAATTTTTGTGTTCCTTTGGTGGTGTTATTTTCCTTGGTATTCCATGTTCCTTAAAGTCTTGTGTTGCTGTCTTCACATTTTAAGAAGCAATCACCTCTTCCAATCTTACTGTTTTCTTTGAGAGAGAGATAACTTCCCCCAGTCAGTTCAGCATGGAATCCTGAGAGTTTCTCAGACCTTTCTTCTGTAGATGCACTTGCTCTATTCTTCTAATGTCCTCCGATGATGGGGATGGGGGTGGAATTCCTGATACTATGTGCCTAAAGCCAGGCTGGGTGGTGACAACCTCCCATTTGTTTTCTTTAGAATGGTTTCCTGAATTGCTGCTGTTTTTGATTCTTATTCCAGTTCCATAGAGCTGGGCTGACTCTCTGCATTTGTTTGCTGTCTCTCTGCAAAGGCTTGTACTTTCTTAATTGCCATTTATGGGAGTGCATTAGGGATCCAGCCATAGTGTACTGATATTAATCCAAGAATGTTCAAACTGCTGTACAATTGTGCTCATTTCACATGCTAGCAGGGTTATGCACAAAATCTTCCAGATGTGCAAGCTGGGTTTCAAAGAGGCAGAAGAACCAGAGCTCAAGTTGCCAACATTCATTGGATCATGGAGAAAGAAAGGGGGTTCCAGAAAAACATCTCCTTCTGCTTCATTGACTACATTAAAGCCTTGGACCATGTGGATCACAGCAAACCATGGAAAATTCTTAGTGATGGGAATACCAGACCATCTTACCTGTCTCTTGAGACACCTGTTTGCAGGTCAAGAAGCGACAGTTAGAAGTGAACATAGAACAACTTACTGGTTCAAAATTGGGAAAGGAGTGCAACAAGGTTGTATATTGTCACCCCGCTTACTTAAATTATATACAGAGTACATCATCATAAAGGAAATCAACCCTGAATATTAATTGGAAAGGCTGATGCTGAGCTCCAATACTTTGACCACCTGATGCAAAGAGCCAACTCTTTGGAAAAGACCCTGATGCTGGGAAAAACTGAAAGCAAAAGGAGAAGAGGGTGGCAGAGGATGGGATGGTTAGATAGTATCTCTGACTCAATGAACATCAATTTGAGCAAACTCCAGGAGATAGTGAAGGACACAGGAGCGGGGCCTGCTAAGAACATGGGGTTGCAAAGAGTCAGTCATGACTTAACAACTGAACAATAACAACAAAACTAATCAAAGAGGAGAGAAAGAAGAAGGATTCACACCATCTTGATACTGATGTCGAGTCACTACTCGCTCTAGTTATTTTAAGGCTCTTTACTTTGAACCTATAGATATGGTAATATACCACCCAATTATAGAATTAGATTGCTAATTCACTCTAGTTACTATGCCATAGATATGTTAATATACCACTCTATTATAGAATGAGATTGTTCTAAACCTGACCACATGGTTTTCATCTTTAACAGTGTGATGGGTACTTTCATGTTTTTATGTTGCTGATTATCATTTCTTCATTTCAGTTTGAGGAACTCTTTTTACCACTCCTTGCAAAGTAAGTCTAGTTGTGATGAACTCCACCTGTTTGTCTTTGTCTGGGAAATTATTTCTCCTTCCTATATGAACAATAACATTGCCATGCAGAGTATTCTTGGCTAGCTTTTTCTTTTCTTTCAATGGTTTGAATAAAGTATTCCACCCTCTACTGGCCCATAGAGTTTCTGCTGAAAAATTCATTGGTAGCCTAATAGAGGTTCCTTTGTAGATTACTTGCCCCTCTTTCCTGCTGCCTTTAATATTCATTTATTTTTGATTTTTCATTTCAGTTTTCTTATAATGTGTCTTGAAGATGGTCTTTTGGCATTGAAAATAATAGGATGACCTATTAGCTCCTTAAGTTGGATGTCCACGTCTTTGTCCAGATTTGGGAATTTCTCAGCTATTATTCCCTAATTTTTTCCTTTATTTAAAAAAGCAAAGAAACAAACAAACACACTTTTGGCTATGCCACACAGCTTGCAGGATCTCAGTTCACCTACCAGGGACTGGCAGGCCACGGCAGTGAAAACCCGAACTCCTGATCACTCGACCACCAGAGAACTCCCTATTATTCCTTTAAATAAATTTTCTATAATCTTTTACTTTTACTCTTATGGAATACAGATTATTCTAATATTTGTCTTTTGATGCATTCCCATTGGTCACACAGGCTTTCTTCACTCTTTTTAATTCTTTATTCTTTTTTTTTCTGTTATTTCAAAAGTCCTGTCATCTAAGTCCTTGCTCTTCTCTTCCATCTGTTCTACTCTACTACAGATGTTCTCTCTTCATGCTTTATCTCATTCAATAATTATTCAGCTACAGAATTTCTGTTTTATTTTTTATGGTTTCTATCTATTTAGTAAAGAGCTTCCTGATATTACTGAACTGTCTTTCTGAGTTTTCTGGAAGCTTATTGAGTATCTTCAAAACAGCTATTTGAACTCTTCATTAGCCAGCTTGCAATATTCTGTTGTTTGGAGCTTGATTGTGTAGTTTTATATATCTTTTGGTGATGACATATTTTCTTGATTTTTCTTTTTCTTTTCTTTTTTGTATTTTGCATTGCTGCTTTCACATTTGAAATAGCAGATGCTTCCTTAAATCTTTATTGCTTGCCTTCAGATAGATTAGTTGGTGTAGCTCTTTCTGAGGTTTCCTAGATTATGCATAGATAGTCCTTCTCTGGGCTTCCCTGGTGGCTCAAATGGGAAAGAATCTGCCTGCAATGCAAGAGACCTGGGTTTGATCCCTGGGTTGGGAAGATCCACTGGAGAAGGGAATGGCAACCCATTCCAGTATTCTTGCCTGGAAAATTCCATGGGCAGAGGAGCCTAGCGGGCTACAGTCCATATTGTCACAAAGTCTAACACAACTGAGCAACTAACACTTCACAGTCCTTCTCATTCTTCTTGCTCCCTCTTGTGGCAGATTTATCAGACTTTAATGTCTTCTCTTATTCTTACAAATCATGAGGCTAGCTGCTGGAAATCTTTTTTTGTTTTTCAAAAAGTTGTGCTATAGCTCCCGTTTGTGGCTTTCTTTTTGCCCACAGACCCTGGGAGCACTGTGATTTTTCTGGGAGCACTATGATTACTGGACCTGCTCTAGCTTCTGCACCTGGGAGCTCTTTCTTACAAGGATCTGGACACAGAGCAGTTGCAAGTTGGGGTTTAGGGTGGGGTGTTTTGTGTACCTTCAGACCATATGGGGAGATGCTCAGTTGGGATACTCCAAGAGGCTTATGGGGCTGACTTCCTGCCAAAGTCCTAAAGCAGTCAGCAGAGTCCATGCCCTTTAATCTTGTGAATCCTTATCTGCTTCTCTCTTTCTCCCTTACCCCACTTGTGGGTTTCTCCAGACAGAGCCCATATAACCAGGATAGTTGGGAACTCATTCACTGCTTTCAAACTCTCCTGTGGGAAGAATTTGCCCACACCAAACAGCTTAGTCCCTTGGAGTGTTGCTCTGCACAGGGGAGTGGGGAGCAGCCTTGCTAAAATCCCTTCCTCTCCTCTGTGTTTCCAAACTTTTGTCCTCTCTCTCTGATGGGTGTTAGATGCTGTCCTTGGATATGCTGGACTTCTAAAAATTATCTTGCCCATGGGTGTCTGCCCAAGTAGTACTCCCCATGTTTTTTCTCCAATCATGGTAAGAAGAGATGGGCAGGTTTACCGACTCTGCTTGATGTACAGTTCTTACCAAGGTTCTTTTGTGTATTTTAAGATATACAGGTGAATGATAGTCCTCCAGGATCCCTTGATATATGATGCTGTGTCCTACAGCTCCCTCTGAGGCACTTTTGTTCATGGATCAACATCTGATTAGTTGTTAAAAATGGGGGAGTATATCTTAATGCCACCACGATGCTATTGTCAATCACCATTCATCCACTTTTAAATTGATTACTGATATGAAAGAACTTTTTATTCCCAATTTGTTTTCTAGCTTTCTTTATCTCTTCATTCATTTGGTGGCTCAGAGGTTAAAGCATTCTGCCTCCAATGCAGGAGACCCGGGTTCGATCCCTGGGTTGGGAAGATCCCCTGGAGAAGGAAATGGCAACCCACTCCAGTATTCTTGCCTGGAGAATCCCATGGACAGAGGAGCCATGTAGGCTACAGTCCACAGGGTCGCAAAGAGTTGGACACAACTGAGTGACTTCACTTTCACTTTCACTTTGTGTTTTATTGATTTTTTGTAGCAATGTGCTTTGATTACCTCATTTCCTTTTGTATATGTTCTATAGACATTTTCTTTGTAGTTATCATTGCATTTATATAAAAACATCTTCAAGTTATAACATTCTATTTTAAATTGATAACAATATAATTTGAATCACAAATATCAATAAAATGCCTACTTCATATGGTTTTTAAAAAATTTTTTTAGGACTTCCCTGGTGGTCCAGTGGTTAAGAATCCACCTGGCAATGTAGAGGACCTGGGTTCAATTCCTGGTCTGGGAATATCCCAGTGCCATGAGGAAACTAATCCTGTGTACCACAGCCACTGAGCCTGCCCTCTAGAGCCCACGGTCTGCAATAAGAGCAGCCACTGAGATGAGAAGCCTGCTCTCCACAACCAGACAAAGTCCACATACAGCAACAAAGTCCCAGCACAGTCAGAAATAAATAAACGAGTAATTTAAAAATTAAAAATGTTTTTATTATTCAAACTCTGTGCACCAAGTTACAATAGTAT
>NW_011494531.1:404130-413062 GCF_000754665.1 Bison bison bison
ATAAACTCCCTCAGCTTTTGCTTCTCTGAAGAGTTTAAATTCTTCAATTTCCAAGGAAAATTTGCTAGACACAGTATCTTTGGTTGGTAGATTTTTGCCTTCCTTACTACTCTTTCAGAGAAGGCAATGGCAACCCACTCCAGTACTCTTGCCTGGAAAATCCCATGAACGGAGGAGCCTGGTAGGCTGCAGTCCACGGGGTCGCTAAGAGTCAGACACGACTGAGCGACTTCACTTTCACTTTTCACTTTCATGCATTGGAGAAGGAAATGGCAACCCGTTCCAGTGTTCTTGCCTGGAGAATCCCTGGGACGGCGGAGCCTGGATGGCTGCCGTCTGTGGGGTCACACAGAGTCGGACACGACTAAAGCGACTTAGTAGTAGTAGTAGTACTGCTCTTTGAATATATCATCCTACTTCCTTCTGGCTTGCAAGATTTTTTTGTTTTGCTTTTGTTTTTAAATTTTTAAAACTTTTAAGGAAATTTATTTATTTTTGGCTGCACTGGGTCTTCATTGCTGCACACAAGCTTTCTCTGTTTTCAGTGAGCAGGGGCTAATCTTCATTGATTGAGGGGGCTTCTCATCGTGGTGGCTTCTCTTGTTACAGAGCATAGCTCTGGGCTTGCAGACTTCAGTAGTTGTGGCACATGGGCTCTGTTGTCTTGAAACACATGGGATCTTCCTGGACCAGTGATTGAACTTGTGTCCCCCGAATTGGCAGGTAGATTTTTAACCACTGGATCACAGGGAAGCTTCCTGGCTTGCAAAATTTTTCATAAGAAATTTGCAGGTAATCTTATGGAGCTCACTTTTTGCTCTTTGTGTATAATTTCTGACATTGAATAAAATGTGTCTTTGTGTGAAACTCTTTGGATCTATCCTTGTTATATACTGTTGAGCTTCTTAATTTGTATGCCTGCTTTACCCCTCAGGTTTGGAAAGTCTTCTATTATTTTTTCAAATAAGCCCTCTGTGCCTTTGTTTCTCTGTTTTCTTTCTAGACTTCTGTTGTGCATGTACTAGTCCATTTGATCATATCTCATTAGTCCCTTAGGCTCTCTTCACTGTTTTCTTCCGGTTTTATTAAGATATAACTGATATGCAGCATTGTATAAGTTTACAGTGTACAGATGATTTGAATTACATATATTATGAAATGATTATCAAAAGTTTAGTACATTTATTCTCTCACATAGATACAAAATTAAAGAAATAGAAAAAAATTTTCCTTATGATGACAACTCCAGGATTTACTCTCTAAACAACTTCAATATAGAATATATAGCAGCATTAATTACATTTATCATGTTGTCTGTTACATCCCTAGTACTTACTTATCTTAAAACTGGAAGTTTGTACCTTTTGACTGCCTCCGTGTAATTCTCCCTTCCCCTATCCTCTGCCTCTGGTAACCACAAATCTGATCTATTTTTCTATAGTTTGTTTGTTTTTGAAGTATAATTGATCTATAAGACTGTGTTAGTTCCTGTTATACAATAGAGTAATTTGATATTTCTCTATATTAATATTTTCAAATAATCACTATGATAAGGCTAGATAATGGTGTCAGTATACACATATATTACATGTTTATTGACTGTATTCCCCACACTGTTCATTTGATACCCACAACTCAATCATTTTGCAACTGAAAGTTTGAACCTCTTAATCTCCCTCACCAATTTCTTTCCTTTTCCTGTCAACTTTCTTTCCTCCTCCTCTGTCAAACACTGATTTGTTCTCTGCATCTATAATTCTGTAGTTGTTTTGCTATTTGTTAATTTGTTTTGTTTTTTAAATTCCACATATAAATGAAATCATACAGAATTTGCCTTACTTGGTCTGACTTATTTCACTTTGCATAATACCCTCAAGGTCCATCCATTTGGTTGCAAATGGCAAGATTTCATTATTTTTTATTATATCTAAGTATATATACTCCACATCTTTACCCATTCACCTATTGATAAACACTTAGACTGCTTCCAGATCTTGGATATTGTAAATAGCACTGTGAAGAACATGGGATATTCATTAGTGTTTTTGTTTTCATCTAAGAAATACCCAGGAGTGAAATTGCTAATCATGTGGTAATTCTGTTTTTAATTTTTGGAGGACTCTCCAAATTGCATTCTATAGTGGCTGTGCCAATTTATGTTTCCAACAACAGTGCATAAATGTTCCTTTTCTTCACATCTTTCCTGACACTTATTATTTGTTTTGCTTTTAAAGGTAAATCCCATGATAATGTGAATTTTAAAGATATTTATTGATGTGCCTGTGTTGGGCCTTAGCTGTGGCCATGGGATCCTTATTATGGCATGTGGGCTTCTCTCTGATTGTGGCACATGGGCTCCAGAGCTCAGGAGTTGCAGAGCATGGGCTCAGTAGCTGTGGTGCATGGGCTTTCTAGTTGTGACACATGGGCTTAGTTGCCCCTCAGCATGTGGGATCCCAGTTCCCCAACCAGGGGTCAAACCTGCATCCCCTGCATTGGAAGGGAGATTCTTAACCAGTGAACCACCAGGGAAGTCCTTGGTGTTTTTTTGATAATAGCCAAGTATGAGTTGATAACTCATTGTGGTTTTGATTTGGCTGTCCCTGATGATTAGTGATGCTGAGTATCTTTTCATGTGCCCATTGGCCATCTGTATGTCTTCTTTGGAAAAATGTGTATTCAGATCCTCTGCCCTTTAAAAAAATATTTAGTTATTTATTTGGTCATTCTGGGTCTTAGTTGTGGCACATGGGATCTTCAATCTTCATTGTACCATGTGGGATCTTTAGTTGTGGCAGGTGGGATCTAGTTCCCTGAAGGGATTTAACTTGGGACCCCTGTGTTGGGAGCACAGAATCTTAGCCACTGGATCATCAAGGAAGTCCCTTCTGCCCAATTTTTAATTGGGGTGTTTGCTTTTTTGATATTAAGTTGTATGAATTGTTTGTATGTTTTGCATATTAATCTGTTATTGGATATATTGTTTGTATATATATTCTCTTATTTAGTACATCTTACTTAGTTTCCTTCATTGTGCAAAAGCTTTTAAGTTTGATGTAGTCTCATTTGCTTATTTTTGCTTTTGTTTCCTTTGTCTAAGGACGGATCTAACACCATTTATTGAAGAGACTTCCTTCACCCCATTGTATACTCTTGCCTCCTTTCTCATGAATTAATTGGCCACATATGTGTGGGTTTATTTCTGGGCTTGTTATTCTGTTCGATTGATCTCTGTGTCTGTTTTTGTGTGAGTACCATACTCTTTTGATACTGTAGCTTTGTAGTATAGTTTGAAATCAAGGTGGTTGGTACATTTAGCTTTATTTTTCTGTATAAAAATTGTTTTGCTATTCGTGGTCTTTTTGTGTTTCCTTACAACTTTGAGAATTATTTGTTCTAGTTCTGTGAAAAATGCCATTTGTGTTTTGATAGAGATTGAATTGAATCTGTAGATTTCCTTGGGTAGTCAATTAATGAGCATAGTTTGCCTTTCTCCCTGTTTGTGTCATAATATTCAATTTTTTATCAGTGTCTTGTAGTTTCCTGTGTACAGGCCTTTTACCTCATTTATTAGATTTATTCTTTTCTTCATTTCTCCTACTTGTATTGTTTTCTTCATTTCTCCTTTCAGTAGTTAACTATTAGTGTATAGAAATCCAACAGGTTTCTGTATATTAATTTGTATCCTGCAATTTTACCAGATTCACCGATGAGCTCTAATAGTTTTCTGATAGCATCTTTAGGACTTTCTATCTGTAGTATCATGTAATCTACAAACAGCAACAGTTTTACTTCTTCCTTTCCAAATTGGATTCCTTTTACTTATTTATTTTTCTTGCCTAATTGTTATGGCTATTGCCTTCAATGCTATGTTGAATAAAAGTGGTAAGAGTGGACATCTTGGTTTTCTTTCTGCATCAGGTCCTAAGGTCTCCAACTGCATGGCCCTGGAAGTTCTGGAGTTGGTATTTTAGCCCACTGGTGTGAAGGGCTGGAGTCCAGGTATGCCTGGGGCTTGATGCTTATCTGCTAGTGATTGAGGCTAGGTCCAGGGCCTGCTGGTAGGCAGGGCTGAGTCCTGACACAGTTATGGACTCAGGGATTCTTAAGGCAACAGGCCTGTTGCTGTGTCCCCTCACAGCCAGTTACTTGGCCTGAGGTGTCCCAGTATTGGTTCTGACAGGTAGTGCCAGATCTCATCACTAATAAGCTTGAGGGAGGATTCCAAAATGGCTCTTGCTATACCACTGTTCTTATGGTAGAATTGAGTTTCACAAAATAGCTGCCCCAGTGTCTATGTGCGCAGGGTGAGATCTAATGGCTTCCTGCCTCCCCAAGGGTCTCTCCAAGATCAGTAGCTGGGTCTGATTCAGGTTCTTTTTAAGTTACTACTTCTGCCCTGGGTTCTGGACTATCTGAGGTTTTGTGTGCACCCTTGAAGAGTAGAGTCTGAGGACTTCCCTTGTGGTCCAGTAGTTAGGAATCCACCTGCCAATGCAGGGGATATGGGTTGGATCCCTGGTCTGGGAAGATCCCACCTGCTACAAAGCAACTAAGCCCATGGGCCACAACTACTGAGCCTGTGCTCTAGAACCTGTGAATGAAAACTACTGAACCCATGCACTGCAGTTACTAAAGCCTGCATGCTCTAGAGCCTGTCTTCTGCAACAAGAGAAGCCCCTGCAATGGGAAGCCTGCATACTACAACAAAGGGTAGCCCCCACTTGCCACAACTAGACAAGCCCATGCACAGCAATGAAGATCCAGTGCAGCAAAAATTAAAGCAATAAATAAATAAATATTTTTTAAGTGAGTCTCTATCTCCCACAGTCCTCGGGCTCTCCTGAAAGTAAGCTCTCCTGGCCTTCAATGTTGTATGTTCTGTGGGCTTGTTTTTCCAGTGCCGGAGTCTCAGGCTGCAGAGCTTGCTCCTGGGGAAGTACTTCTGGGATTGTAATTATTCCATTTGTAGGTTGCTTGCCCCAGGTTATGGGTCTTAACTGCACTGGGTCTCCACTCTTCCCATCCACCTTGTTTTGATTCCCTTATTTATATCTTTAGTTGTAGAAGATCTTTTCTGCTAGTCTTCTGATCTTTATCATCAATAGTTTCTTTGTATATCATTGTCATTTTGGTGTTCCCGTGGAAGGAGGTGAGTTCAGGGTCTTCCTACTCTGCCATGTGGACCATACCATCTCTCTTTACATTTTATTCTTTTTTTCCCTCACTCAATGATTTGAAATTAACTCTTTTCAAATTTGCTGATTTTTTCTTCTGCCAGATTGCATCAGTTGTACTGTTTGTGACTTTTTCAATTGAATTATTGTATTTTTCAACTCCAGAATTTCCTTTTGGTACTTTTTTTAATAGTCACTTTTTGTTAATATTTTCATTTTGTTCATGAATTATTTTCTTTATTTCAATTCAGTTCAGTTCAGTCACTCAGTCGTGTCTGACTCTTTGCGACCCCATGAATTGCAGCACGCCAGGCCTCCCTGTCCATCACCAACTCTCGGAGTTCACTCAGACTCACATCCATCGAGTCAGTGATACCATCCAGCCATCTCATCCTCTGTCGTCCCCTTCTCCTCCTGCCCCCAATCCTCCCAGCATCAGAGTCTTTTCCAATGAGTCAACTCTTCGCATGATGTGGCCAAAGTACTGGAGTTTCAGCTTCAGCGTCAGTCCTTCCAATAAACACCCAGGACTGATCTCCTTTAGGATGGACTGGTTGGACCTCCTTGCAGTCCAAGGGACTCTCAAGAGTATTCTCCAACACCACAGTTTCAAAAGCATCAATTCTTCGGCACTAAGCTTTCTTCACAGTCCAACTCTCACATCCATACATGACCACAGGAAAAACCATAGCCTTGACAAGACAGACCTTTGTTGGCAAAGTAATGTCTCTGCTTTTGAATATGCTATCTAGGTTGGTCATAACTTTCCTTCCAAGGAGTAAGTGTCTTTTAATTTCATGGCTGCACTCACCATCTGCAGTGATTTTGGAGCCCCGAAAAATAAAGTCTGACACTTTCCACTGTTTCCCCATCTATTTCCCGTGAAGTGATGGGACCAGATGCCATGATCTTCATTTTCTGAATGTTGAGCTTTAAGCCAACTTTTTCACTCTCCTCTTTCACTTTCATCAAGAGGCTTTTTAGTTCCTCTTCACTTTCTGCCATAAGAGTGGTGACATCTGCATATCTGAGGTTATTGATATTTCTCCCGGCAATCTTGATTCCAGCTTGTGCTTCTTCCAGCCCAGCATTTCTCATGATGTACTCTGCATATAAGTTAAATAAGCAGGGTGACAATATACAGCCTTGACATACCCCTTTCCTGATTTGGAACCAGTCTGTTGTTCCATGTCCAGTTCTAACTGTTGCTTCCTGACCTGCATATAGGTTTCTCAAGAGGCAGGTCAGGTGGTCTGGTATTCTCATCTCTTTCAGAATTTTCCATAGTTTATTGTGATCCACACGGTCAAAGGCTTTGGCATAGTCAATAAAGCAGAAATAGATGTTTTTCTGGAACTCTCTTGCTTTTTTTGATGATCCAGCGAAAGCTGTCTGTATATGTTTTGTTTTGGGCTTCCCTAGTGGCTCAGATGGTAAAAAATCTGCCTGCAGTGTGGAAGACCTGGGTTTCATCCATGGGTCAGGACAATCCTCTAGAGAAGTGAATGGCTACCCACTCCAGTATTCTTGCCTGGAGAATTCCATGGACAAAGGAGCCTGGCAAGCTCCATGGGGTCACAAAGAGTCAGACACAACTGAGTGACTAAAACACACATGCACATACACACACACACACATTTTCTTTTAGATCATTCAGAACCTTTAAAATAGTTACTTTAAATTCCTAGTGAGTCAACTCATAGACTTCCATTTTCTTTAGGGTTAGTTTCTCTAGTATTAGGTTTCCCTGTGGCTCAGCTGGTAAAGAACCTACCTGTGATGAGGGAGACCTGGGTTCGATCCCTGGGTTGGGAAGATCCCCTGGAGGAGGGAACAGCTACCCCCTCCAGTTTTCTGGCCTGGAGAATTCCGTGGACAGTATAGTCTGTGGGGTTGTAAAGAATCGGACACAACTGAGAGACTTTCACTTCACTTCTCAAGTATTATTTTGTTCCTTTGGGTCATGTTTCGCTGTTTCTTTGTAACTTTTCTTTGTGACATTTTCTTGAGATCTGGGTATTTGGAAAAAATAAAAAACAACCACTTATTTATGTCTTTATGAACTGGACTTGTGCTAAAGTAGCTCTTCACCAAGGAATACAGATAGAGGTTTTAAGAGTTCTCAAATGTTGACTGATCTCTTGCTTCCCTTGGGTCTATCTCTAGAACTACAACTCTAATATTTCCAGGCACTGTCCTCTGTTTTAGAAATTTCCAAACTATGTCATCTCTAGGGCTAGGGCTCCAATTTAGGTGATACAGGTATCAGTCCCTTAAGCAATCCTCAGACAAGCCAGAACCTTGAACACTTTTGTTTCCACCCTGAGGATGAAATCCCATTATGGAAGTTTCCTCCTAGTTGAGTGATGCTATGCTTGGTAGAGGAAGGGGCATGGGTGTTTAAAATATTACAAATTTCTCTACCTCTTGCTGGAATCCTTGTTGGATTTGCAGAGGCTTTGGCACTGCATTTTTTCAGCTTGTCTCTATAGTTCTCACAAAGGTATTCTAGGCTAAATAGTGTTAACCAAGTGTCTCTATGGGCTTCCCTGGTAGTTCAGCTGGTAAAGAATCTGCCTGCAATGCAGGAGATTCCAGTTCAATTCCTAAGTCAGGAAGATCCCTTGAAGAACGGATAGGCTACCCACTCCAATATTCTTGCTTAGAGAATTCCATGGACAGAGAAGCCTACAGTCCATGGGGTCCCAAAAAGTTGGACTTGACTGAGCGGCTTTCACTTTCACTTTCTTTTTAAGTGTCTCTATGGGGTACATGTGTCTGTTTCTTCCTTGTCTGCCAGCCAGCTGAAATCCTCAGAGATGACTTTTAGTTCCAGATCTTAAGAGGATTTCTCTTGCCTCCAATATTGACATTAGTGGGAATTCATATTCCACCACTTTCTCACAGTTGGAATTTCTTAAAATGATCTCTAAATTTTCAGTTGCTTCCTAATGGAAACGCAGTGGTGAAATCAGTGGATTAAATCATAAGCTTAATATTTACAATTTTTTTGAGAAACAGCAGGTAAAGCAGGAAGTAATTTCTGAAGGCAATTCTGCTTCAAATGGCATCACTTAGATGGATAATCATTTACCCTTTCTATGGCAGCAAACATCTTCTTTGAAGTTTTAATGGTTGAATGTTATTATCTGGCCATTCACAGTTAGCTGTATCTGTAATGAATATAACAGGCACAGTGCTTTGTAATCCTAGACGTTGTTAGCATCCTGTGCAAGTTTGATGTATGAAGCTGGGCACTCAAAGCTGGTGCTCTGGGACAGCACAGAGGGATGGGGTGGGGAGGGAGGTTGGAGGGGGGGTTCAGAATGTGCACTCATGGCTGATTCATGTTGATATATGGCATAAAGCATCACAGTATTGTAAAGTAATTATCCTCCAATTAAAATAATTTAAGTAATTTTTTTTAAAAACTGCACCTTTATATGTAAACTAATCAAGCCAAAACTCATAGCTCCTACCACCCTCTTCATCTAACTCTCATACAGCAAGCCAATATTTCCTCTAAGTCACTCCAGGACAACAAGATGGCAGAGGAGTAAGTGGACATAGGGTAGTTCTTTCTCCATGGATGCATCAGGAATACATCTTCAGATGCAGAGGATCTCACAAAAGAAAAAGCCCTAGCTCTGGCAACAATGGACATTGGAGGTAAAAACATGCAGGAGCAGGGCCAGATTAGAGTCTGAGCTGTCCCCACAGCAGGTCCAGAGAACAGCACAGTGTTGGAGGGCATC
>NW_011494531.1:413162-413544 GCF_000754665.1 Bison bison bison
GGACCTAGGAGCCAGGCGTCCTTGCAGAGGGCTTAGGGGCTGGGGGTGTGCACACTGCCAAAGCCTCCCGCAGGGAGAGCTCTTTCCGAGGGAAAGGAAGCGCCCCAGGCTGCATTCCCAAGCTGGTGCTTCCCCGCCCAGACTAAGCGCTGCACGGAGGGAATCAGGGTCCCGGTGCCCCTGGCTTGGGGAGGCAGCTCCACAGCCAGACTGTTTCTCTGTTTGTGCCCAGAAAGCGCCTGCCAGATCGGGCCTTCCCTGGAGCTGTCCTCCCGCCTAGAGGCAGGTGGATGTGCTGTGCGGGCTTCCCCTGTGCGTTTGGGCTCCCTAGCACAGCCGCAGCGCAGGGGAACCAGCCCATGATCAGTGAGCTCCGGGCAGT
>NW_011494531.1:413644-437703 GCF_000754665.1 Bison bison bison
ACAGCAGGTCCAGAGAAAAGCCCAGTATTGAAGGGCCTCATAAAGAAGCAGAGGTGGAACTACCACTCTGCTTAAGGAGAAAGCAGGCACAGAGCTATTTTTATATTTTTTTCCCCTTTTTCTTGGTTCTTTCTTTTCTTTTTCATACTTTTATCATATTCTGTCTTTATTAACCCTTCAATTTTTATTTTTTATAACCTATTATTTCCACTTTTAAAATGCCTTATTTTTAAATAAAGTCCTTTTTCCTGTTTTTACATTCTTGATTGCTCTCCTCTTTTTTGACCCCCATTTTATCCTTTTTTCCCTTTTTTTCTCTTCTCTTTGTAAGTGTGCAAGTTTGTCTCAGTGTTCTTGGTTGTTGAGTATTTCTTTCACCATTAGTCATGGGGTTTTGTCTTCTGTGCTGTGAGGCCTGTGAAGTCTTCACACTACAGTAAGGGACTGGGCCTGAGCTCCCAAAGTAGGAGACCTGAGTCCAGGACTTTGGACCACCAGAGAATCCTCGACCCCATAGAACATTAATTAATGAGAACTCTCTTAAAGGCCTTCATCTCAACACTAAGACCAAGTCCCAGCCAAAGGCTAGAAACCTCCAGTAACAGATGCCTCACACCAAACCATTAGCAAAACAGAAACACAATCCTGCCCATTAGTAGACAGGCTGCTCAAAGCCATACTGAACCCATAGACACCCCAAAACACACTACTGGATATGGCACTGCCCTTCAGAGAAACAAGATCCCACTCCAGTCACAGGAAAATAGGCACAAGTCCCCCCAACCAGGAAACCTGCATGTGGCACTGGTCCAACCCCACTCATGGGGCCACACCCCACAATCAGGAGGAACTACAACCCTCCAACCTGCAGAAAGAAGACTCCAAACACAGTAAATTAAACAAAATGGAAAGACAGAGAAACATGTAGCAGATGAAGGAACATGATACAAACCCACAAGACCAAAACAATGAAGAGGAAAAAGTCTACTTGAAAAAGAATTCAGAGTGATGATAGTAAAGATGATCCAAAATGTTATAAGCAAAATGGAGGCAGAGATAAATAGACTAGAGGCACAAAGCAAGAAGTTATGAGAAATGTTAACAAAGACCTAGAAGAAGTAAAGAATCGACAATCAACAATGATCAACACAATAACTGAGATTAAAAATACACTAGAGGGAAACAATAGCAGACTGTCTGAGGCAGAATAATAGACAAGTGAGATGGAAGATAGAATGGTAGAAATAACTGAGGCAGAGCAGAATAAAGAAAAAAGAATAAAAAGAAATGAGGATGGTCTCAGAGAATGCTGTGACAACATTAAGCATATAAATATTACAGTTATAGGGGATCCCAGAAGAAGAAGAAAAAAGGTATGAGAAAATATTAGAGATTATAGTCAAAAAGTTCCCTAACATTGGAAAGGAAATAGCCACCCAAATCCAGGAAGCCCAGAGAGTCTCATATAGGATAAACCCACAAAGAAACACAAGACACATACTAATCAAACTAATCAAAATTAAACACAAGGAACAAATATTAAAAGCAGCAAGGAAAAAGCAACAAATAACATATAAGGGGATCCTCATAAAGCTAACAGCTGATCTTTCAACAAAAATACTGCAGGCCAGCAGGGAGTGTCAGGACATACTTAAAGTGATGAAAAAAGTTACAAACAAGATTACTCTTTAGCAAGAATCTCATTCAGATTCGAAGGAGAAATGAAAAGTTTTACAGACAAGGAAAAGTTAAGAGAATTCAGCATCACAAAACCAGCTTTACAACAAATGCTAAATGAACTTCTCTAGACAGGAAACACAGTGAAAGAAAAGGCCTAGAAAAACAAACCCAAAACAATAAAATAAATAGTAATAGAATCATACATATCAATAATTACCTTAAATGTAAATTAGTTAAATGCCCCAACAAAAAGAAACAGATTGGCTGAATGTAGAAAACGACACCCCTATATATGCTATCTACAAGAGACCCACCTAAGAACTAGGGACACACACTCACTGAAAGTGAAAGGCTGGAAAAAGATATTCCATGCAAGCAGAAATCAAAAGAAAGCAGGAGTAGCAATACTCACGACAGATAAATAGACTGTAAAATAAAGTCCGTTACAAGAGACAAGAAGGACACTATGTAATGATCAAGGGATCAATCCAGAAGAAGATATAACCATTATAAGCATATATGCACCCAACTTTGAAGCACCACAATACATAAGGCAAATGGTAACAAGTATTAAAGGGGAACTTGACAGTAACACAATAATAGTGCAAGACTTTAATACCTGACTCACACAAATAGATCTTTCAGATAGAAAACTGATAAGGAAACACAACTTTAAATGATACATTGAACCAATTGGACCTAATTGATATCTATAGGGCATTTCATCCAAAAACAGCATATTTCACTTTTTTCTCAAGAGCACATGGAAATTTCTTCAGGATAGATAACATCTTGGGTCACAGATCAAGCCTTGGTAATTTTTTTTTTTTAATTGAAAGAATTTCAAGCATCTTTTCTAACTAGACTAGATATCAAGTACAGGAAAAAAGTACAAAAACACACAAGCACGTGGAGACTAAATAGTACACTTCTGAATAACCAACAGATCATTTAAGAAATCAAAATACACCTAGAAACAAATGATAAAGAAAATATGACAACTCAAAACCTATGGGATGCACTAAAAGCGGTGCTAAGAAGGAAGTTTATAGCCGTATAAGTCTACCTCAAGAAACAAGAGAAACATCAAATAGACAACCTAACCTTACACCTAAAGCAACTAGAAAAAGAACAAAAACCTCCAAAATTAGTAGGTGGAAAGAAATTATAAAGATCAGAGCAGAAATAAATGAAAAGAAAATGAAGGAGACCATAGCAAAGATCAATAAAATTGTAAGAAAACTAGTTCTTTGAGAAGATAAACAAAATTGACAAATAATTAGCCAAACTCATTAAGAAAAAAATGGAGAAGATCAAAATCAATAAAAGTAGAGCTGAAAAAGCAGAGGTTACAACAGGCAATACAGAAATACAAATGATCATAGGAAACTACTGCATGCCATAAGAAGCAACTATATGACACTAAAATGGACAACCTGTAAGAAACAGACAAATTCTTAGAAAATTATAATCTTCCAAAACTGAACCAGGAAGAAATAGAAAATATGGAGACCAATCACGAGCATGGAAATTGATACTGTAATCAAAAATCTTCCAACAAACAAAAGCCCAGAGCCAGATGACTTTACAGGGGAATTTTACCAAAAGTTTAGAGAAGAGCTAATACTTAACCTGTTCATCAAACTCTTCCAGAAAATCTCAGAAGAAATAAGACTCCCAAACTCGTTCTATGAGGCTACCATCACCCTGATACCAAAATCAGACCACAAAAATGAAAATTACAGATCAATATCACTGATGAACATATATGGAAAATCCTCAACAAAATTCTAGCAAATAGAATCCATCAATACATTAAAAAGATCATACACCATGATCAAGTGGGCTTTACACCAGGGATGCAAAGATTCTTCAGTATACACAAATCAATAAATATGATACACAATATTAACAAATTCAAAGCTAAAAATCATATGATCATTTCAGTAGATGCAGAGAGAGCTTTTGACAAAATTCAGCACCCATTTATGATAAAGAAAATAATAATAATAACTCTCCAGAAAGTAGACATAGAAGGAACCTACCTCAACATAATAAAGGCCATATATGACAAATCCACAGCAAACATTATTCTCAATAGTGAAAAACTGGAAAGCGTTTCCTCTAAGATAAGTAACAATACAAGGGTGTCCACTCATAGCCACTATTGTTTAACATAATTTTAGAAGCCCAAGCTATAGCAATCAGAGACAAAAAGGGATAAAAAGGAATCCAGATTGGAAAAGAAGAAGTGAAACACTCATTGTTTGCAGATGAGATGGTGCTATCTATACATAGATAACCCTAAAGATGACACCAGAAAATTACTAAAGCTAATCAATGAATGTAGCAAAGTCTCAGGATATAAAATTAACACAGAGAAATCTCTTGCATTCTTATAAACTAACCATGAAAAATTAGAGACACTAAGGAAACAATCCCATTCACCACTGCAACAAAAAGAATAAAATACCTAGGAATAAACCTACCTAAAGAGCCAAAACACCTGTATGCAGAAAATTATAAGACACCAATGAAAGAAATCAAAGATATACAAATAGATGGAGACATATACCATGTTCCTGGATTGTAAGAATTAATACTGTGAAAATGACTATAGTATCTGAAGCAATCTACAGAGTCAATGTAATCTCTATCAAAATACAATGGTATTTTTCACAGAAGTAGAACAAAAAATTTCACAACTTGTATGGAAACACAAAAGACTCCAAAGCAATCTTAAGAAAGAAAAACGGAGGTGGAGGAACCAACCTTTCTGACTTCAGACTGTACTACAAAGCTACAAGTCATGAATACAGTATGATACTGGCACAAAAATAGAAATATAGACCAGTGGTACAAGATAGAAAGCCCAGAGACAAACCCATGCAATTATGGGCACGTTATGTTTGACAAAGGGGGGAAGAACACACAATGGAGAAGATACTGTCTTCAGCAAGTGGTGCTGGGAAAACTGGACAGGCATGTGTAAAAGAGTGAAATTACAACAGTTCCTAACCACCAAACAAAAAGATAAACTAAAAATGGATTAAAGACCTAAATGTAGAGACCAGAAGCTATAAAACTTTTAGAGGAAAACATAGAACACACTGACATAAATCACAGCAAGAACCTCTATAACCCACCTACTACAATAATGGAAATAAAAACAAAGATGAACAAATGGGACCTAATTAAACATAAAAGTTTTCGTTCCAATCCCAAAGAAAGGCAATGCCAAAGAATGCTCAAACTACCGCACAATTGCACTCATCTCACACGCTAGTAAAGTAGTGCTCAAAATTCTCCAAGCCAAGCTTCAGCAATACGTGAATCTTGAACTTCCAGATGTTCAAGCTAGTTTTAGAAAAGGCAGAGGAACCAGAGATCAAATTGCCAACATCCTCTGGATCATTGAAAAAGCAAGAGAGTTCCCCCAAAAGACATCTATATCTGCTTTATTGACTATACCAAAGCCTTTGACTGTGTGGATCACAATAAACTGTGGGAAATTCTGAAACAGATGGGAATACCAGACCACCTGACCTGCCTCTTGAGAAAGCTGTAAGCACGTCAGGAAGCAACAGTTAGAACTGGACATGGAACAACAGACTGGTTCCAAATAGGAAAAGAAGTACGTTAATGCTGTATATTTGCACCCTGCTTGTTTAACTTATATGCAGAGTACATCATGAGAAATGCTGGGTTGGATGAAGCACAAGCTGGAATCAAGACTGCCAGAAGAGACATATCAATTACCTCAGATATGCAGATGACACCACCCTTATGGCAGAAAATGAAGAACTAAAGAGCCTCTTGATGCAAGTGAAAGAGGAGAGTGAAAAAGTTGGCTTAAGGCTCAACATTCCGAAAACTAAGATCATGGCATCTGGTCCCATCACTTCATAGCAAACAGATGGGGAAACAGTGGAAACAGTGGCTGACTATTTTTCTGGGCTCCAAAATCACTGCAGACAGTGATTGCAGCCGTGAAATTAAAAGACGCTGACTCCTTGGAACAAAAGTTATGACCAATCTAGATAGCATATTCAAAAGCAGAGACATTACTTTCCCAACAAAGATCCGTCTAGTCAAGGCTATGGTTTTTCCAGTGGTCATGTATAGATGTGAGAATTGGACTCTAAAGAAAGCTGAGCACCAAAGAATTGATGCTTTTGAACTGTGGTGTTGGAGAAGACTCTTGAGAGTCCCTTGGACTGCAAGGAGATCCAACCAGTCCATCCTAAAGGAGATCAGTCCTGGGTAGGGACTGATGTTGAAGGGACTGATGTTGAAGCTGAAACTCCAGTACTTATGGCCACCTGATGCAAAGAGCTGACTCATTTGAAAAGACCCTGATGCTCAGAAAGATTGGGGGCAGGAGGAGAAGGGGACTACAGAGGATCAGATGGTTGGATGGCATCACCTACACAGAGGACATGGGTTTGGGTGAACTCCGGAAGTTGGTGATGGACAGGGAGGCCTGGCGTGCTGCGGTTCATGGGGTCTCAAAGAGTTGGACATGACTGAGCAACTGAACTGAACTGAAACTTAAAAGCTTTTACACAGTGAAGGAAACTATTAAAAAGGGTGAAAAGACAAGCCTCAGAATGGAAGAAAATAATAGCAAATGAAACAATGGACAAAGGATTAATCTCCAAAATATATAAGCAGCTCATTCAGCTCAATACTAGGAAAACAACCCAATCAAAATTGGGCAGAAGACCTAGCCAGACATTTCTCCACAGAAGACATACAGATAGCTAATAAACACATGAAAAGATGTTGACATTGCTCATTAGTTAAGAAATACAAATCAAAACTACAATAAGTTATCACCTCACACCAGTCAGAATGGCCATCATCAAAAAATCAAACAATAAATGCTAGAGAGGGTGTGGAGTAAAGGGAACCCTCTTGCACTCTTGGTGGGAATCCAAGTTGATACAGCCACTGCTGCTGCTAAGTCACTTCAGTCGTGTCTGACTCTGTGTGACCCCATAGACGGAAGCCCACCAGGCTCCTCCATCCTTGGGATTCTCCAGGAAAGAACACTGGAGTGGGTGATACAGCCACTAGGGAAAATAATATGGAGATTCCTTTTAAAACTAGGAATGAAAGTACCATATGACCCAACAATCCCACTACTAGGCATATACCCTGAGAAAACCATAATTGAAAAACACATACATACCCCACTCTTCACTGCAGCACTATTTACAATTGCTAGGATATGGAAGCAACCTAGATGTCCATTGATAAATAAATGAATAAAGAAGCTGTGGTACATGGTACATATACACAATGGAATATTATTCAGCCATAAAAAGGAATGCATCTGACTCAGTTATAATGAGGTAGATGAACCTAGAGCCTATTATACAGAGTGAAGTAAGTAAAAAACAGACAAATATCATATATTAATGCATATATATGGAATTGAAGGGGCTTCCCTGGTGGCTCAGATGGTAAAGAATTTGCCTGCGATGCAGGAGATCTGGGTTTGATCCCTGGACCAGGAAGATCCCCTGAAGAAGGGAATGGCAATCCACTCTAATATTCTTGCCTGGAGAATTACATGGACAGAAGAGGCTGGCAGGCTACAGTCCATGGGATCGCAAAGAATCAGACATGACTGAGCAACTAACACACACACTCATGGTATCCATAAAGATGATGAACCCACATGAAGGCCAGCAGTGGAGATGCAGACATAGAGAACAGACTTGTGGACACAGGGGAGGAAATAGAGGGTGGGACAAATTGAGAGAGTAGCATTGAGACATTTACATTAGTATGTAAAATCAGATAGCCAGTAGAAATTTACTGTATGATGCAGAGAACTCAAATCTGGTGCTCTGTGACAACCTAGAGGGGTGGGATGGTGTGGGAGGTAGGAGGTAGTGTCAAGAGGGAGGGGACATACTTATACCTATGGCTGATTCATGTTGATATATGGCAGAAACCAACACAGTAGTGTAAAGTAATTATCCTCCAATTGAAATTTAAGAATTTAAAAAGTAGATCACTCCAGTGCCAGGTACCAGGAAACTAAGGACCACCTCAGTAGTCTGCAGAAATTGTTATAACTAGCCCATTATAAGCCGCCTGCTTTGGCTTTTCCATTCCTTACTGCAAAAGAAACAAGGAAGGAAAGAAAAAAAATAAAGATTTTGCTCACACTTTCTTCTTGTTCCTTCTGTTTCCTGACCCTGTGCTTCTTCATGTGGTCCTGCATGCTTTGCCTTGCCCCCTTCTTTGGGGAACTGTAAGTGATACATTATTTAAATGCAGTTGTATCCATGTCTGTCATCTTACCATACCTCATTAACATAAAACACTGGCTATATTTTAGAACAATAATGACTGATAGCCATAACTGAAAGTCATCTTGAGGTGATAAGAGAACAGCTGACACATTTGCTTTCCCAGTAGAGTGGAGAACTAGACTACTTAGTCTAGCCTGATACCAGGGAGTAGAAAGCCACTGTATTTGCCTCACCCTTGAAACTGGAAGCAAAGGCTTTTCAGATTGTTCCAGTTTTTTCTCCCTAGACACTATGCCATAGAGTGTGGTGAGATAAAGGAAAGAAAGGGACTCTATATTCTAACAAACATTTAACACCTATCTTTATCAAACTATTTCAAAAAATTACGAAGGAAGGAACACGAGCAACATCATTCTATGAGGTCAGCCCCAACTCCCTGGCAATTATGATTAAGAGCTAACACTTCCCCCAGGGTATTTAATTATCACTCAGAGGCTCCTATAAGATATAAGATATAAAGTTTAGCCTGCTAAACCACTGGGAAGTTTAAAAGTTGTCTGAGCTGTAGTACCTTCTCTCTATGAGAATAAAGTATGGCAGAACGATCTAATAATTTCAGTGATATAGTGAAGTTTTAACAAAACTTGAAATAAGGCATTTCTTACATGCTATTTGCACCAGACATTCAGCACACTGTGTTTTTCCAGTGAGTGGGAATGGTACTCATCCTGTAATGCTTGCAATAAAATGTCTAAAGAGACTTGTGATAAAGAAGTTCCTTACAAATCCATTCCAAGCTACTCTCAGCAGTGTTCTTTTGGTGAATGGAAGTGATAGCCCATCTGTGATGCAAGTGTGAACTATTTAAAAACACTTATAAAGTCATTCCTTACAAGTTAGGTGCACAGAGTTCAGCACCAAATTTTTTCAGTGTTTGTAGTAATACGCATTCTGTAATACATGTGGTGATGTGTTAACTAGACATGTTAATAATAAGATAATTCTTACAAACTACAGTTGACTCTTGAATAACATGGGGGTTAAGGACACCAACCTTCCACACAATCAAAAATACACAAATGACTTATAGTAGTCCCTCCATATACATGGTTCCTATGAAACCAAGGTTCCTCTGTATCCATGGTGCTGCATCCTCAAACTGACCGATCATGGCTTCTGTGATAGTACAGTATTTACTATTGAAAAGAATCCATGTGTATGTGAACCCACATAGTAACCTTTGTTACTCAAGGGTCAACTGTACCAGCAATAACTGTTCAATACTATGTTCTTTAGGAAGTGGAAGTGATACCCATTCTCTAATGCATATAGCATTGTTAATTGAAACTTGTAATAAAGATGCTTCTTTTTAAATTTAATTTAATTTTATTTATTTATTTTTTTGTATTAGTTTTGCCAAATATTGAAATGAATCTGCCACAGGTATACATGTGTTCTCCATCCTGAACCCTCCTCCCTCCTCCACTGGGACGACCCAGAGGGATGGTATGGGGAGGCAGGAGGGAGGAAAGATGCTTCTTACAAGTGAATTGAAGTAGCACTCAATGTTCTTTCATGAATGCAACTGAAAACCATTCTAGATGCAAAGTATTAATAAGACTTGTAATAAAGATTTTTAAGTTGAGATATAACATACTATATTAGCTTCAGGACACAATGTAGTGATTTGATATTTTTATACATTATGAAATGATCACCACAAAGAAACTAGTTACCATTTGTCACCATACAAAGTTGTTACAATATTACTGGCTATATTCCCTATGTGTACATTTTTTGTTGTTCATTTGCCAAGTCGTGTCCGACTCTTCACGACTCCATGGACTGCAGCATGCCAGGCTTCCCTGTCCCTCACCATCTCCCAGAGTTTGCCCAAGTTCATTGAATCAGTGATGCCATCCAAGCATCTCATCCTTTGTCACCCTCTTCTTCTGCCTTGCCCTCAATGATTCCAAGCCTCAGGGTCAGCTCTTTGCATCAGGTGGGCAAATCGTTAGAGCTTCAGCTTCAGCATCAATCTTTCCAAAGAGTATTCAGGGTTGATGTCCTTTAAGATTGATTGGTTTGATATCCTTGCTTTCTAAGGGACTCTCAAGAGTCTTCTCCAGCACTACAGTTCAAAAGCTTCAATTTCTCGGTGTTCTGCCTTCTTTATGGTCCAGCTCTCACATCTGTACATGACTACAGGAAAGACCATAGCCTTGACTATATGGACATTTGTGGGCAAAATGATGTCTTTGGCTTTTAACACACTGTCTAGGTTTGTCATAGCTTTCCTGCCAAGAAGCAGTTGTATTCTAATTTCATGGCTGCAGTCACCATCCAAAGTGATCTTAGAGCCCATGAAGAGGAAATCTGTCACTCCTTCCACTTTTTCCCCTTCTACTTGCCATGAAGTGATGGAGTCAGATGCCATGATCTTAGGTCTTTCAATGCTGAGTTTTAAGTCAGCTTTTTCACTCTCCTCCTTCACCTTCAATCAAGAGGCTCTTTAGTTCCTCTTCTCTTTCTGCCACTAGAGTGGTATCATCGCTGTATTTGAGGTTGTTGATATTTCTCCTAGCAACCTTCATTCCCACTTGTAATCATCCAGCCTGGCAATTCACATGATGTGCTCTACACATAAGTTAAATAAACAGGGTGAAAATAAGCAGCTTTATCATACTCCTTTCTCAATCCTGAACCAGTTAGTTGTTCCATACAGGGTTCTAACTGTTGTTTGTCACACTGTTGTTTGTAACACTGCCTTGTTGTGGTGAAGGGGCTGGCATAACTCAATGAAGCTATGAGCCATGCCATATAGGGCCATCTAAGATGCACAGGTCACAATGGAGAGTTCTGACAAAATGTGTTCCACTGGAGGAGGGAATAGCAAACCACTCCAGTATACTAGCTGTCAGAACCCCTGTGATTCCACATATGGGTTTCCCTGGTGTGAGTGAGTGTGAAAGTCGCTTAGTCGTGTCTGACTCTTTGTGACCCCATGGACTATACAGTCCATGGAATTCTCTAGGCCAGAATACAGGAGTGGGTAGCCTTTCCCTTCTCCAGGGGATATTCCCAGCCCAGGGATCAAACCCAGGTCTCCATATTGCAGGCAGATTCTTTACCAGCTCAGTGTTAAAGAATCCATCTGCATTGTAGGAGACACGGGTTTGTCCCTGGTTGTGAAGATCCCTTGGAGTAGGACATGGCAATCCATGCAAGTATTCTTGCCTGGAGAACCCCATGGACAGAGGAGCTTGGCAGGCTACAATCCATGGGGTTGTCGGACACAACTGAGCAACTGAGCACACATGTACATATGCACCATTCCAGATATAAGTGAAAACATGGTATTTGTGGTTTTGTTGAGGATTTGTGCATTTATATTCATCAGTGAAATTGACTTGTAATTTTATTTTTTCATGATATCCTTGTCTGGTTTTGATATCAGGGTGATGCTGACCTCACAGAATGATTTGAGAAGTGTTCCTTCCTTTGTAATTTTTAGAATAGTTTGAGAAAGATCGGTGTTAACTTTTCTTGAAGTGTTAGATATAATTCACCAGTGACCTTGTCTAGGTCTGAACTTTTGTTTGTTGGGAGTTTTCTTATTACCAGTTCAATTTCATTGTTGATTATTGATCTGTTCATATTTTCTGTTTTTTCCTGATTCAGTCTTGGGAGATTGTAAATTTCTAGAAAACTTTCCACTTCTTAGGTGTTGTCCATAGTAATCTCTTGTGATCCTTTTTATTCTGTGGTGTTGGTTGTCCTTTTTCTCTTTTTATTTCTAATTTTATTTGTTTGGCCCCTCTCTACTTTTTTCTTGATTAGTCTGGCTAAAAGTTTATCAATTTTGTTTATCTTTTCAAAGAACCAGCTCTTACTGTTATCAATTTTTCTACTGTTTTGTAAATCTCTATTTATTTTTTATCTGACTTTCATTGTTTCTTTCCTTCTATGTCTTTGGGTTTTGCTTGTTCTTTTTCCAGTTCCTTTAGGTGTAAGGTTAGGTTGTTCATTTGAGATCTCATTTCCCGAGGTTGGCATGTATCGCTATAAACTTTCTTTCCCCTTAGAACTACTTTTCCAAATCCCATAGATATTTGGATCATTGTGGGGTTTTTTGTTTTCATTTGTCTCCAGGTATTTTTTTAATTACCTTTTTCATTTCTTCATTGACTTATTGGTTGTTTTGTAACATATTTTTAACTGCCATATGCTTGTGGGTATTAGTCTTTTTTTCTTTCCTTGTAGTTGATCTCTAGTCTTAGAGTATTGTGGTTGAAAAAATATGCTTGATATAACTTTAGTCTTCTTAGTGTTATTGACACTTGTTTTGTGATCTATCCTAGGGAATGTTCCAGGTGAACTTGAAAAGAATGTGTTTTCTGCTACTTCTGTTTTATTAATAATGTTAATTTAATAATTATTTTTTTTTATTTTTGGCTGTGCTGTGTCTTCCTTGCTTTGCATTGGCTTTCTCTAGTTGTGGAGAAAGGGGGCTACTCTTCATTGTGGTGTGAAAGAGTTAAAGCTTAGGCAGGCAGTCCAAGGCCCTTTAAGGAGGAGGTGAACATTCTGGATCATGCCTTCCTTAAGCCTTGTGCAACAATGTGCCTTACCCAAGAACTGGCCTTTCTTTAGGTCCAGAACTAATGATAACACAGCACAATGTCCTACTCATGGAAATGCTTTTCTTAGGCTCTATGTTAATGATTATAATTGTAACAAATCATGCGTGGGAACCTGTTTCTCAAGACTTGTACCCCTGATCACACAGCAACAGTATGTCTATCCCAGAGATGTTGCCCGGAACCCATTCTCCCTGGCTAATCATCTCAGGATGTATGCCATGGGAAATGGTCTGGTGGAACTTTTACAACATTGAGGTATTCTTTTTATCTATTTTCAGCAGCAAATTGAAAAGTATATAAGGCCCCACTTAAACTAGTGAGGTGGGGACTCTCCTGCTCACTTCTGATGTCTATGTCAGAAACTTTTCTGTCACTTTCACTTGAAATAAAATCTACACAAAGTTCTGAGTGACTGAGACTGTCTTTGGTCCCAGAGTTAAATCTTCTCCTTTGGAGATCAAATCTGGTGACACCGTTCACTGAACACCGTAAACTATCATCTTGGGGTCGCATCCAGAATCGTCAAGACAAGGTAAGAATGCTCAGAGCTGGGAGTCCTTTGTTCTTTTACTGTAAAATCTCTACTTTACTAACTCAGAAGCATATGGACTGAGCTGCTTTCCCTGGTCAGCTTTTCCTGGTCTCTCTGACCATTTCATAACTGTTTGGGGAATTAAAGCTACTAACCTAATGTGCTGGATTGTAGACTTTCAGGGGACTTGCAATCCATGCTGTTCTTGTGTTTTTCTAGCCAGACCCCCATTTCAAGTTTTACAGGACACTGCAAGTACGAACACATTAGGGAACTAGCTGGAGCTCTAGCTCCAGAGACATCTCTCAGACTGGAAATCACCGTCCTGACCCCAGAGACCCAGAGGCAAGTTCTTGTCATGGCTACGCCTCCGGACTGTATGGATGGAGACATTGCTGGTGAGCATGAGATTCCTCAGAACACAGATTGGGGAACCCCAGATTTGGGCAGATTGGAAACACAGCAAGCTTCTTCCCTTGGTAGTGCTAGCTCTTAGTGGACCAGAGAAAGCCCTCTGGTGGCTCTTGTTTCAATTCCTTAGATTATATATATACATATATATATATATATTTTTTTTTTTGGTACACTGTGCTAGACAGGAATAGAAAGGTTGACTTTGACACTCCATGAACATGAAAGATTATTTTTTCCTCACAGGCCAGCCCTCCATCACCTCCTTTGTTATCACATAGACTCATGTGGCAACTTTCAGAAGGGACATCTTGGGTTTTCAGTTCATCCATTTATGACTTATCACTTCTACTGTGGTCAGGAATATGTTCAACAGTGTGCACAGGCACACAAAAGACGGATGTTTCCTCTAGCGGTCTTAGCTCGGGAGACATTCCAGAAGGCTACTCTGCTCCACCCAGGTGGCACCAGAGAAAAAGGGGAAATGAAGCCAAGGTTTTAATGGTGAGGAACTGGACATCAGTCTGGGATGCCATCAGGTCTACCCCTGGTGCATCTCCACCCCACCTCAGTGGTGGAACAGGGAGGGGTGACAGTGAGACACCCGCATCAGTAAGAGACAGGTTAGGGGAGGAACCTTAGGTGGGAGACCTGTCTCCACCCCCATCTAGAGCAGGGAGGGGTGCCTCCAGTAGAAAAAAGCCATGGCCCTGGATGCTGCTTTTTTCTCTCTTACAGATGGGAGCTAGCAGTTCCAGAGCCACCCTCTTTGAACTGTATCTTGAAAAGATGGGATAAGTTTGATCCTCAGACCCTAAAAAGTCCCCAGCTTCCTTTGCCTTAAGAGAAGACTTCACCTCCCTAGACAGACAATCCCTGCTGGGACAACATCTTATAGTCAGTCCCCACCCCTGTCATCAGAACCAATTTGAACAATCTTTGGTTTAATTTTAGCTATGAAACTATGACTAGAAAAAGGAGAGATGATATTTTTGACACTGAATGGCCATGATATTCTGAGAAAAGTGGTTAAAATGAAATCTTTTTGAAATCACAAAACTGGTTCTTTTTGCATGTGCAATTAGGAAAAAACTGGCTTATTAAAATATTTTTATTGGAGCTCCAACTCTGCTTGAAAAACAAAAACTGGCCTGGGGAAAAAACCTGAAGTTAACTCTTATCATGTCCTTCAAATGTACAGCCCACTCTTTCTGGGACTCCAGCCATGAGCAAATTGGTAGAACTTCATGACAAGAGGAGAGGAAAAGGGCAAAGAGACATTTTAAAGTTCAAGTGGAAAACTGTGAGGTCTCTCTCTGTCTAGATGTATGTGTGTCTCAGTGTGTGTTTCCATCTTTGGACAACATTGTTGAAGGCTAATTGGTCAATGAGCTCTTTTTAATTGGCCTAAAGAGAAGTAAGTGCTTACAAATCAAACAATTCTAAATTCAAGAAAATTAAACTAAAACGAATTTCAGGCTTGTGTGTACTGGGAAATATTCACTATTGAATTGATACCTGGTATTGATGTTTGTTTATTGATCTAATTAACATAGACATTGTGAAGATACTTTTGCAAATGACATAGCTTTGGGTGATTTATGTTCACCAATCTACAAAATGATAATATAAAGTACAGTTCATTGTTGCTTAAGTAAGATGTGTGTTTTTAATAAAAAGGTATAAGGAATGGAATTACATTCTATTAAGGAAAAAGGAAGCAAGGCTAAATTTACACATGGCTGTTCTCTAAATGGGCAAATGAAGTGATAAGTACAGAAGTGTAAAAAGGTTTTTGGCTAGTAAAAGAAGAGTTTTGTACATGGTACAAGTTTCTTAAGACATTAAACTGCCTTTGAAACCTTTGATTGTTTCTTTGACTAAGTAAATAACTATTGTTTCACAGTGAATATAAGCTGGTACCAAACTGGAATTTGGTTTTCTTTCCCTGATTAAAAGAACAAAGTTTTCTTGAAACATAAGCTAAACTAAGTCACTTCAGTCGTGCCCGACCCCATAGACGGCAGCCCACCAGGCTCCCCCATCCCTGGGATTCTTCAGGCAAGAACACTGGAGTGGGTTGCCATTTCCTTCTTGAAACATGGCTTTTGATAATAGACTGTGGCACACATAGACAAAGCTCACTCTGCTTCTACAAAATTAAACCATCAGGGAATTTTAAATGGATAAACAGTGGCTATAAACCAAATAGTTGGGGCTATGGGAAATCCAAGATAGCCGCTTGGCTTTTCCTGGCTCCCGGACAGACTTCACTTTTATTTAATAGGATAAAGCCTTTCCTGGCTGTAGGATTAATATCTCACAATGGAGAAAACATGGTTAAAATGTGTTTTCCGAGATCTCCAGTGATTGGGGTACCCACTTTGCTGGACAGGTCATACAGACATTGGCAAAGAGCTTCACGAGCTTCTTAGAGACTATTGCTTTCACTGGCATCCTCGGTTGTCAGGCAGGGCTGGCAAAACAAAGGGATTGGTTGCATGAGATTAGACTGCTTAATATGGTTACAATTTTCATGACTTTTTGTCTGACATATTACTGGCTTCTAATCTTTGTTTTCAGATATAAAGAAGCTCTTCTCAAGTTACTGATGATTTAAAACAATTTAGTAATTTACACCTGTGGGTAAAATTAAAACATTTTTTCTTTCTGCCTCGTCCTTCCATAAATTTGAGACATTTGGGTTCTGAACAGCCTCATCAAGTTAAAAAAGACTGTCTCCCATCATACACAGAAATCTCAAAGTGTACTGGGGAGCACTAAAGAAAAACCCACACAAATAGAGGCCTGTGGCATCTATTATATTTCACTGAATACTAAGTTCTAGTTTTGTTAATTAAGGTCTGTATTTATTAAGATTCACTTCTGAAATAGTTCCTTGTGATTATGCTACATCACTGAGGGGTTTAATTAAGTTATTAAAAAGGACACTCTGAGTTTGTTTCTAAAGCTTATCTCAGTAACCAGTCTTTGAATAAAGATCAGATGCCCCAAGATCTTCAACCAGGAGATTAACAGCAGGCTATAGTCATTAAAGAAACTAAGTCAGATGACCTGGAGGTGTCACTGGGCTACACCTAATGGAAGTTCTTAAGTTCTTACTTACGATTTTACTATTACTGCTAACTAGTTGCTACACTGCCTGCTTCAGGAAGTGTTGTCCCTTACATTATCAAGTGTGTGACTGAGGCACTGATATAATGATGGTATACAGTTCCATATGAAATCCATAGTTATAATGGTGTGACTCTGTATATGAGAAGAAGCAACACGAGGGAATATTTTCTGGACCAAGAGACTAGTGAGACAGGTGCAATCCACAGACTTGACACTCACAGGGCCTAGTCCAGTAACAGCACACCCAGTGGCCTATCAGTGAAATCTGTGACAGACCTGGGAATGAGCCTTCCCAGCACTGTGGGACAAATGGTCATGAAATGCCCCCAAACCATGGTCAAACTCGTGGCCATAAAGGGACTCCGTGACTGGAAACTGGCACTTGCTGTCTGCCTCTACAAAGGTTAAATCATGGACACTAAAAAGGTTAAATCACGGATGCTGATCTTCAACATCCCCTGAATGGAATTCAGGGTGGAAATCAGAAATTAGGTACTCACTCTGTGCTCTGGGAAAATGGACAAAACAGGCCTTCAGATAGTTAGCTATTTTCAGGTAAATATTTTCTTGAGCCCATATTCTTGCATCTTCTCATACTTAGAAAAACGCTAAAATTGTTAATGGTGACAACTACTTAGGCTTATACGTTAATACCATAATAAGAGGCTAAAGCCTACTTGGACAAACTTAGACAACTGGCTACCTGCATATAAGTCTCCCTAAAACAGCTGTCTACATTGGGGTTTAGACTTCTTCTTCTAAAAAGAAATGGTAAGATTTATTTTGTCTGTTAAGGTTCATGTTATCAGTCTTTCAACTACTTCTAACTGGGTTTGTTATACCTACATTCAAAATGTATATGAACATGCCAAACAGCTCCAATCTTATAAACAGGGCAGCCCAAGTGCTGACTCTAACTAGACCAGGATCAAAGTTACTACCAAATGTGACCTGATTCTTACTCTTGCTTGGACCCAGGTTTCTTTTAATTTCTGTTTGCATGGAATATCTTTTTCCATTCCTTCATTTTCATTCTGTATGTGTCTTTAGATATGGAGTCTCTTGGGGCAGACTATTTATAAGGGTCTTATTTTTGTATCCAATCTATGGGCTTCCCTGGTGACTCAGCAGTTAAGAATCCACCTGCCCAGGCAGGAGATGCAGGTACAACCCCTGGGTCAGGAAGATTTCCTGGAGAAGGAAATGGCAACCCTCCAGTATGCTTGCATGGGAAATACCATGGACAGAGAAGCTTGCAGTCCATGGGGTCACAAGAGTCAGACACAACTTAGCAACTAAAGAACAACAACAACAATCCAGTCTACATCTTTTAATGGAGAATTTAGTTCATTTACACTTAAAGCAATTATTAGAAAGATTGTACTTACTGACATTTTGTTAATTGTTTTGAGTTTATTTTTCTAGTTCTTTGTTTTTCCCCCCTTTCTTCATTTGTGGTTTATGACCATCTTTCAAGTTATGTTTCAATTTCTTTCTCTTTTTTGTCTGTATTATAGGTTTTTTTGGTTTGTGGTTACCATATTTATACATATAGAAAAAGATGTATATATGTATATAATGCATTATATATATGCTTATTTTAAGTTTAGCAGCCTCAATTTTTACTCTATTCTCACCTCACACTTACTGCTTCTGACATATTTTACATTTTTGTTTTATGTATTCCTTAACTACTTATTTTGGATATAGGTAACTTGACCAATTCTTTCTTTTAGCTCTCCTACTAGTTTTATGGGCTTCTCATGTGGCACAGTGGTAAAGAATCCACCTGCCAATGAAGGAGATGCATGTCCGATTCCTGGGTTGGGAAGATCCCTTGGAGTAGGAAATGGCAACCCACTCCAATATTCTTGCCTGGAAATTTCCATGGACAGAAGAGTACAGTGGGCTACAGTCCATGGGGCTGCAGAGTCAGACAGGACAGAGCACACACACACATGCACGTTTTATAAATGGCTGAACTTTACTAGATGTTTGGCTTTACAAATGAGATTATTCCTTTTATAATTTTCATATTTCTTATTGTAAGCTTTTCTGCTTAAGGAAATCCCTTTAACATATCTTGTAAGGCTGGTTTCATGGTGACAAATTCTTTTAGCTTTGCTGTTTTGTAAAATTTTTGATCTCTCAATCAAATCTGAATGAGAGACTTCCTGAATAGAATATTCTTGATTTCAGATGCTTTCCTTTCATGACTTAAAATTTATTGTGCCACTCCCTTCTAGTGTCCAGAGTTTCTGCTGAAAAATCAACTGATGATCTTATGGGTGTTTCTTTGTATGTAACTCATTACTTTGCCCTCACTTCTTCTAATAATCTTTTTTTTTAAATAAATTTATTTATTTTAATTGGAGGTTAATTAATTTACAATATTGTATTGGTTTTAATATTCTTTATTTTTGCTGTTTAAATTATAATGCTTGTTGGTGTGATCCTCTTTGAATTGATCTTGTTGGGATTCTATATGATTCCTGGGCCTAGAGTGTGTGTTTTCTTTTCCAGGTTTAGAAAAGTTTTCACCTGTTACATCTTCAAATATATTCTCTGTTCCTTTCTCTCTTATTCTGCTTTTGGGACCCCATAATGTGAATGTTAGTACACTTGATATTGTACCACCAATCTCTTAAAACTGTTCTCATTTTTAAAAAATTATTTTCTATTCAGCCTGAGTGACATCTACTACTCCATCTTCAGTTCACTGATTCATTCCTTTGTATCATCTAATCTATTGTTGATTCCTTCTTGTGAATTTTTAATTTCAGTTACTGTATTCATCATCTCTGGTTCTCTTTGTTAGAAACTTCTAACTTCTCACTCTGTTATTCCTTTTCCCCCCCACATTCTTTGAGCATCTTTACGATCATTACATTTATTATTTATAGAGTAGATTGTTTACTCATTTATCTCTTTTTCTTGGATTTTACTTTGTTCTTTTGTTTGAAGCATATTCCTGTGTCATCTCATTTGGCCTAACTGTTTTTATTTCTATGCATTTGGTCGGTTGGTTGTTTCCTGATCTTGGAGCAGTGGCCGTATGCAGGAGACATCCTATGAGGTCCAGCAGCGCCCTCTAGTTACTAGAGCTACATACTCTAGGTGTGCCCTCTGAGTGTGCCTCAGGGGCCCTTCTGTTGTGGTCGGCTGACTACTATGGACATGCTGATTGATGTGGCTAGTCCACAGCCCTGTTGATTGCCAGGCCGGTCTTAGTATGAAATTTGTTGACTGCTGGTGGGTGGGGGCAGGCCCTGTCACAGCTGGTTGCATGGTCTGAGGAGTCCCAGTTCTGGTACCCACATGCTGGTGGATGGTACCATAGCCCGGGTGGGGGGAGTCCTCAGATAGTGTCAGACTGCTGGTGGATGGAGCTGTATCCTAGGATAGCTTTCTGTGGAGCTGGGAGCCCTGGGGCTAGTGTCAGCCTGCTGCTATGTGGGATCACGGCCTAAGGGCTCACATGACTGGTGTTGGCTTGCGGCTAGATAGGTTCAGATCCAGGAGTAGCTGTTTGTGTGGTCCCGTGGGCCCTGGAACTAGGGCCAGCCCAACTATGAATGGGGGTGGGTCCTGGGCCCTGTGATGGGAGGGGCAGGGTCTCAGTGCTGCAGGGGACTTAGCACTTTCTACGGCAGCCAGTCTGCTGATGGGTGAAACTGTGTCACTATCTGGCTAGTTGCATGGGCTGGGGCATCCCATGACTAGTGCTGGCAGGTTGGTGAGCTGGGCTGGGTCCTGTTCTGAATAAACTAGAAGGAGGATAGAAAAATGATACTTGCCAGTGTTCTTATGGTAGGATGAATTCCCAATAATGAATAATGACTCTCACCAGCATCTATGTACCCAAGGTGGGTTCCAGTTGCGTCCTGCCTCTCTGGGAGGCTTTTTAATGTCAGCAAGTGAGTCTGAGCTGAGCTCTTTTCAAATTACTGTTTCTGTCCTGGGTCCTGGAGCATGTGAGATTTTGTGTGCCCTTTAAAAGTGGAATCTATTTTTGATATAACATTTTATATCTTTTTATTTTGTGTATCCCTTAACTACTTATTGTAGTTATAGTTGATTTTACTACTTTTGTCTTTTAACCTCCATGCTGACTTTTTAAGTGGCTGGTCTACTGCCTTTACCACGTACTTGCTTTTACCAGTGAGATCTTTTTTTTTTGTTTTGTTTTGTTTTCCCATATGCTTTGTAATTCCTAGTTGTGGTCTTTTCTCATCTGCATAAAGAAGACTAATACTTCTTGTAAGGTCATTTTATTAATGCTGAACTCCTTTAGTTTTTCTTTTCTGGGAAACTGTCTTACTTTCAAATCTGAATGATAATTTTGCTAGATAAAATATTCAGCCTTTTAAATATATCTTACCACTCCCCCTGGCTTATAATTCTCCATTTATTCTCCTCCTTTCTGCTGAAAAATCAGTTGATAGTCTTATGGGGGTCCCTTTGTATTAGTTGTTTTTTTCTTGATGTTTTAAGATTGTCTGTTTATGACATATGCCATTCTAATCATAATATATCTTGGTGTGGAGCCCTCTGTGCACATCTTGTTTGGAACCCTCTGTGCTTCCTGTACCTGGATTTCTGTTTCATTCCCCAGGTTAGGAGAAATTTTAGTGATTATCCCTTCAAATAAATTCTCTCTGGAGAAACAGACATAGAGAACAGACCCATGAACCTGGGAGGAAGGGAGGAAGGAGGGGAGACGGAGAGGGGGAGTTGTATGGAGACAGTAACATGGAAACTTACAATGACATATGTAAAATAGATAGGCAATGGGAATTTGCCGTATGACTCAGGGAATTCAAACAGGGGCTCTGTGACAATCTCGAAGTGTGGGATGGGGAGGGAGATAGGAGCGAGGTTCAGGAGGGAGGGGACGTGGGTCTACCTACGCTGGATTCTTGTTGATGTATAACAGAAAACCACAAAATTCTGTAAAGCAATTATCCTTCAATTAAATAAAGTGGCAAAGATTTTTTTCTATCTCTTTCTCTGTTCATCTGAGACTCAGTTCGGTTCAGTTCAGTTCAGTCGCTCAATCGTGTCCGAGTCTGTGAGACCCCATGAATCACAGCATGCTAGGCCTCCCTGTCCATCACCAACTCCCAGAGTTCACTCAAACTCATGTCCATGGAGTCGGTGATGCCATCCAGCCATCTCATCCTCTGTCATTCCCTTCTCCTCCTGCCCCCAATCCCTCCCAGCATCAGAGTCTTCCAATGAGTCAACTCTTTGCATGAGGTGGCCAAAGTATTGGAGTTTCAGCTTTAGCCTCAGTCTTTCCAATGAACACCCAGGACTGATCTCCTTTAGAACAGACTGGTTGGATCTCCTTGCAGTTCAAGGGACTCTCAAGAGTCTTCTCCAACACCACAGTTCAAAAGCATCAATTCTTCAGTACTCAGCTTTCTTCACAGTCCAACTCTCACATCCATACATGACCACTGGAAAAACCATAGCCTTGACTAGATGGACCTTTATTGGCAAAGTAATGTCTCTGCTTTTGAATATGCTATCTAGGTTGGTCATAACTTTCTTTCCAAGGAGTAAGCGTCTTTTAATTTCATGGCTGCAGTCACCATCTGCAGTGATTTTGGAGCCCAACTATGATCCAAATGTTAGTACACTTGATGTTGTCCTAGAGGTACCTTAAACTCTTCTCATTTTAGAAAATTATTTCTTCTTTTTGCTGTTTTGATTGGGAAATTTCCTATTCTTTCAGATTTCTTATCCATTCTTCTGTATCAGCTAATTGACTGTTGAATGCCTCTAGGATTTTTAAATTTCAGCTCTTTAATTTGGTTAGTTCATTATTATGTTTTCTAAGATTTTGTTGAAGTTCTGAGTTCCTCCATTCTTCTCACAAGTTCAGTAACTATTTCTCTGAACACGTTGTCAGGCAAATTACTTATCTCTGTTTCATTAGGGGGTTTTCCTGCATTTTTGTTGTTGTTCTTTCATCTGAAACATGTTCATCTCTCTTTGACATTTGTTTGGTTTTTATTTGAGTTAGGCAAAACAGCTACTTTTCCTGGTCTTGTGTGAGATCATCCTGTGTCGATCATTCCACCTGGTGGCTCTTTCAGGTTGGCTGGGGCTGAAGTGGGTGCAGCCTGAGGGAGATGGAGCTGGAGGGGTAAAGGACAAGCTCAGTCTACAGGGCGAACTGTCCTGAGGCTGAATTGGCAGGTTGGTGTGGGCTGAAGTGGGCAAGAGCTGTGGGCAGCCCTAACGCAGCACAACCCCCAAGGGTGTGGATAGAGCTGGGGTAGGTCTGGGACAAGGAGACTCTCAGGGGCCTCAAAATGGCACTCATCAACGCCAACAAACAGGGATAGTTTCATCAGGTTCCTGCCCATTTGGCAGAACCTCTAGTGTTAGTAAATGGATTTCCTTTCAGGTAGTGTAGGTACCTTTTAAACCACTGTTTTTTCAAATACCCAAAAGCAGGTGTGTGCAATCTGGTGCCTCAGCAATATGCCTCTTTACTACAGATCATTGCACTGAGTGTGGGATTCCTATCTCCATTTCCAAATCTGGTTCTGTGGTCCCTTTATGTGTAGCGGTTGTTCATTCTGCCCTCAGGTAGGTCTTCAGGAGAAAGTGCTCTGTGTGTAGGTGTAGATTAGTGTGTCCGTAGCAGGAGAGTATTCCTATGCCATCATCTTAGCCTCCTCTGACTATAAAAAAAAAAAATTTATTGGCTAATTGGAACATGTTTTCAACACTGTGTTATCTAAGTAAATGGGACTGACAATATTCCAGAACGTATTTACTGAAGCGTTTAAAAAGACCTGTTATAAAATTGTTTCTTAAAAGCTATTTGCAACAGGTGTTCAGTAGAGTATTCTTTCAGCTGAGCAGGGAATAGTCAGTAGAGGACAAGAAGGGAAAGAAAGAGTAATATGGAAATTAGAAAGTGAAGTGATTCTTGGGACCAAAGTTTGCTTGTTCTAAGAAAACATTTAAGTTCTACTTTTTAAGCAAACTTTAATTGTACAATATGGTGTTATCAACTGTAATCATCAGATTTTTCCATTAGATCCTCAGACCTTACTCAGTTTATAGCTCAGAGTTTGTACTATTTTACCAACTGCTCCCTGATTCCCCACACTCTGGCACCCACTTTTCTACTGTTTCCATAAGTTTGATGTTGTTGAAGTTCCCCACATAAGTGATACCACACAGCACTGGTCTTTCTCTGACTTATTTTGTTTAGCAAAATACTCTCAATGTCCATCCACATTGTTGCAAGTGGCAAGATTTTTTTTTTTTTTCTTTCTCATGGCTGAATTTTACACACACACACACACACACACACACACACACACACACACACATCATATGCCTTCTTTATTCATTCACCAA
>NW_011494531.1:439235-450514 GCF_000754665.1 Bison bison bison
TCAACTACTGGGAGCCACTAAAAACAAAGAAGATATCTTGGACTATCACAAAGGTTTGAGAGAAAACCAAGAGCTCAGGACAGGCTAAGTGATAAGGTTCATCTCCTTCATGAGACCACTCTATTAATATCAAGACTGAAAGAGGTGACTATTTCATCTAATGCACAGAAACCAACATAAATAATGAAGAAAAATGATCAATAGAGGTGTCAACGACAAATTGGTACTTGCCATGGGCATTTGCCATTTACCTCTGCAAGGATTAAATTACAGGTGCTGCTGCAGCTGCTAACCTTAAGCATCCTGCATAGAATTCAGGGTAGAGATCAGGAAGGAGGCACTCTGTGTTCTGGAAAAACTGGCAGGACAGGTCTTTAGATAGATGTTTTCAGGAGGAGATTTTGCAAGCCCAATTGTTGCACCTCCTCATATCTAGAAAAGCACTAAATTCCTTCATGGTGACATCTGCTCCTTGTGACTTACAGAAATATTCCACAAAAATATGTGCTTGACTGTAAGAACTCCCTTTCACCAAAATCACATATATATTGACCTTCCCCCCTTAACTCTTTGGAGCAGTTTCTCAGAGCTATCTGAAATGCTCTCTGCCAGGCTGCAGTCCGCATTTTGCCCCAGATAAAACTTAACTCACAACTCTCACCTTCTGCAATTTTTTTTAAGTCAGCAGAAAAATATGCCCCCTCTCCTAAAAATAAGATATAACTCTAGAAACAGATCTAAATGAAATGGTCATAAGTGATTTACCTGATAAACAGTTCAAAATAATAGTCATAAAGATGCTCAGTGAGCTCAGAACAATGCATAAACTAAGAAAGAATTTCAACAAAGAGACAGAAAACATAAGTACTGAACAGAAATCACAAACCTGAAGAATATAATAACTGAATTGAAAAGTTCAATAGAGAGATTCAACATCAGACTAAACAGAAAAAAAAAAAAAAAGATTAGCTAACTCAAATACAGGGAAGTAGGATTTGTCCAATCAAAAAAGAAAGGAAAAAACAAAAACAAGTGAAGAGAGTTTAAGGGACTTAGGGGACAGAATCAAGTGGGTCAACATATGCATCATAAGAGTCCCAGAAAGAGAAGAAAGAAAGTAACCAAAAGGTTATTCAAAGAAATAATGGCTGAAAACTTCCTTAAGCTGGGGTAACAAATAGACATGCAGATCCAGGAAGCACATAAAACTTCAAATAAGATGAATCCAAAATGACTCACACCAAGACACATTATAATTAAATTGTCAAAAATTAAAGACAAGGAGCAAATCTGAAAAGCAGCAAAAGGGAAAAAAAGACCTGTGATACAAGGGAATCCCCCAGCAGAGTTTTCATCAGAAACCATTGCTGGGAAAAATAAAACCTGCCAGTCAAGAATACTTGGCAAAGCTGTCCTTCAGAATTGAAGGAGAGATATAGAATTTTCTAGATAAGCAAAAGCAGAAAGAGTTCATTACCATTATACCAGCCTTACAAAAACTATTAAAGGAACTTCAAGCTGAAACAAAAGGACATTAATTAGTAACAAAAATCTAAAACTATAAATCTCACTGGTAAAGTTAAATATATAGTTAAATTCAGAATAATGTTGTAATAATGATTATGAACAAACAGTTAAAAATCTACAAATCACTTTTAAGTCTAATAAAAGTTAGAAGGCAAAAGTATTTAAAATAACTAAATACAGTAATTTATTAACTGATACTAAATGCAAAAATATTGTAACATTAAAGACATAAAACATTCAGGAGGAGTGTATGAAAATGTACAGCTTGGTCCAGAGGATTAATATTGCTGAGTAGGATGTAGAGCTCACCTCTCCCCCACAAACACATCAAAACTACATCAACAGAGTGAACAACTCTCTCAGAAATTTACTAGAAACTGGTAGATCTCCTATACTACCAAAGTTGCACGGAAAATGTCCATGTTAGTGGGCAGAAGTGGGAGAAGAAAAGGTATCAGAATGGGACTGGTACCCTGGGAGGAATCTGTGAAGAAGGGAAGGTCCATACTAGCAGACTCTCACCTGGAGAGTCCCTTTGCCTGTTCAGAGGGCTGCTGGGACACATAGAGAGGCTGGAAGAGCCTGGATTCTGCTTGCAAAGAGTGTACTCATGCTGACCTGCTTGCAATCAGCGTGAAGAGAAACCGGTGACAGCAGCTGCCACCTCACTGAAACATGTCAAGAGAGGATGCTAGTACTTACAGTGGGTAGACATTAAATCCTGGGTGGTTGATCCCTGGGAGAGAACTTGGTATAGTTGTGTTGAGAGAGCCCAGAGTGTCTGAGGTGGTCCAAGCCGAATCGAAGAGTTCATTAGCAGGGGCATGGCTGGGGTGGGTCTGGCCTTGAGCCCAGTGACAGCACTTGCACTGTGAGAATGGGTCCAGTTGTGGTGGGCTTTGTTGCAGCACATACCGGATGGTACCACAGAAATGCAAATCTCCATGGACAGGCCCTGGAGAGGAGCACACAGTAGTTTGCTTCCCTGTAGAAGCACTCCAGCTGCACCAACCCTGCACTGCAGTTTGGAGCCAGACCTGGGGCAGAGAGGTCCTGGGGAAGGTCTGCCACAGAGTCAGCCCAGGTTGGTCCCAGGTGGATGCAAAATCTCAATTCTTACCTCCTCAGTACTCAGCACCAGCCCATTCCACACCACAGCCTAGCACTAGATCTAGGATGAACACAAGAGAGAAAGGATATTTACCTTGAGCTGCTTTGGGCAGAACTGCAGATGCTCACACAGGTTGCATATAAGTTCCCTGTGGCCATATGGGCTTAACGCGCTTTAGCAGTCACCTCCTTTGAGACAGGGCATGCACTCAAGAGCAACAAAGCCTTACCAAACCCAACCTTAAGGGTTTCTAGTGCAACAACTGCAGAGCAGAACCTACCCCCAAGCAGGGCTGTGGTAGCCACTGAGCAAAGAGGAGGCCTTGCCTACATCCAGCACAGATCTGAACTTCACAACAGCAACCACACTCTTATCAAGGGGATAACAGCCAGCATACTCTAAGGAAAGACAAGGCTCGCAACATGTCCAAAGCAGTCCTTACACCAAAAACACTGGACTCACACAATCTACACAGTGATGCTCCCACATAAGCAACCCTCTTTAAGACCACAGTAGATAACTGTTTCTCCTGAATTCATAGAGACAGAGAAAGTTAAATAAAATAAGAAAAGGAAAAGAACTATTCCCAATGAAAAGAACAGGAGAAATCCTCTGAAAAAACAAACAATAAAACAGACCTCACTGCCGGGAGCCGGCATATTGCATATTGAGTGCATAGTGCATATTGAGTGCAGCACTTTCCACAGCATCATCTTTCAGGATCTGGAATAGCTCAACTGGAATTCTATCACAGCGTGAGGAACTCCGCCCATGACAAAGGTCATGAGGAAGGAGGCTCGGCATACGCAAAGGTGGGATCGAGCTTCAGGAGTCCCCCTGGAAATTCTTGAGCATATACCCTCAAAACCAGAGTCTGCCTACTTTCTGCTTTGTGCTTTCACCTACACCTCTGACTTTACGGGGGGCTGTCCCCCACTACCTCTCTGAAAAAAGAGTTAGCTTACAGCTCCAGTTAATAATTCCTGGGTGTGACAGTGTTTCAACCTACAAACTCCTTTGGAAATCCTCTAGCCTGCCTAAATAGGTTTTTCCGGCCACATGTGATTGCTCAGAGCCTCCCAACTGTGAGAGGTGTGAGATGTTCTAAACTGTCTAAATACAGATTCCTTTGAGCAGTTAAAAGATTGATTAGAAATTGTATTGGTGAAGGGTTTTTCACTTGTTGGGCCAATGTTTGCTGCTAAGTCTCCATATCCCTTACCTGCTGTGTCCCTGGCAGTGTATTGATTAATATAATTGGTGTAAATAGTAGCTTTAATGTTTGTAACCTGGGACCCTTGAGTTAATTCTTTTTCTTGTTATAGCCCACCACACCTTTGCTCTGTAGGAATGCAACTTTATCTAATGCTTTTGGAGGGTGGCTCCTGACCAATCACCTTTAGAGAAAAATAAGTTTTCTGAAGAGAAGGTCTTAAAATGTTAACAGGCCTCCAGGCCAGAAGATAATGCAAATCACCTAAGCTTTTGCATATGATAAGTCTTGCAGGCTTGCTGCAAGACCTCTACCCCTTTCCCCATTATCCTCTATGCATAACTTAAGGTATAAAAACTACTTTGGAAAATAAAGTGCGGGCCTTGTTCACCAAAACTTGGTCTCACCATGTCGTTCTTTCTCTTACCTTCTGGCTGAATTATTCAGCCTCTTTTCTCCACTGAATTTCTTCACTGAGCTATCCTCATTTTATTACTCTTTATATCCTTAATTAACATTTAATTAGCAATTGTTTCCTGATCTTCGCCTACGCCGTCTCTCCTTCGAATACCCTGGATCAGCTGGGGCTGGTCCCCGGCACCTCACCAGTCTATGAAACCCCAAATTTTAAAAAAGGTATTAAAAATGCTAAAGGAACTAAAAAGGTTCCCCATAGAAACGCAGGACACATAGCAAGGAACTAGAAATTATAAATAGAAATGTATAACATGTAACAAGGAACTAGACATTATAAAGATACGCCAGTTAAAATTAGGCAAGTCAACTGCCAAGGTAAAAACCAACCTTGAGGCAACAAGCAGCAGACTAAGTAAGAAATAAGTAATCTGGAAGATAGAATATTGGAAATGACCTAATCAGAGCAGCGTATGGAAAGACAAACTTAAAAAGTGAAAGCAACATGAGATCTATGAGATAATTTAAAGCATGCCAAAGATTGAGGGCAGGAGGAGAAGGGGAAGATAGAAGATGAGATGGTTGGATGGCATCACCGACCCAATGGACATGAGTTTGGGTAAACTCCAGGAGCTGGTGATGGACAGGGAGGCCTGGCGTGCTGCAGTGCATGGGGTTGCAAAGAGTTGGACACAACTAAGCGACTGAACTGAACTGAAACTACATATAATCAAGGTTCCAGGACAATGAGAAGAGAGAAGGGGATCAAAAATGTATTTAATGAAATTATGGCTGAGAACTTCCCAAACTTAAAAAAAGAACACCAATACTCAGGCACAGGAAGCACAGGAGCCCCAAACAAGATGAACCCAAACAGACCCACACCAACATATATCAGAAGTAAAGTGACAAATTTTACAGAAAAAGGATTTTAAAGAAAGCAAGAAAAAAATCTTAAACTCAATTACAAAGAAACCCCCATAAGGCAATTAGCTGATTTCTCTGCTGAAACTCTGCAGGGCAGAGGGAGTGGCATATATTCAAAATTTGAAAGAGAGAAATCTGAAACATAGTATATTCTACCAAGCAGATTATCATTAAGAATAGAAGGAGAAACAAACAATTCCTCAGACAAGCAAAAATGAAAAGAATTTAGCAATATAAAACCTACCCTAAAAGAAATATTAAAGGATCTTCTCTAACAGAAAAGAAACGAGAGTCTATGGGAAGGGGAAAATCACAATAGAAAAAACAAATATAGAAAAGGACTGAAGATCACTTAAATAAACCAGCACATAGATTAAAAAACAACCAAAAATTTTTGTAAAAGTGATTATAACTATTAACAGCAAAAGGATAAACATGAAGATGTAAAATAGGGCATCAAAATCACAAAATGTGCAGAAGGAAAGTAAAAAAAACAACAACTGATCTTTAGAATGTGTTTGAACTTACATGACTACCAGTTTAAAGTAAGTAGGTATGGTTATTGGTTGCCATATTAGAAAACCATGGTAACTAAAACCCAAAAACATAAAAGAGTTATAAAAACCAAAAGTCAAGGAATTCAAGCATAATACAAAAAGAAACCATCAAACCAGAAAGGACAAAAAAAAAAAGTAATGAACAAAATCAACTGGGAAATCAAATTTAAAATTACAATAAGTACATATCTATCAGTAATTACTTTAAATGTTTGAGTAATTGAGATACTATTTGATTGAATATCTCAATAAAAAATATTTGAAATAATTAAGATACTCATATGGTTTCTATCTTTCAATTAGTTAACATAGCGTATCACATTGATTGATTTGCAAATATTAAAGAATCCTTGAATCCCTGGAATAAAGCCCACTTGGTCATGATGTATGATCTTTTTTAATATGTTGTTGGATTCTGTTTGGTAGAACTTTGTTGAGGATTTTTGCATCTATGTTCATCAGTGATACTGGCCTGTGGTTTTCTTTTTTGGTGGCATGTTTGTCTGGTTTTGGTATTAGGGTTATGGTGGCCTCACAGAATGGTTTGCGAGTTTACCTTCCTCTGCAATTTTCTGGAAGAGTTTGAGTAGGGTAGGTGTTAGCTCTTCTCTAAATTGGTAGAATTCACCTGTGAAGCCATCTGGTCCCAGGCTTTTGTTTGTTGGAAGATTTTTTATTCCAGTTTCCAATTCCATGCTTGTAATGGGTCTGTGAAGATTTTCTATTTCTTTCTGGTTCAGTTTTGGAAAGTTTTGGAAACTTTTCTAAGAATTTGTCCATTTCTTCCAGGTTGTCCATTTTATTGGCATATAGTTGCTGAGAGTAGTCTTTTATGATCCTTTGTATTTCTCAGTTGTCTGTTGTGATTTCTCCATTTACATTTCTAATTTTATTGATTTGATTCTTCTCCCTTTTATTCTTGATGAGTCTGGCTAATAGTTCATCTATTTTATTTATCTTCTCAAAGAACCAGTTTTTAGTTTTTATTAATTTTTGCTATAATCTCCTTCTTTTTATTTCTGCTCTGCTTTTAATGACTTCTTTCTTTCTACTAACATTGGGGTTCTTCTTTTCGTCTTTTTCTAGTTGCTTTAGGTGTTCAGTTCAGTTCAGTTCAGTCACTTAGTCGTGTTCAACTCTTTGCGACTCCATGAATCGCAGCACGCCAGGCCTCCCTGTCCATCACCAACTCCCGAAGTTCACTCAAACTCATGTCCATCGACTCGGTGATGCCATCCAGCCATCTCATCCTCTGTCGTCCCCTTCTCCTCCTGCCCCCAATCCCTCCCAGCATCAGAGTCTTTTCCAATGAGTCAACTTTGCGCTTCAGGTGGCCAAAGTATTGGCGTTTCAGCTTCAGCATCACTCCTTCCAATGAACATCCAGGACTGATCTCCTTTAGGATGGACTGGTTAGATCTCCTTGCAGTCCAAGCGACTCTCAAGAGTCTTCTCCAACACCAAAGTTCAAAAGCATCAATTCTTTGGCACTAAGCTTTCTTTATAGTCCAACTTTCACATCCATACATGACTACCGGAAAAACCATAGCCTTGACTAGATGGACCTTTGTTGGCAAAGCAATGTCTCTGCTTTTTAATATGCTGTCTAGGATGGTCATAACTTTCCTTCCAAGGAGCAAGCATATTTTAATTTCATGACTACAATCACCATCTGCAGTGATTTCGGATTCCAGAAAAATAAAGTTAGCCACTGCTTCCACTGTTTCCCCATCTATTTGCCATGAAGTGATGGGACCAGATGCCATGATCTTAGTTTTCTGAATGTTGAGCTTTAAGCCAACTTTTTCACTCTCCTCTTTCACTTTCATCAAGAGGCTCTTTAGTTCTTCTTCACTTTCTGCTATAAGCGTTGTGTCATCTGCATATCTGAGGTTATTGACATTTCTCCAGGCAATCTTGATTCCAGCTTGTGCTTCCTCCAGCGCAGCGTTTCTCATGATGTACTCTGCATAGAAGTTAAATAAGCAGGGTGACAATATACAGACTTGACGTACTCCTTTTCCTATTTGGAACCAGTCTGTTGTTCCATGTCCAGTTCTAACTGTTGCTTCCTGACCTGCATACAGCCTTCTCAAGAGGTAGGTCAGGTGGTCTGGTATTCCCCAGTCTTTCAGAATTTTCCACAGTTTATTGTGACCCACACAGTCAAAGGCTTTGGCATAGTCAATAAAGCAGAAATAGATGTTTTTCTGGAACTCTCTTCCTTTTTCCATGATCCAGCAGATGTTGGCAATTTGATCTCTGGTTCCTCTGCCTTTTCTAAAACCAGCTAGAACATCTGGAAGTTCCTGGTTCAGGTATTGCTGAAGCCTGGCTTGGAGAATTTTGAGCATTACTTTACTAGCATGTGAGATGAGTGCAATTGTGCAGTAGTTTGAGCATTCTTTGACATTGCCTTTCTTTGGGATTGGAATGAAAACTGACCTTTTCCAGTCCTGTGGCCAGTGCTGAGTTTTCCAAATTTGCTGACATATTGAGTGCAGCACTTTCAGAGCATCATCTTTTAGGATCTGAAAAAGCTGAACTGGAATTCCATCACCTCCACTAGCTTTGTGTGTAGTGATGCTTCCCAAGGTCCATCTGACTTCACATTCCAGGATTACTCAGTCATTAAAAGGAACAAAATAATGCCATTTGCAGCAGCACAGATGGATCCAGAGATTGTCATACTGAGTGAAGTAAGTCAGACAGAGAAAGACAATTATATGATGTCTAGTATATGTGGAATCTGAAGAAGAGGTACAAATGAACTTCTCTATGAAGCAGAAATGGAGCTACAGATGTAGAAAACAAACATGATTACTGGTGGACTGGGGAAGAGGGGAGAGAGAAAAATTGGGAGGTTGGGACTTATATGTACAAACTACTATATATAAAATAGATAACTAGGGAGATCAGATCAAGATGGTGGAGGAATAAGATGTGGAGCTCACCTTCTCCCCACAGATACATCAAAATACATCCACATGTGGAACAACTCTCATACAACTTCTACTGAATGCTGGCAGACCTCAGACTTCCAAAAGGGCAAGAAAACCTCCATGTAACTGAGCATGGCAAAAGAAAAAAGAACAAAAGAAAGAGAAAGAAATCTGGATGGGCCTTGTGCCTCTGGGAGGGAGCTGTGAAAGAGAAAAGGTTTCTGCACACTGGGAAGTCCCCTCACTAGCAGGAATTGAGAGAGCTTCAGAGCCTTGGAGGACAGGGCAGCAACAGGTGTATTGAGGTCAAAGTTGAGAAAGACCCTCAATTAGGGTCAGTGCCAACTGGCACTCCCCAGCTAAGAAGCTGTCCACTCCCCCACTGGGGTAGGTGAGGGCTGGGTACTGAGGCTCAGGCTTCAGGGGTCACACCCTGGAGAGAGGATTGGGGTTGTGTGAAGAGAGCCTGAGGGGGATAGGGTGTAGTGCATCACACCTGAGGGAGTCCAGGAAGAAGCCTGGGCCTGCCAGACAGATAAGGGATCATTGTTGGGAAGCACGCGAGGACAAGAGTTGGCCCACAGTAGGAGCTTCTTTCTCCAAGCTCACAGGCAGCAGATAGCACCTGCATGAGCTCCAGGGGCCAACCCAAGTGACAGCACAGACTGCTGTTGCTGCTGCCTGTGAGCAGGCGAGGGCACCTGCTCAGGTCACTGCCTCCACCTTCCTGGGAGCTTACACAGCTACCACCACTAAGGGCTCTGTAATCTAGGGCCAGATTCCCTGGGAGGGGGTGTGACCTGCCACTGATTCTGCTGAGGAGGGACCCCCTGCCCCCACCTTCCTGGGAACCTGCGTGAGCTGTGAACCTGAGCATCTGCACATCCCCTTATCAAGGTGGTAATAGCCAGAACATGGTGAGGAAAGGACAGCAAGCATCCAAACCCAAAACAGCCCTCATACCAAAAAATATCAAACCCATACAAGCTATGCAGGGATGCTCCAATTTATAAATAATCCTGCAAGACTACAATTGTTACTGTTTTTCCTAAACTAACAGACTAAGAGATATATAAGCAAAAATGAAGAAGCAGAGGAACCACTCTCAGTTAAAACTAAGAAAATTCCTCTGAAGGAAAAGTGAAATAAACCTCTTCAGTCTAACACTCAGTTCAAAAAGAAGGTAACAAAATTGCTGAAGGAATTAAGAAAGGATAGTGACAGAAATGAAGATTACTGTAAAAAGGAACTAGAAACTATAATGAGGAAACAAGAAAATTTAGAAAATCCATTTGCCAAGATGAAATCTGAGCTCAAAGGAATGAATAGCAGAATGAATAATGCAGAAGAATAAGTGACCTGGACGATAGACTAATGTAAATTACCCAATCAAAACAGCATACAGAAAGAAAAAAAAAAAAAGCAAGCAGTATTAGAGACCTATCAGATAATATAACACAGGACAATCTATACATAATAGGGATTCCAGAAAAAGAAGAAAGAGAAATGGGATTAAACATGTATTTGAAGAAATTATGGCTGAAAATTCCCAAAATCTAAAGAATATATCCAGAACAGATACCCAGAACAGAAAGCACAGATGGTTCCAAACAAAATAAACCCAAACAGACCTACACCAAGACATATTATAATAAAAATGACAAAGATTAAAGATAAAGAGAGAATTCTAAAGGCAGCAAGAGAAAAAAGAGTTCCTTACCAAGAAACCCTCATAGGGCTATCAGGTGATTTCTCTATAGAAACACTGCTGGCCAGAAGGGAGTGGCAAAATATATTTAAAGTCTTGAAAGAGAAAAATCTGCAACCTTCCCACCAAGATTATCATTTAAAATAGGAGGAGAAATAAAGAATTTCTCAAATAAGCAGAAGCTAAAAGAATACAGCAATACTAAACCTATCCTAAAAGAAATAATGAAAGGTGGTCTCTACATAGAAAAGAAACAAGAAGAAAACAGGCGGGAAGAAATCACAAGTAAGTCATTTAAACTGGGCTTCCCAGGTGGCACTAGTGGTAAAGAACCTGCCTGTCAATACAGGAGACATAAGAGACAGATAACCTATTTATACGGAGAAGGCGATGGCACCCACTCCAGTACTCTCGCCTGGAAAATCCCATGGATAGAGGAACCTGGTAGGCTGCAGTCCATGGGGTCGCTAGGAGTCGGACACGACTGAGCGACTTCACTTTCACTTTTCCCTTTCATGCATTAGAGAAGGAAATGGCAACCCACTCCAGTGTTCTTGCCTGGAGAATCCCAGGGACGGGAGAGCCTGGTGGGCTGCCGTCTATGTGGTCGCACAGAGTCGGACACGACTGAAGTGACTTAGCAAGCAGGCAAGCAACCTATTTATGAAAACAATGATAAACACAAGCAACAGCAAAAGGATAAACACAAATATGTAAAAAGGGACATCAATATCATATAATTCAGGAAAGGAAAATAAGAAAATGAAGATTCTTTTTTTAGAATGTGTTTAAGTCTATAGGACTATTAGTCTAAAGCAAGCAGATATAGGAAGGGGTTAACATAATTTAAAAACGGAAACCACAAATCAAAAACAATAGAA
>NW_011494531.1:450614-455242 GCF_000754665.1 Bison bison bison
GTAATTAGGCTCCAATTAAAATTAATTAATTAATTAAAAAATAAAAATCTATTTAATTGTAAGAAAAATACATATGCATCAACAATTAACTTAAATGTCAATTGACCGGATATTTGGCTCAGCTGGTAAAGAATCCACCTACAATGTGGGAGACCTGGGTTTGATTCCAGGGCTGGGAAGATCCCCTGGAGAAGGGAAAGGCTACCCACTTCAGTATTCTGGCCTGAAGAACTCCATGGACTATACAGTTCATGGGGTCACAAAGAGTCGGACACGACTAAGCGACTTTCACTTTCACTTTCTTTCCAATCAAAAGACAAAGAGTGACATACTGGTTTAAAATAAAAAACACAAGAGCTTATAATATTCTGCTTACAAGAGATCCACCTCAGGACAAAAGACACATACACTGACAGTGAGGGGATGGAAAAAGATATTTCGTGCAAACGGAAATGACAGGAAAACAAGAGTTGCAACGCTTATATCGGACAAAGTAGACTTTAAAGCAAAGGCTATAAAGAAAGATAAAGAAGGACATATATAACGATAAAAGGATCAATATAAGAAGATATAAAGATAAAAGGATCAATTTAAAAAAAGATTTTACACTCATTAACATATATGTACTTAACATCAGTTCAGTTCAGTTCAGTTGCTCAGCTGTGTCCGACTCTTTGAGACCCCATGAATCGCCACACACCAGGCCTCCCTGTCCATCACCAACTCCTGGAGTTTACCCAAACTCATGTCCATCGAGTCGGTGATGCCATCCAGCCATCTCATCCTCTGTCGTCCCCTTCTCCTCCTGCCCCCAATCCCTCCCAGCATCAGGGTCTTTTCCAATGGGTCAACTCTTCGCATCAGGTGGCCAAAGTATTGGAGTTTCAGCTTCAGCATCAGTCCTTCCAAAGAAATCCCAGGGCTGATCACCTTCAGAATGGACTGGTTGGATCTCCTTGTAGTCCAAGGGACTCTCAAGAGTCTTCTCCAACACCACACTTCAAAAGCATCAATTCTTTGGCACTCAGCTTTCTTCACAGTCCAACTTTCACATCCATACATAGAAGAACCCAAATAATAAAACAAATACTGACATAAAGGGAGAAATTAATAACAATACAATAGTAGTAGGAGACTTTAATATCCCACTCATGCCAATGGACAAATCTTCCAGACAGAATCAATAAAGCAACAGAGGTCCTAAATGATACAACAGAACAATTAAACAATTAATATTTTTCAGGACACAAAACCCAAAAAAAACCAGAATACACATCCTTTTCAAGTGTACACAGAACATTCTTTAGGACTGAACACATCCTAGGGCACAAAACTAACATCAACAAATTTAAGAGTACAGAAATTATATCAAGCATCTTCTCTGATGCCAATGGCATGAAACTAGAAATCAACCACAGGAAAATAAATTAGAAAAAAATGATTACATGGAAACTAAATAACTTTCTATTAAAAAGCAAATGGATCAAAAAGGGAATCACAAAGGAAATTTAAAAATGCCTTGAAACAAATGACAATGAAAACATAATCATACAAAACCTATGGTCCACAGCAAAAGCAGTGCTTAAAGGGAAGTTCACAGTGATATAGGCCTTCATTAAAACAAACAAAACAAGAAAAATCTCAAGGAAGTCTAACCTATCACCTAAGAAAATTAGAAAAATAAGAACAAACAAAACCTAAAGTCATCAGAAGGAAGGAAATAATAATAATCAGGGAGGAAATAAATAAAATAGAGGTTAAAAAATAATAGAAAAAATCAACAAAACCAAGAGCTGGTTTTGAAAGAGTAAACAAGATTGATAAACTTCTGGCCAGGCTTACCAAGAAGAAAAGAGAGGAAACCCAAATAAACAAAATAACAAATGAAAAAGGAGAAATCTCAACTGTACCACTAAAATACAACCATTAAGAGAATACTATGAACAATTATATGACAACAAATTTGACAACCTAGAAGAAATGGACAACATTTTAGAAACACACAGCCTACTAAAACTGGATCAAGAAGAAACAGATAATTTGAACAGACCAATCACTAGAAATTAAATAGAATCTGTAATAATAATAATAATAAATTTCCTACAAACAAAAGTCCACGACCAGATGGTTTCACAGGCACATTCTACCAAACATAAAAAGAAAGTATACTGACTATTCTCAAATTCTTCTGGAAGACTGAAGAGGAAGGAACATTCCCAAAGTCATTCTATGAAGCTACCATCACCCTGATACGAAAACCAGACAAAGACACCACCAAAAAAGAAAACTACAGGCCGATATCCTTGATGAATATAGATGTAAAAATTCAACAAAATATTAGCAAACTGAAGCCAACAAGATATAAGAAAGATCATACAGGGGATTACTCTGGTGGTCCAGGGGTTAAAACTTAACCTTCCAATGCAGGGTGTGCAGGTTTGACCTCTAGCCAGGAAGGTAGGACCCCACATGCCTCAGAGCAAAAAAAAAAAAAAGTAGCAATATTGTAACAAATTCCATAAAGACTTTAAAATATGGTCCATTAAAAAAAAAAAAAGATTATACACCCTGACAAAATGGGATTCATCCCAGGTTCACAAGGGGATGCTTCAACATATGTAAATACATCCATCAATGCAATACACCAATTATCCTAAAGGAAATTAATCCTGAATATTCATTGGAAGGACTGATGCTGAAGCTGAAACTCCACTACTTTGGCCACCTGATGTGAAAAACTGACTCATTTGAAAAGACCCTGATGCTGGGAAAGATTGAAGGCAGGAGGAGAAGGGGATGACAGAGGATGAAATGGTTGGATGGCATCACCACCTTGATGGACCTGAATTTGAGCAAACTCTGAGAGTTACTGATGGACAGGGGAACCTGGACAGATGGACATGCTGCTGTCCATGAGGTTGCAAAGAGTCAGACATGACTGAGCAACTGAACTGAACTGAACTTTATACTAACAATGTATCAGAAAGGGAATGTAAAAAAAACCAATACCTTTTAAAATTGTACCAAGCCCCACTCAACCTAGGAATAAAACTGACCAAGGAGGTGAACAACTTACACACTAAGAACTATAAAACATTTTAAAAAGAAATAAAAGATGATTAAAAAAAAAAAAAGATGATTCAAAGACACAAGAAGATATCCCGTGCTCTTTGACTGGAAGAATTAATACTGTCAAAGTGGCAATAATACTCAAAGCAATCTACAGATTTGAGTCCTATCAAATTACCCATGACATTTTTCACAGAATTGGAACAAATAACCCCAAAATATATATGGAAAAATAAAAGACCCAGAATTGCTAAAGCAATCCTGAGGAAAATGAACAGAGCACAAGGCATAACTCTCCCAGACATCAGACAATACTACAAAGCTAGAGTATCAAAACAGTGTGGTATTTGGTACAAAAACAGGTATATGGATCAATGAAACAGAATAGAGAGCCCTGAAATAAACTCAAACATCTATGGTTAATTAATCTTTAACAAAGGATGCAAGAATATAAAAGGGGGAAATGGCAGTCTCTTCAGCAAGAGCACTGGGAAAGCTGGACAGCTGCATGTAAATCAGTGAAGTTAGAATACACCTGCACACCAAGCACAATAATAAACTTAAAATGGCTTAAAGATTTAAACACAATATATGACACTATAAAACTCCTAGAAGGTAGAATAGGCAAAACATTCTCTGACATAAATCATGTTTTCTTAGGTCACTCTCCCAATTCAATAGAAAGAAAAACAAAAATAAACAAATGGAACCTTATCAAACTTATAAGCTTTTGAACAGCAAAGGAAACCAGAAAAAAAAAAAAAAACCAAAAGATAACCTACAGAAGGGGAGAAAATATCTGCAAATGATACGACAGACAAGGGATTGATCTCCAAAATCGCTTATCAGTTCAGTTCAGTTCAGCTGCTCAGTTGTGTCCAACTCTTTGCGGCCCCACTGACTGCAACACACCAGGCCTCCCTGTCCATCACCAACTCTCAGAGTTTACTCAAACTCATGTCCATTGAGTCCGTGATACCATCCAACCATTTCATCCTCTGTCATCCCCTTCTCCTCTCACCTTCAATCTTTCCCAGCAGCAGGGTCTTTTCATATAAGTCAACAATAACAAACATTGGATGAAATCTCAAAAATGACAGAATGATCTCTGTTTGTTTCCAAGGCAAACAATTCAGTATCACAGTAATCCAAGTCTATGCCCCAACCAGTAATGCTGAAGAAGCTGAAGTTGAACAGTTCTATGAAGACCTACAAGACCTTTTAAAACTAACACCCAAAATAGATGTCCTTTTCATTATAGGGGACTGGAATGCAAAAGTAGGAAGTCAAGAAACACCTGGAGTAACAGGCAAATTTGGCCTTGGAATGCGGAATGAAGCAGGGCAAAGACTAATAGAGTTTTGCCAAGAAAATGCACTGGTCATAGCAAACACCCTTTTCCAACAACACAAGAGAAGACTCTACACATGGACATCACCAGATGGTCAACATCGAAATCAGACTGATTATATTCTTTGCAGCCAAAGATAGAAAAGCTCTATACAGTCAACAAAAACAAGACCAGGAGCTGACTGTGGCTCAGATCATGAACTCCTTAT
>NW_011494531.1:455342-484270 GCF_000754665.1 Bison bison bison
ATGAACTCCTTATTACCAAATTCAGACTGAAATTGAAGAAAGTAGGGAAAAGCACTAGACCATTCAGGTATGACCTAAATCAAATCCCTTATGATTATACAGTGGAAGTGAGAAGTAGATTTAAGGGCCTAGATCTGATAGATAGAGTACCTGATGAACTATGGAATGAGGTTTGTGACATTGTACAGGAGACAGGGATCAAGACCATCCCCATGGAAAAGAAATGCAAAAAAGCAAAATGGCTGTCTGGGGAGGCCTTACAAATAGCTGTGAAAAGAAGAGAAGTGAAACGCAAAGGAGAAAAAGAAAGATATAAGCATCTGAATGCAGAGTTCCAGAGAATAGCAAGAAGAGATAAGAAAGCCTTCCTCAGTGATCAATGCAAAGAAATAGAGGAAAACAACAGAATGGGAAAGACTAGAGATCTCTTCAAGAAAATTAGAGATACCAAGGGAACATTTCATGCAAAGATGGGCTCGATAAAGGACAGAAATGGTATGGACCTAACAGAAGCAGAAGATATTAAGAAGAGGTGGCAAGAATACACAGAAGAATTGTACAAAAAAGATCTTCATGACCCAGATAATCATGATGGTGTGATCACTCACCTAGAGCCAGACATCCTGGAACATGAAGTCAAGTGGGCCTTAGAAAGCATCACTACAAACAAAGCTAGTGGAGGTGATAGAATTCCAGTTGAGCTATTTCAAATCCTCAAAGATGATGCTGTGAAAGTGCTGCACTCAGCAGCAAATTTGGAAAACTCAGCAGTGGCCACAGGACTGGAAAAGGTCAGTTTTCATTCCAATCCCAAAGAAAGGCAATGCCAAAGAATGCTCAAACAATAACAAAAAAACTCCCCAAAAAATCCATTCAAAAAATGGGCAGAAAAACTTTAGATATTTCTCCAAAGAAGACATACAGATGGCCAGCAGACATATGAAAAGATGTTCAATATCAGTGATTATGAGAGAAATGCAAGTTGAAACTACAATGAGGTATCACCTCATACCAGTCAGAAAACACAGCCTACAGAATGAGAGAAAATAATAGCAAACTAAGCAACTGACAAAGAATTAATCCCAAAATATACAAGCAGCTCATGAAGTTCAAAACCAGAAAAATAAACAACTCTATCAAAAAATGAGCCAAAGAACAGACATTTTTCCAAAGAAGACATACAGATGGCTAACACACACATGAAAAGATGCTCAACATCACTCATTATCAGAGAAATGCACACTGAAACCACAATGAGGTACCATTTCATGCTGGTCAGAATGGCTGCTATCCAAGAGTCTACAAACAATAAATGCTAGAGAGGATGCAGAGAAAAGGGAACCCTTTTACACTGTTGGTGGGAATGCAAACTAGTACAGCCACTATGGAGAATAATGTGGAGATTCCTTAAAAAACTGGAAATAGAACTGCCTTATGACCCAGCAATCCCACTGCTGGGCATACACAGCAAGGGAACCAGAATTGAAAGAGACATGTGTACCCTAGTACACAGTGTTCACAATAGCTAGGACATGGAAGCAACCTAGATGTCCATCGGTAGATGAATGGATAAGAAAGCTGTGGTACATACACACAATGGAATATTACTCAGCTATACAAAAGAACACATTTGAGTCAGTTCCAATGAGATGGATGAAACTGGAGCCTATTATACAGAGTGAAGTAAGCCAGAAAGAAAAACACCAATACAGTATAATAACACATACATATGGAATTTAGAAAGATGGTAATGATGACCCTATATGAAGACAACAAAAGAGACACAGAGGTAAAGAACAGACTTTTGGACTCTGTGGGAGAAAGCAAGGATGGGACAATATGAGAGAATAACATTGAAACATGTATACTACCATATGTAAAATAGATGACCAGTGCAAATCCAATGCGTGAAGCTGGACACTCAAAGCTGGTGCTCTGGGACAACCCAGAGGGATGGGTGGGGAGGGAGGTGGGAGGGGGCTTCAGTTTGGTGGGACACATGTACACACATGACTGATTCATGTCAGGGTATGGCAAGAACCAGCACAATATTGTAAAGTTAATTAGCCTCCAATCAAAATAAATACTTTCTTAAAAAAGAAAAAAAAAATTTAAAGCTATAATTCAAAAAGATATATACACCCCTATATTCATAGCAGCACTGCTCATAGTAGCAGCACTGTTCACAGTAGCCAAAACATAAAAAGAATCAAAATGTCCATCAACAGAGGGACAGATAAAGAAGATGTGTACATACATATGATGGGCTGCTACTTAGCTATAAAAATTAATGAATAATGCCATTTGCGTCAATACAGATGCAACTAGATTATTATCATAAGTCAGAAAAAGAAAGACAAATAACATATGATATCACTATGATGGGTTCGATAAAAGACAGAAATGGTAGGGACCTAACAGAAGCAGAAGATATTAAGAAGAGGTGACAAGAATACACAGAAGAATTGTACAAAAAAGATCTTCACGACCCAGATAATCACGATGGTGTGATCACTCACCTAGAGCCAGACATCCTGGAATGTGAAGTCAAGTGGGCCTTAGAAAGCATCACTACAAACAAAGCTAGTGGAGGTGATGGAATTCCAGTTGAGCTATTTCAAATCCTAAAAGACAATGCTGTGAAAGTGCTGCACGCAATATGCCAGCAAATTTGGAAAACTCAGCAGTGGCCACAGGACTGGAAAAGGTCGGTTTTAATTCCAATCCCAAAGAAAGGCAATGTCAAAGAATGCTCAAACTACCACACAATTGCACTCATCTCACACGCTAGTAAAGTAATGCTCAAAATTCTCCAAGCCAGGCTTCAGTAATACGTGAACGGTGAACTTCCAGATGTTCAAGCTGGTTTTAGAAAAGGCAGAGGAACCAGAGATCAAATTGCCAACATCCACTGGATCATTGAAAAGCCAAGAGAGTTCCAGAAAAACATCTATTTCTGCTTTATTTACTATGCCAAAGCCTTTGACTGTGTGGATCACAATAAACTGTAGAAAATTCTGAAAGAGATGGGAATACTGGACCATCTGACCTGCCTCTTGAGAAACCTATATGCAGGTCAGGAAACAATAGTTAGAACTGGACATGGAACAACAGACTGGTTCCAAATAGGAAAAGGACTACGTCAAGTCTGTATACTGTCACCCTGCTTATTTAACTTCTATGCAGAGTACATCATGAGAAATGCTGGGCTGGAAGAAACACAAGCTGGAATCAAGATTGCCAGGAGAAATATCAATAACCTCAGATATGCAGATGACACCAGCCTTATGGCAGAAAGTGAAGAGGAACTAAAAAGCCTCTTGATGAAATTGAAAGAGGAGAGTGAAAAAGTTGGCTTAAAGCTCAACATTCAGAAAACGAAGATCATGGCATCTGGTCCCATCACTTCATGGGAAATAGATGGGGAAAAAGTGGAAACAGTGTCACACTTTATTTTTTTGGGCTCCAAAATCACTGCAGATGGTGACTGCAGCCATGAAATTAAAAGACGCTTACTCCTTGGAAGGAAAGTTATGACCAACCTAGATAGCATATTCAAAAGCAGAGATGTTACTTTGCCAACAAAGGTCCATCTAGTCAAGGCTATGGTTTTTCCAGTAATCATGTATGGATATGAGAGTTGAACTGTGAAGAAAGCTGCGCCGAAGAATTGATGCTTTTGAACTGTGGTGTTGGAGAAGACTCTTGAGAGTCCCTTGGACTGCAAGGCAATCCAACCAGTCCATCCTAAAGGAGATCAGTCCTAGGTGTTCTTTGGAAGGAATGATGCTAAAGCTGAAGCTCCAATACTTTGGCCACCTGAAGCGAAGAGTTGACTCATTGGAAAAGACTCTGATGCTGGGAGGGATTGGGGGCAGGAGGAGAAGGGGACGACAGAGGATGAGATGGCTGAATGGCATCACTGACTCGATGGACGTGAGTCTGGGTGAACTCCGGGAGTTGGTGATGGAGAGGGAGGCCTGGCGTACTGCAATTCATGGGGTCGCAAAGAGTCGGACACGACTGAGCAACTGAACGAAACTGATCACTTATATGTGGAATGACTTCCCTGGTGACTCAGACAGTAAAGCATCTGCCTACGATGTGGGAGACCTGGGTTCGATACCTGGGTCAGGAAGATCCCCTGGAGAAGGCAATGGCAACCCACTCCAGTATTCTTGTCTGGAAAATCCCATGGACAGAGGAGCCTGGCAGGCTACAGTCCAGGAAGTCGCAAAGAGTCGGACACAACTGAGAGATTTCACTTTCCATATGCGGAATGAACCTATCTGCAAAACAGAAACAAACTCATAGAAACAGAGAACAGATTATGGTTGGCAAGGTAGTGGGGAGGGCGAGGGAGGGGCCAGGAGTTTGGAGTTGGTAGATGCAAACTGTTACATTTGCACTGGATAAACAAAAAGGTCTTAACATACAGGGAGCTATGGTCAATATCCTGTGGTAAACCATAATGATAAAGAATATTTAAAAAGAATGTATATATGTGTATAACTGAGTTATTTTGCTGCACAGCAGAAATTGGCACAACGTTGTAAGTCATCTATACTTCAATAACAAAACTAAAATACATAACAAATAAGGACCTACTGTTTTCACAGGGAACTCTACACAACACTATAATGGCCTATCTGGGAAAAGAATCTAAACAGTGGATATACATACATATATATAGCTGATTTACTTTGCTCTCTCTCTCTATATATAAACACACATATATATATAAAGAGATGTAGAGGTTATTGCATAAAGATAAAAGGGTCAATCCAACAAGGGTAATTTTAAATATTTACTCAGCTATTAAAAAGTATGCATTTGAATCAGTTCTTATGAGGTAGATGAAACTGGAGCCTATTATACAAAGCGAAGCAAGTCAGAAAGAAACACACCAATACAGTATATTAACACATACATATGGAATTTAGAAAGATGGTAATGATGACCGTATGTGCAAGACAGCAAAAGAGACACAGATGTAAAGAACAAACTGTTGGACTCTGTGGGAGAAGGCAAGGGTGGGATGATTTGAGAGAATAGCATTGAAACATGTATATTAACATATGTGAAATAGATCACCAGTCCAGGTTCGATGCATGAGGCAGGGTGCTCAGGGCTGGTTGCACTAGGATGACCCTGAGGGATGGGATGGGGAGGGAGGTGGAAGGAGGTTCAGGATGGGGAACACATGTACACCCATGACTCATTCATGTCAATGTATGGCAAAACCCACCACAATACTGTAAAGGAATTAGCCTCCAATTAAAATAATAAAAAAAGATGAATACCCCCCAAAAAATATTTTGTACCTGCATTAGGGAAAGCAAATATATATTTTTAATATATGTATATTATTATATATTTGTATAACTTACATCTTTATTAAATATGTTTATGTTTATATTAACAGACATTAAGGGAAAATAGAAATACAGAGTAATAATTGGGGACTTTAGTATCCCACTTTCAACAAAGGATAGATCATATAGACAGAAAATAAGGGAAAATTAGACTTAAAACTATGTATTACACCAAATGGACTTAACAGACATATACAGAACATTTCATCTATCAACAGAATACACATTCCTCTCAAACACACATGGAGTATGCTCCAAGATAGGTCATATCCACAAAGCAAGTTCTTAAATAATTTTCTTAATAAATTTCTTCTGCAAGAAGAAACCTGGAAAATTCACAAATATGTGGAGATGTCATAATATACTCCTGAATAATCAATGAATCAAAAAAGAAGTCAAAAGAGAAAGCAAAATATATTTTGAAACAAATGGAAATGAAAATACAACATAACCAAAGTATACGGAATGCAGCAAAAGCAGTTCGAAGAGGGAAGTTCATAGTAATATACACCTACATTAAGAAAAAGAAAGAGCTTAAATAAGCAATCTAACCTTACACCTCAAGGAACTAGAAAAGTCCAAAGTTAGTAGAAGGACAGAAGTAACAAAAATCAGAGCAGAAATGAATCACCAGATAACAGTAAATACCAGTGAAACAAAGAGCTGGTTATTCGAAAAAAGAAATGAAGCAGACAAAACTTTAGCTACTCATCAATGAGAGGAATCAAACAAAACTATAAATGAAAGAGGAAGAAGATACATTACAACTAAGAACACATAAAACATCTTAAGAACTACTACGAACAATTATATACCAACAAATTCAACAATCTAGAAGAAATCTAGAACTGTCAGAACTAATAAACTCAATGAAGTTTTGAAATACAAAATATACAAGTATCAGTTATGTTTCTATATACTAAAAAATAGCAGAAAAAAATTAAGAAAACAATCCTATTTACAATTGTATCAAAAAGAATAAAATAACTAGAAATAAATTTAATCAAGGTGGTGGAAGATCTATACACTGAAACCTAAGACACTGATGAAAAATTTGAAGATGATACAAATAAGTGTAAAACTATTCTATGCTCATAGACTGGAAGAATTAATATTGCTAAAATGTCCATGCTACAAAAAGCAATTTATAGATTCAATACAGTCCCTATCAAAATTCCAGTGGCATTTTTCTCAAAACAGAAAACAAAACAAAAAGCTAAAACTTTGTATGGAACCTCAAAAGACCATGAATAGTTAAAGGAATTTTGAAAAACAGGAACAAAGCTGGAGATACACAGTTGTTTGTAACTATATTACAAAGCTACAGTGATCAAAAAAGTATGATATTGGCATAAAACACACACATAGGCCAACAGACAGAATAGAGAACTCAGAAATAAACCCATGAGTGGTCAACTAATTCACAACAAAAGAACCAAGAATAGACAATAATAGGGAAAGGACATGCAATAAATGGTTTGGGAAATACTAGACTGCCACATACAAAATTGTCCTAGGTATTTTGGATATTGAGAGTCTGTTTAAATTCTAAGGAGAACGTTGATCTTATCATTTTGGCAGATAATCAGGTCACCAGTGGGTCAGTCTAGGTCGAAGCCCGCAAGTTCGGGGAGCCCAGGAATTCACCTGTAATTGTACTGAATCACTCACTGAATCTGTTTCTTCTCCATGCTTGCCCAGATACTTGACAGTTCCCTGGTCCTTGCTTTTCAAGGCCACTGGCCAGCAATTTGGGGTCTTATTCCCCCTCCATCCCCAAGCTTGCTGCACAGCTCCTGTAGCTGCATGCAGTCCTCAGCTGCAGGAGGGCAGAGAGAGAAAGCAGTGGGTAGTTGCCATGCACTCTTGCAGCCTCTCCTCCTCTGGCTAGAGGGTAGCTCTTCTCTCGGGGTTTTAGGTACCTGCCTGGCTGACAGGGCCACCTCCACATTACTGCCCAGGAGCTGTGGTGGTAAGAAGGGGAGAAAAGGAAGGGGCTTGTAGGAACTTTATTTCTATTCCTTGGACCAGAGATATTCTCTGGAGCCCTTTCTGTCCACATTGGGCACACTTCTAGGTTTCAAGTTGGGCAATTCTGAAAGAAAAAACATGCAACTTTGAATCTGACCTGCTTCATCTGCCTGATACTTTTCAGTTCTCTGAGATCTGCATTCTGCCTCTGTCCAGGATTTACAGCTCTGGTCATGGGGAGACCAGTGGAGGGTGCTCACTCCATCCTCCCATTAAAGAGCAGTCCCCCTGCCCCTCTGCTTGCTTCTCCATGGACCTCTTAACTGTCCACCATGCTACACACATCACGTTGTTGTCCATGTCCCTTCACTGGGACGGAGACCCCCCCAGGCAGAGCCTTGCTTGCCCAGTGCTTGAACAGCCCTGGCACACTAGACATGCCCAGCAAATGCTTTTTTGAATGAACAAGACAGGTTGAAGTGTGCCACGACTGAGAAGCTGTGTGTCTACTCGATCTTAAAACTTCCTTTGAGGTCCCCTGTTTTCTCAACATACCTCAGACAGACAGAAAGGCATGTCCCATCTCTTCCTTTGATTTGCAGTAAGCCCACTGGCTCCCCAGTCTATCACCTCCTCACCAGGCCATCTGCACCCAGCCCAGGCTAAGCAGCCTCATTTGCACCTAACCCAAAGCCACCACCTCTACCAGGGCCGCTGGCTTGCAATCCTGCCTCCACAGCTGCAACTGACTTTACAGTCATGCTTCAGACTCTCCAGTGATTCTCACTCATTAGGGCACATGACCCAGGCCCTCCATGCCTCTTTACCACACACTTGTTTGCTGTTCTATAAAGACTGGTTCTTTGCTGGTGCAGTTGCAACTTGGCATCTTAACCCTGCCCCTCTGCTTGGTTTCTTCACTGCCAAGACCCCAGCGGCCCTTGTCCCCCCAAAAGCTGAATGCAGAAGTCCTGGGCCTGTACCCAACTCTACTGCCCCCAAGTCCCAACCTCAGCTGACCTCTGTATGCTTCTGTTAAGTTGGATACAGACCTAACATGCAGTACCTCTGATTCTGGGACCCATTATGAGTCCTGGATTTCTTTTTCTTTTTAAAGGTACTTTCAATTGAGAATATGCCTGTCTTGCATGAAGGCAGGTAAGGTGGGAGAGTGTGGCAGATGTGGGTAAGAACTTGACAAAAGGATGTGAGAGCTGAAAACCTTCTGCCCCTCTCTGGACCAAGCAGCCAGGCCCGCAGCTCTCATTTGTCCTGGAAACCCACCTCAGCCCTTGCCCCACACTGCTGCCACTTCCCACAGGGCCAGACTCTCCCTTCAGGGCTGCGGCCCTCACCCATTCCCTTGTTCTGTCCACAGCACTCTTTCCTTCTCCCCTGTCCTTTGAGGGGATTAGTGGAGATATCAGAGTTCCTCCCAGCCTGGCTGTCAGCCAGAGGCTTCCATACCACCCATCCTGTGAGCAGGCAAGGCAGAGCAAGAGTCTGCCAGGGCAAGAGGGACCTGAGGAGGGAGGTCAGGAGTGCTGCGGAAGGTCCCCTGCCAATATACAGACCCCATTCATAGGTTAACAGAGCAGAGCCACGGGGGTAGCCTTGTGGCAGCTCACATGTATGCACGTATGTGAGCACACAGGCAACACAGATGTGAGTGCAAGGCACAAATATGTGTACATGTAGTATATGCATGCACACACACACGTGCTCACAGGCACGCACATGTGGGTGGGCAAACACGTGTGCATACTCATATACTTTGGTTCCTTTGACAGCATAGTAGTATCCTTACTGAAATGCAGGCTTGTGCCCCAATTGTGTTGAGTGATTTGAAGAAAGCAGTTAGGATTTTATTGTGCCTCTGCCTAGGAGTGACAAGTTCCCTGGGAGCAAACGGTGACAGGGCTGGGAGCGCCAACCTCTGGGGGTCTTTCCCCAGAGTCCCTGTTTCTGCTAGCCCTCGCATTTCAGGTTTGTCAGAAGCCCTGGCTTCTGTTCTTCACGCCCAGCCCTGCTCAGCAGCCCCACCCAGCCTAGGCTGTGGGGAGTGGGGACTGGTGAGGCTATTTTAAGTCCAGCTCTTGGCCTGCCTTACACCCAACTCTGCTACTGGCCACCTGCCGCTGCCTGTCAGGCCTGGAATGCTGATTGGCAGTTGGCTGGGGCGGGGGCTGGGGACAGACCGTTATAAAGCTGGGGCACCCTGGAGTCACCCGCCCCTGTCCACAACCCACCAGTCTCCACCACTATGTCTACCCACCGCCTTGTGATGGTTCGGCATGGTGAGAGCACCTGGAACCAGGAGAATCGCTTCTGTGGTTGGTTCGATGCAGAGCTGAGCGAGAAGGGGGCTGAGGAGGCCAAGAGGGGGGCCCAGGCCATCAAGGACGCAAAGATGGAATTTGACATCTGCTACACATCGGTGCTGAAGCGGGCCATACGCACCCTCTGGACCATCCTGGATGGGACGGACCAAATGTGGCTGCCTGTGGTGCGTACCTGGCGCCTCAACGAGCGGCACTATGGGGGTCTCACTGGCCTCAACAAGGCAGAGACGGCTGCAAAGCACGGGGAGGAGCAGGTGAAGATCTGGAGGCGCTCCTTTGACATCCCACCACCCCCCATGGATGAGAAACACCCCTACTACAAGTCCATCAGCAAGGTGAGGTGCTGGGATGTGGGAGGGCAAAGGGAAGGCCTGGGGACCAGGGCTTCAGGGATGGAAGCTGGGTTGAGGTGGGGGTGCCCACCTGGGGAGTGAACAGCAGCATGGATGCCCCCAGGAGCGTCGGTATGCAGGCCTGAAAGCTGGGGAACTGCCCACGTGTGAGAGCCTCAAGGACACCATTGCACGGGCCCTGCCCTTCTGGAATGATGAGATCGCCCCTCAGATCAAGGCTGGCAAGAGAGTGCTCATTGCAGCCCACGGGAACAGCCTACGGGGAATCGTCAAGCACCTGGAAGGTGAGGCCCATCCTCACATTCGGAATGGGCAGAGGCGGGTGGGATGACACATTCCCATGAACCAATCAACCCCCAACTGCTCTTTTCATAGGACAGTCACTTCGTTGAGGCAGCTTTGTAGACATTAGCATCAGGGTAGGGTTTTTTAATTGTGAACTCCAGTTCACAGCCAGGAGGGTTGAGAAACCTTCTCTGTTAAAAAAAAAAAAAAAAATTTCTCTGTGTACTGGGACACCATGTAACATGAGTCTCCTTCTAAGGATTCTGGGTGAAAATGTCTGCCACCAGACTCAGGGCCCAGGCCCTGTACAGGGGTCCACTGGCCTGGATTCCCTAGGTGAGAAGGGGGAAGGCCCAGGGGCTGGCATCCTGCTGAAGGACACCGACTCCTGAAAAGTCAGGGCCATCTGGTTCTAAATCCCAGTTTGCTGAGTGAACTTGGTCAAGTCATGTTACTGGTAACCAAGGGCAAGGTCCTGCCCACACCCGGGCTCATACCCACTCCAAACAAAGATTAGTCAAAAGAAGGGAACAGGGTGTGGAGAACAGTGGAGACCTTAGGTTTGTGACTTGGCTTTCATTAAGAGAGCAACACGTCCCAGCATGACAGGCTCCTTCATGGACGCCCCAGCTGCCTTTCTGATGCTGAGTCCACACAAGCGCCTCACATTTGGCGTTGGGCCAGGCGGACGGAAGACCACCTGCCCTCCCTCCTGGGACTTCCTGCAGCCTGGTCTAGGAGAAATGAATGCACTGAGGCAAAGCTGATTGGGGTCTTGCACTGACCAGAGCATGTTCTCTTAAGCTCTCCTTGCATTAAGAGTGGGGTGACAGGAATACCAAAGGTCGAGCTGCTATTCCAGGCCACGGACTGGAGGCCAGCAGGCTTGGGTTTCCTCGGAAATCTCTCCTTTACATGTGGCAGGACCTCCCATCCACCGTGGCCGTAAGCAGCCCTTCTCGCTGTCCCTCCCTGCCCCCTCCCCCTTCTCAATGCACTGGTGCTCCTTTGCTCAGAATGTCCAGAAACTGTAACTCTCTAGAAACCAAATGGTTAATGTTTTCCCTGATCCCAAACATCCAGAGTCTGGCCAGAGTTCACGCTGGGCCAAGGGGGCTGATGGCCTTGCCCCAGATCAAGACAGCTTGGGGTGGAGTGAGGTCCTTGGTGTGCCACAGCTATTTCTGTAGGCTGCTGTCTCAGTGCTGCCTTGACCTTCTCCGGGCATACTCCTGTGGCTTTGCTGTCAGGGGTGGGAGGATTGCTGCCTGGCTGACAGCACTGTGGCCCATAAAGGTCACGAAACCTGCTAAATGCACGAGCAGGTGGCTAGCTGCTCAGCAGGCTGGGCAGGACTAAGGACCCTATTCCTCTGGTCTAGGGATGTCGGACCAGGCCATCATGGAGCTGAACCTGCCCACGGGGATCCCCATTGTGTACGAGCTGGACCAGGCACTGAAGCCCACCAAGCCCATGCGCTTCCTGGGGGACAAGGAGACCGTGCGCAAGGCCATGGAAGCTGTGGCTGCTCAGGGAAAGGCTAAGTGAAGGGTGGGTGCTGGCAATAAAGGCACATCCTTCCACAGCGTCGAGTTCAGCACGGCCCCAGACGTCCGGCAGGTGGCTTGGCAGAAGCCCACCCTCTACCCCAGCACTCACTCAGGGCTAGTTCCACAGGTCTGCAGCCTGGGATGCCATAAGCACAGCCCCAGGCCTGTGCTGCTTGCCCAACCCACCCCCAGTGATGGTGGCCAAGAGACTCCCTATGCCTGGCTATCAGGTGGCTCCTGACAACTCACCACATAACCCCTGAAGCTGAAGAGCCACTTGGTAGCCTTCCTCTAAATTAAGAGTGCCCAAGGTCACCTAAGGGGTGTTCAAATGATGCAGCCCACCCCGTGGTGAGCCAGGACTGCAGCCAGGACACCACTTCCTTCACACTGGTTGTCCTCTACTGTCTTTGCAGCCCCAGGGTGGGAAGGGCAAGATGGTACCCTGGGCCCTGCCCTATGAGTGTCCCCTTGTCCAGGGACAGATAAGCCCACAGGTGGTCTTAAAGCTGGCAATACATGATTCATGGAGCTCCCATGGCTGGGTTGAGCCTTGGAGCTGTCCTAGGAAATCGGGACATGGTGGGACCTGCCTGCAGCTCAGCCTAAGTAGACAGGAAGTGCCGTCTGCAGCCAGGCAGGTGAGGGGGCACTGGGGTTGGCCACCAGCCCCATTGGGTGGGGCTGGCAGCCTCCTCAGCACATCCTTTGTCCCACGCTGCTTCCGTCCGGCACTAGCAAGAGGAGCTGTAATTGCCCAGACGTGGTGGTGCAGGTGCCTCGCTCCATGCACACAAGGACATGGGCTGTCCTGGGTGAGGGGAAGTTCCCTATGGCAGGGATCAGAGTGCTCCTCGGCCCCTCCCAGAGAACTGAGATGCAGGAGGCTGACTTCAGTCACATGTAGATCTTTATGCCTCTTCAGGTGGCTAACGGTCGGTCAGAGGGTGTACACGTGAGGGCTACAACAGGATGAATCAGAGCTAGCACCTGTGTGGGGCAGGTGTTACTCCAAAGCAGACATGAGTGGGCTGGGGCAGAAATAAGGAAAGACAGCAACAGGCCACCAAGGTTACTTTTCCTGAACCTCTCAGGCACACTGGGGCCAGGAGACAAGACTGAGCCACATGGAAGGAAATGCAGTGTCTCTTGATGTTTTTACCTCCTTCTTCATATATTCAGATGGGGGCTTGGTTGTCCCTGTCTCCACTGCCTACAGCCCAGGCAGAGGGACAAAGAAATGGGGAGGACAGAGTAGGATCCAGAAAGACTGTGGTCAAAATTGTCATGACCCACTCTGACTTTGGTCATAAACTAAGTTCATTGTTCCCAATGATCACTGACATTCTAGTTATAGAAATCATCCCTTGGAGCCAAGAGGAATAGGAAAAAAAGGCAAATGCAGGAGGCCTCGAGGTGCCCCTGCTCAGACCCCCCGCCACCTGGCAGTGCCATACTCCTGGGGCAGAGGTTACTGAGGACTGGCTCTGGGCAGGCCTTGGCTCAGTGTCTTCTGTTGGGGGTCAAGGGCCAGGCTGGTTGGGTCAAGTTTGGGAAGCTCTCGTAGCACGTTTGGAGATCACCAGGTTATTGCTGCATTTGGGGTAACAGAGGCCAAGCCACCCAAGCCAGAGGGAGCCAGAGGACTTGTCCTCACCAGCAGATACCATTCCTGGAAAAGTGCCATATACAACCCTCACCCGACCTCTTCCAGCAAGAAGGAAATCACATCTGGGTGGGCAAGGGAAGGACACCCCTTGGCTTCAGCCAGCAGTCGAGAGTCCTTACTCAATGAGCTCCACATAGTTGGCAGGAAACATGCCAAAGTGGCCATCTGGCCCATAGCCACGCCACCAGCCTTCGTCAATCACCTCAATGCCGGTGATGAGGTTCTCAGGGTCAAAGGAGATCTCGGTGTCGTCGGCTGCAAAGAAGGTGAGCCCAGATGCTGTGCTGAGAGCTCAGGGACCCTGGCCACCAGCCTGTCCTGATGCTGCTCCTGTGGCCAGTCCCCAAGGACACATCTTTCTACACAGTCTGGCTCTGGGACCACTGTCCCAGTGAAAGGCTAGAGTATAGCACTTCCACACATCAGCCTGCTCCCCGAAGCCTCCACCCAAGGTCAACGGGAGGGGTACCAGCATCCAGGCCTGACCCATCCCTCTGGTCATATTTCTAGTTCCAGAACAAAGTGGGCAACCAGGATTCACACCAGTGGACAGCAAGCAGCTGCTCAGAGCATGTGGGGAGGCCTGAGTTGTGCAGGACACCCACCCATTCTTCCTTCTCACCCTCCTGTTTTCATTTCCGACACCTCCTAGGGCTATTTCCTTGAGGGGACCCCTAAATCCTGCCTCCTGATCTTGAGCCCTGTGGTCTGAGGTGGTTGGACAGCACATTACCTGCCTGGTAGTCATACAGGGCCCGGGCACAGAGCCCTTTCCCACTCAGCCCAGGGTAGTGGTCAATGGGCTCAGAGCTGGCATCTTGCTGCTGCACCTGCCCATGGACGGGAAAGAAGAAGCAAAGTCTAAGGTCTTGATTACCCCAGATTCAACCCTGCTTGTGACCAGGGCTCACCACAGACTTGTGGGGAGGGCACATGGGACAGGGCCTCCTCCAGAACTAAGCAAGATAATTCACAGGTAGTGAGTCACGGAAGTTAGGTGTCCCATGATGGGAGAGCCAAGGAGTGCATTTCTGGGTATGTGGCCCCTTCACAGATCTGCCCTGCTGCAGAGAACCCACCGCTGGAGGCTCCTCATAGAAAGTCTCCTGCTCTGGGGGCTCCTCATACACAGCCTCTTCTTCCACCTGCACCGAACACGGAGGGATGCTGGGCACCGGCTCCTCGCGGAGATCTGTGTGAGGGGACACAGCTCACTCTGATCCAGGGGAGGGGAGAGGACAGCCCACGTCTCCCTTCCACCCTCAACCCCCAACGGGGCAGCCAACAGCCTTGCCTGCCCTGGGCCTTGAGGTGGCATGAGGTGACTCTCTGCTGATGGGGGTATCTGGTTGAGTGAGTTGCTTCTGCAGGAAGGGGCTCTTCAGCTTGCCTACAAACCAATGGCAAACATGTAAGACATGACACAGCTGGAAAAGAGGAAGAAGCAAGTACTTGCTTTTTCTGTGCTCTGTATTGCTCAGAGGGGGGACCTGTTCTGGGACAGTGAGCATCACACAGGGAGTCAATGTGGACATGCAACAGCTACAGGAATACTACCTAGCATGCACACATCATATATGTGTATCGTGGGCTTTGTACAGTGTTCGAGGGCTGGCCAGCAGTGTAGTCTGATACAGCCTTTGAGGGCCAGAGAGAGGACTGATCCAGGCCCCTGAGGCCCAGATAACAGCCCAGCACGGGAGGTGTGCCAGGTGTACAGGGCTAGGACTGGTGAGTATTCTTTCCAAAGCCACACATGGCCCCTCCTGTCCCACCAGGTCTCTGGAGGAAGAGGTCAAGAGCAGGAAGGTGACACTTGGGTCCCAGGCTCGCATCCCAGAAGCTACCCACACGAGCACAGGCTCTCCTTACTCATCCCTTTCACGCTCTGATACATCTGTCACTAATTCAGGGCGGCCTGTACTGGGACCCCAGACCCCTTCAGCCATCCCCTGCTTCACAGCTGGACCAAGGGAAGTCTCACCTGGCTGGGGGCTGGAGATGGATGTGGTAGACATGGCCCTCTCCTTCTGCTTGAAAATCTCCCGTGGGTGTGCTGGCTGTGAACAAACAAACTCCTAGAGGAGTGCACGTGGACCCGGTAGTGAATGAGGCCCAAGAGTCCATCGGCCTGCCTGGCTCCCTGCAGCTGTGCAGGGGGGTCAGGAAGCAACACCCCAAAGCTGAGGGGCTCACAGGTCTTTTCCAGGACCACAGGAGACCCACATCGGGCCAAACTTCTGCCCTCAGCCTCCTCTCCACTGCCAGCTCTGAGACACCACATGTCCTGTGTTCAGATCTGCCTAGCCCCCTGCAGGCCCCTTAACGGAAGCCCCTCCCTTGGGCCTGTGGGGCAAGATGCGTGCATCTGGAGGAATCCATATGGCTATCATCGCTCCCAGCAGGCAGCCTGCACACCTGTCCTGGACAAGCCTCCACGTATTTCTTTGGCCTCTCAAGGTGGGAGCATCCAAGACTCACCTGCTCCTCTCTGTTCCTTGAAAGCACCTCATGCTGTTCATACTTCCTGCTGGGAGGGGCAAAGGAAAGAGCTGCAGCCTGGCCTCAGCATACTCCTTACCTGCTTCTGGGGGACACTCCTAGGGAGAAGGAGAGTTAGCCCCTCCGGGTAGGTGCTGGCCCCAACCTCACCTCTGGAGGCCAGCCTCGCCTCCCTGCTCCTGATAGCGCTGCTCCCGGAGGGCAGCCTCACGCAGCTCCCGCTCCCGGCGCTCCTGCTCCAGCTGCTGCCGCTCCTCCTCTGCACGCCGCTTCTCCTCTAGCCTGCGGTTCTCCTCCTCCTTCTGCAGGGAGAGTCGCACCCGCCTGTCCCACTCAGCCTCTGCACTGCCAGCAACACAGACCTGCCCTCTCACCCCTGTCCTATTCAGGCAGGCTGCATAGGCTGTGGTCAAGCGTGGGCTCTAAAGCAACGCCCACTAGCTATGTTACTTAACACCTCTAACCCTTAGTTCAACCATTTGCAAAAGGGTGCTAAAAGGGTTATTTATTCAAATCCCTTATTGAACAAATATCAGTGAACTTATCATAAGAAATACTGAGATGTAGCAGCTCATGTTTGGTGCACAGACAATGCTTCATAAATGGCAGCACTTACCTCTGCTTTGGCCCAGAAGCTGTCTTTGCCAACCCTTTTGATCTCAGACACAGCATTGGTCTTCTGGTACACTGAGCCCTGAGAGGGACAGAGAATTCACTACAGGGCCACTGACAGGAGCACAGAATGGCGAAGAACTGCTGTGATGGCCATGGCAGAAGCAGTGGCACTTGGCCCAGTGCCTCTTAAGGAGGCCTGAAACAAAAACAGCCTGAAAGGCCCTGGAAAACAAGTGGGGATGCTCAGCCCCAGAGAAAACTGGAGTCGTCTCTGGTTGCACCAGACCCTTGTGCATGGAAGCCAAGGCAGGAAAGGCCCGTGGGCCTGCCTGAGAATCCTGGAATCTGGGCCGTGCTGAGGCAAACTCTGGATAGGGGTCCCCTCAGACAGCTAACTGCAATGCAGCACCCACAGAATACCCAAGAACCTCAGCTTTGTGTTGGGAGACTCAGCTCCACACCAAGCACCAGGCCACAAGCCCAGAGGTGTCTGGCCACAACTCAAGAGAGGCTTGCCCTGAACACCAACAGGAGTTTCTCCAAAGCAACCACTGTCCAGGGCCGCACAGGATACTCTGGTGCCATGGCCTGGAGGGTGGATGGAATTTCTCTGCTGAGAACCCCTGACCACACAGGCGCAGCATAAGAGGCTCCAGCACCACCACATAGGGTGAAAGGCCACTCCTCATGCACACTGGTGCCTGCCTCAAGGAGGGAATTGCTGCTCCTGTCAGGCACAGGGTCACCACAGGCACCTCAATCAGGCTCCAGGACTAGAAGCCAGACAGGTGGCAGCCCAGTCCCTTTGGGAATAAAGCACTGAATGTGGGTTTAATCAGTCTGAAGTTAGGGATTGCACACTCCTGTCCGGTTGCCCTCAGGCCCACACAGCACTCACCACTGGGGCCTGGGGGCCCGTGTCCTGGAAGCGGCTACTCTCCTTGTGGAAGGTGTAGTTAGCACCTGAGGCCCTGGCCACCTTTTGCATGATGCACTCGGGCTCCACGTCCTCCTCGGCCCTGGCATTGATGGTCACATGGGCCCCCTGCAGCAGGAGCAGGACTTGATGAAAAAAAACCATTGCAGCCCCGAGAGAGGACAGGCTGCACACCTCAGTCTGCACAGCACAGTGGCTGCACAGGGCTCAGGGTCAGGAGGCCTGCTCTCACCAAGGCCTCAGGAAAACCAGCTGAGGGAAACCTACCGTTCTTGTCCCAGCTTTCATGGAAGGCCCATGCCCTCCACAGTGTGGCCTGTTCAGTGGTGCTACAAGACAGCCCTGGCATTAAAGAGCTTCTTTCTAGTGAATGAAAACTAACCTCAAAAGGCACCTGGAAACAAACACATTTTCTGCAAAAAGCAAGTTACTATTTCTCCATGAGAAATGAGAACTATGAACTTATTGGTACTAAATACCAATAAGCTTGGGACCCTCTCTTTTATCTCCTAGATGGAGAAACTGAGGTATATCTGAAGAAATGTTGGCAGAACCAGAAAACAAAGTCCTGTATCTCCTTGCCAGTAACCAAAGAAATGCAAAGAGTAAGCTAACAAGTGAACAACAAATACTTTTTGATCACAATGCTTTTGAAATGAAACAAAGTTCCATTATATGATGACTAAAATAAATATATGCAGAAATGGACTGGAAAAAAAAAGCATTAAAGGGAACATGCACATTGAGGTTGTGGACATAAGCAACTATCCTTCTCCTCCAGATCCTGAAAGTACTGCTGAAAATTTGTACTCATAAAACAAGTGGAACCCAAGGCTTAGCCCTGCCGTAAGACCTGCTCCAGCATGGCCTCCTTGTGGTCCTTCGTCCCTAGTGAGACCAGCTTGCAGGGGCTCTGGCTACATCCTGGGCAAGAGTGGAGCAGCCTCAGATGTAAGGCACACTTCCAACTCTGGATGGGATTCCTGCTAACTCACACCCTGGAACCTGGGGATCTGGTGAATGCTGGGAGGCCCCGTACGGAGCAGCCCTCACCTTCAAGAAGCCGGCCATGGTGCTGACGTGGTTGGCGCATGCTCCCTTCCGCACGTCATTCACGCCCTCACCGGTCTGCAACACAGCACATTCCTCGGTGTGACCCAGGTCTCCTTGCAAAGTCACCGCCCACCCCAGGGACTCGGCAGATTCCCTGTGTTCCAGGAAAGAGAAAACTGCAACCCTAAAGCAGAGGACATGGTGAGACCCCAAACCTCCAAGTTAGGGGGAGTCTTGGAGAAGGACGGTCACCTGTGGTAAGTTTCCTTAGAATTCCGTAGTCCCCACCCAGGGGAGCCATTTCATTAGAGTCCCCGTCCTATACTCCCAGAGCCCTCCTAGCCCTTATCCAGGCCCTCTGCTCCCTCAGGATGACTACACTGAAAGGGACAAGGACAAGAGTGTCCTATGATTGCCTGTACTCCATTTCACAGGAATAATTCGGGGCCAGGACAGTGAAGTCTGCACAAGTAAGGCCCCAGGTGCCCTTTGGGCCACACTGAATGAACCCACTATTCTGTTCAGTCACTAGATTCAAGCTGTTGGGAAGTCAAGTTCTCCCCTGCTCCAGTCACAAAAAGCAAAGAAGGAAATAAGAAAAGGGAGTTTTTCTGGATCACATCTAGATGAGAACTCGGAAGCCCTCAAGTTCCACATACCCAGTTGATGAGGACAAACTTGGGCAGGCCGGAGTTGGGGTCCTTGACCCTGCAGAAGGCGTACATCACCTTCCCACTGTTGAGCTCCTCCACCATCTCCTCCAGGCCCCCCTCTGCAGCAGTCACAAGGAAAGTCAGAGGTGGCCCAGGCACCCCAGCCCACCCTGGCACCTAGTCCACCAGGAAAGGAAACCCAAGCTGCTTCTAAGCCAGGGTTCTCAGTCCTATCTGAAACAGAATCAGATTCCTAGGCCTATCCCCATCAGGCTGACTTATGAGAACTAGATGGAATCCAGGGTCTGCATTTGTGAAAAGCACCTCAAGTGATTTTTAAGCTACACTAGTCTAAAAATCACTCCTCCTGCAAACCCACAGGTAATTCTGGAAGTAAAAATGTCATTTCTGCTGCAAACCAGGCAGGCACAAGACCTCCGACGGAGGAGCTCTGCAATAGTTTTACCACAGCCTGAACTCCACTAACCGCCCTGGGACAGCAGGGCCTGCTCTGAGTCACCCTGTCCTCACATGTCTGCTCAGACTCCAGGGCTACCCAGAGGCTCCTGAGCAGATGTTAACTGCCCATAGCCATACAGGGGCTCAGCTCTTAGACTCCCTGAGTAGGGACAAGGGAATGATGCGGAAATAGGAGTGGACGACCCTATGCCACTCTACCCTGACACTTAGGCTGTAAGCCCCAGCATGTACTGGAGTTCTGGATTCTTCTCAGGTACCCCAAACATTCCCAGGTTGTGAGAAGGTGCTGGATCAGGTATTTTATCTATTGGGCTCCACAGAACCTGGGGCAGTCCTGCGGCCCTGCTCTGGGCACCCACAGCAGAGCCTGTGAATACCACTGCGAATGGTGGCATGAAAACTGAACTCTGCAACTCAGTTCCCTATGACATCACAGTGCACCTGATACCACTGTCAGTGGCAGTCCTTCTAGAAAGATGACCACCAAGAACAACTGCTCATGGAAGAGGTTTTCTACCAACAAGTTACTAGAATCATTCATGCAGCAAGCAGAGAACATGCCAGTGAGCATGCACTGAATAATGAAGCTATGTCACTCAGGTCAGGTGAGCTGGCCTTGAGAATTGAGGAGTCAAGGGTATGAGGTGGGGGATCTACAGTTTATACCCCTCTGCCCAGCACTGGCCAAGAGCCTGTTCTTCCCAAGACTTCCTCTCTCTCTGTATTTGAACAGCATTTTTCCAGGTCACCCCATCCCAGCTGACCATATACACTGATGTGACCTCTCCCAGGTGAGGGTATGCCCAGCAGATATTCAGTCCAGCAGAAAGAGGGCAGAAGGAAGGATGTGTCTGCACCTTCTCTTCCTCCACTAACACCCAGCTCTGTGGGACTGTCATTTTGTCTCAGCTACAGCCCGGGGATAAGGACAGAGCACAGGCCAGGCCTTGCGCTGTCTGCAAGCTAGAGAGGGCAGGCCTATTCCCCATTTCAGCTCTTCCCAATTATGACACAGAGAACACTGCTGCCTTGCACCTCCAGGCAAAGAGTATGTATTTGCACTTAGAAACATCTGAAACCCAAAGCAAGCCAGAAGGAGCTGTGGGCACTGTGGGCTCCACACTGCTGGGGGAAAGCCTCTGTCCTGCCTAGCTGGCTGCAGTCACTCAGATCAGGGGAGCAGGGAATTCCTCAACATTGACACTGATGTGGGGTAGGCTCATTGTTAGCCAGGGAAGGTGTCACTGGTCATGCCACGTGCAGGGAATACCTCTGCACCCTGAATGTCCTTCCTCCTGCTGTGATGGCGTCAATGCCAGCAGAGATAGAGCACTGATGTCACAACTCTCCCTGCCGCCCCCCCATCTCCTGATGCTCTTGTAGCCCATCCACTTCCTCATTTGACCATACTCACCCCCAGTGCCAGCCACACGGATGTCATTGCTGTTTCCTTCATAAGTAAAGAGGGCCCTGAAACAAAACACAAACAAGCTCATAACCAGTGCCCTGGTAACCTTGTGCCCTCACTGAACCCACCAAAGCTTCAAGCTGCACCCCAAGAGCTCAGCCTGACAGTAACAAGTGGGTTGACACAAGCCCCACTCTGAGGCAGGATCTCAGTAGGCTGCTGGGGCTCCCAGAGCTGAGCCTTCTCATCTGGAATTGGCCCAACTTACCAGAGCGGCTTGTCGTGAGGACCAAATCTATGGAGATGGGAAGCATGCATCTACTATGCAGAAAACTAGGCTGTGAAATTTTATGGCAACGTTCTACACATTTATGTGTGAAACATTTACCTGTCAATGGTGGTAGTGGTTTACTCATTAAGGCCTGTCTGACTATCGCGACTCCATGGACTGTAGCCTGCCAGGTTCCTCTGTCCATGGGATTCTCTAGGCAAGAATACTGGAGTGGGCTGCCATTTCCTTCTCCAGGGATCTTCTCGACCCAGGAATTGAAACTGGGTCTCCTGCACTGCAGACAGATTCTCTAGTGACTGAGCTATGAGGGAAGCCCACGTATGTCCATATGAACAAGCAAAAGATACTTGCATATTCCTGAAACCAGAGCACACCAAGGAGAAGTAGGAAAGAGAAATACGTGCATTTTTAATAACCAATGCCCTTGTGCATGTCTGCAGTCTTCTGGAAAGTCTGAAAGATTGGTGGAGCAGGTCTGTCTGGGCTTGAAATTCTTCCAGCAAATGCAGAATTTTATAGGTTGCATCTGGCATCAAAAACCATAGAGGCCATGACTCAACATGAAGTCAGTTTCCTCACATGACAGGCTCCTATGGGCAAGTTCTATAACCTAGCAGAGCCTTAGGTCTCCACAGGTGACCCTGGGTCATACCTTCCTTCTATTAGACTATTCATAAGAATGCTGGCAAAGATTTGGGCTTATAAATCTGTGCTGTATTAGTGTTGAGAAGTATGGTAAATTGTATTAAATCTGGGCCATGGAAGGTCCTTTGACCAGAACAAAGGTTAGTCAAAGAGAACATTCTAGAAGAGACAGCATCCATGCAGTCCACATAAAGCCCAGCTATCAGCATGAACTCTGCAGAAGCTCAGCTCCAGAGAGTGCTGGCAGACCCCAAGGTGAAGATGATAATCCATGGGACGGTAAGTCAAAGGCAAAACCCAGTCTGGTGTGTCATCTCCCCATGCTCCAGAGCACAGGTGTGCCAGACAGAAACTGCAGGGTCAATAGTCTGAGAGGAACCAAATCAAGTTCCACTCAGCTTTCCAAGGGCCTAGAAAACACCACTGGGCAGAGCTGCCTAAGCCTAAGAAAGTCAGAAGAAATTATACTCAGGTCTAAAGATCTGGTAGACATCCAGAATCTGGTGGCCAGAGTTCTGACCAGCCTTCCTCCTGGAGGAAAGAAGCCCATTCCTCTTGAAGGCCACAAACCTTGGCTGCAGAAGACAGGCACACTGGACAAGCACCAAGAAACAGAGACTGCGGCTCAGGCTTAGCTTTTCCAAGAAAAGCTCCAGCAGCTAACGAGCCACGCCCCATGCCTACCATCTACCCCTCTGACTTCATTCCCCTTTATTCTAGGCTCTAGCCTAAGCCACCTTCTTGAATGTTCCCAGTTCAGAAGTTCATCCAACATTCAATCAAACAATGCTTCTTCTAAATCAACATTAAAAAAAAAAAAAAGATGTGTTGTCTTGTGCAGGCACACAGCACAAGGAGCATGGGGGCACTAAGTATCTTATCATTCAATCACTTTCAGAAACAGTCTGAAAACCTGTTACTTGCTAGTGATGGAATGCAGCTATGAATAATCCTTAATAGGACATAACCACAGAACTTACTAATGGGAGACAAAACACACACGCAAACACATCACACTAACATATTGTCAGGTAGTGAAGAGGGTACAGGAAGTGAGCAAACATGCCACAACCCACGGGAAGAATCTGGTTTCTCCAGGAGAAAGACCCAGTATAGAGAGCTGATGTTAGGTCTGCTCCCTATTCCACCTTGCTTTAGGGCCTGTTCCAATGCACCCACTCTGAATGTGAAATTTTATGACTGGAGACCACTTCTTCCTTCTCTGCCATTTTTTCTGTACTCCTCTCAGTACCCCTACACCTGGGACAGAGATGGGGCCCACCCTACCCTTTCTGGTGATGAGAAAAGGTGACAAGAAAATCAATGAGGATGCCTAGTGTGTGTCTGAGGAAGTCAACCAGGGAGATGGGAATATTTGACTGCAACCAAAGGGACAGGAATCCAGAAAGGCCTCTCCAAAAAGGCAATACCAGAGCTTGAGAAATAAAGTTTGGGGAGCCCCCTTGGATGATGTAGAAAGGCGCTCCAGGCAGAGGAAGCAGAAAGAACAAGGGTTGTGAGGAACACCAGCTTGCAAGTTTAAGGAAAAGAAAGGCTGCTGCTGCTAAGTCACTTCAGTCGTGGCCAACTCTGTGCGACCCCACAGACGGGAGACCACCAGGCTCCCCCGTCCCTGGGATTCTCCAGGCAAGAACACTGGAGTGGTTGCATTTCCTTCTCCAACACATGAAAGTGAAAAGTGAAAGTGAAGTCGCTCAGTCGTGTCCGACTCTTAGCTACCCCATGGACTGCAGCCTACCAGGCTCCTCCGTCCGTGGGATTTTCCAGGCAAGAGTACTGGAGTGGGTTGCCATTGCCTTCTCGAAAGAAGGCTAAAGTTGTGGTAAACAGGTGGGGCAGTTAGGAGCCAGGTCATGCAGGGCCTGTCAGCCATGGCAAAGAGTCCAGGCTGTATTTATGCAACAGGAAGCCACTGCGGAGTTTAAGCAGGGAAGTGACATGGTCAGATATTTTTTCAGCAGGTCTGTACATGCAGACCTGCCCACACTGACGTAGCACCAGAGATTCTGCAGACCCAGGAAGCTGGTATTCTGAAGCTCTTCCCTAAAATGCCTGGGAGTGAAGGAAAGGATAGGCACTAGTGTTCTCAATATCCCAATAGTACACTATACAAAAGCCACTGGGCTGGGCACCAGGGAAAGCAGAGATGAGAAAGCAGTAGCACTTGACAAGTGGAGAAAGCCACAGTTGTTCAGCCTCGCCCAGAGAGCCCTTTCCCGGGCAAAGGAATAACGCTCCTAAAGCTGGTCACCTTACTTCTTTATACTCAGCATATTTCTTAGAACTGTAAATGCTTAAAACTGGTCTGTGAATGCAATTTAAGACATATGGAAAGTAACAGAATTACTATGCATACAACGACCCTTGTTGCAGGACAGAACAAGGGTCTATGTGTGGGCTACCCTGGGCTCTGCCAGAGATTTCAGATTCAGGCCTTCTGTACTATAAAGGCCCTATTACCAACATTCCAGCAAAGGATGTTACTGGAGGTGAAGATGGGACCTTTTTCCAAACACACAACCAGCACCTTCCTTTCATTCATTCCCCTATAGTTCACGCATATGAAGTAGTATTCTTCTTGATGAAAGGGAGGTTCTTAAAATCCCTGGAGAGCCAAGGACCTAAACCCCTCGATCTCTCTGTTTGACGCCCCCAAAGCAAGGCTCCCATTTCCAGTCTGGCTGCTAGACCACCCTTCATTCGGAATGAAGGCAGATGTAGCTTCCGCTTTCTCAAGGAGGGCTGAGAGGGCTTTCTCAAAGTGCCCCATTGTCCACGGAAGTCCCCGAGCAGGAAACGAGAACCAGGCGAAGCCATCAGGCACAGCCAGGCCCAGGATCCAACAAGGCCCGCGGGCCGAGACCGGTGGCTAGCTGAGTGGAAGGGCTGGGGACTTAGCGGGCCCCCACCCGGGTTTAAGCTGCACAAGCAGTGGGGCACAGCGTGACGGAGGTGGGAACCTAATCTCGCGGGGTGTGGCGCAGGTGCGCGGCCGTCAGCGTTCCGCGCGCCCTGGCTCCCCGGCCCCGGCCCGTTCCCGGCCCGCTCCCGGCCCGGCCCGTCGCCCACCAGTCGGTCGAGGACTTCTCGTTGACCACTTGCTCGTAGGCCTCCAGCAGCGCCGGCCCATTGCGGCTCAGGTTCACAGCCATAGCCCACACCTCGGTCTCCGCGACACTACCGCCGCCACCGCCTCCGCCGCTTCCCCGACCTGCCTCGCAAGGCAGCCCAAGGCCCCGCCCGGCGGCCGGAAGCCCCGCCCCGACGGCCGGAAGCGGAAACGGGGCCGGCGGGACCCTGGGTGAGCGGGCGAGTGTAGGCTGGGCGTTTGTTGGGCTGCGGGCGGGTTGGAAGCTCTTGGGGGTGTCGAGGTGTGTAGATAGCTGTATGTGGCGTTGGAGGGAAGGTGTGGCCTTCTGCGTGTCCCTGTGCTCTGTCCTGCCGAGCCAAGGCACGCTCTCTGAGTCTGGCCGAAAGATACTACCCAGCCCCTTATTAGTTACACTCGTGGAGCACTTTCTTACTCTTACCACAGTTAAAAGCACTTGTTAGAGGATCCTGTGACGGGCACGGGGGTCCCTTGATCGTTTATGTGAACTCCGAATAGAAGTTTTATCTAAGAATGAAGCATGCGTTAAAATTAATGAGCAGAAGAATAAAAATGAACACTAAGTGATGGCCACACTGCCACAAAGAAAGAAAGTGAAGTCGCTCAGTGGTGTCCGACTCTTTGCGACCCAATGGACTGTAGCCTACCAGGGCTCCTCCGTCTATGGGATTTTCCAGGCAAGAATACTGGAGGGGATGCCATTTCTTTCACCTGGAGATCTTCCTGACCCAGGGATTGAATCCAGGCCTCCCGCATTGTCAAATCAGATCAGATCAGATCAGTCGCTCAGTCGTGTCCGACTCTGCGACCCCATGAATCGCAGCACGCCAGGCCTCCCTGTCCATCACCAACTCCCGGAGTTCACTCAGACTCACGTCCGTCGAGTCAGTGATGCCATTCAGCCATCTCATCCTCTGTCGTCCCCTTCTCCTCCTGCCCCCAATCCCTCCCAGCATCAGAGTCTTTTCCAATGAGTCAACTCTTCGCATGAGGTGGCCAAAGTACTGGAATTTCAGCTTTAGCATCATTTCTTCCAAAGAAATCCCAGGGCTGATCTCCTTCAGAATGGACTGGTTGGATCTCCTTGCAGTCCAAGGGACTCTCAAGAGTCTTCTCCAACACCACAGTTCAAAAGCATCAATTCTTCAGCGCTCAGCTTTCTTCACAGTCCAACTTTCACATCCATACATGACCACAGGAAAAACCATAACCTTGACTAGACGGACCTTTGTTGGCAAAGTAATGCTCTGCTTTTTAATATGCTATCTAAGTTGGTCATAACTTTCCTTTCAAGGAGTAAGCGTCTTTTAATTTCATGGCTGCAGTCACCATCTGCAGTGATTTTGGAGCCCCGAAAAATAAAGTCTGACACTGTTTCCACTGTTTCCCCATCTATTTCCCATGAAGTGATGGGACCGGATGCCATGATCTTCGTTTTCTGAATGTTGAGTTTTAAGCCAACTTTTTCACTCTCCTCTTTCACTTTCATCCATAAAAAAGTTCCTCTTTACTTTCTACCATAAGGGTGGTGTCATCTGCATATCTGAGGTTATTGATATTTCTCCCGGCAATCTTGATTCCAGCTTGTGTTTCTTCCAGTCCAGCATTTCTCATGATAGGCAGACGCTTTACCATCTGAGCCACCAGGGATGTCCACAGACCTACCTCAAAGTGCAGTTGTGTTTCTCAGACCTCACCTGCATTTTCTAGAGAGGTCAAGGATGGGGTAAGGAAAGAAAGATGAGAACCTGCCCAGTGCTGGTCCTGTTACCCAGCCAAACTTGGGTCCACTTGTCCGCTGGTCCCAGTGCAGTAGAGCCAGTCTACTAACATGAGTTTGTGGTGGGAAAAGTGCAGCAGTTACTGTCAGCACCAAGCAAGGAGTCCAGGCAACTAATGCCCAGACCACCCACTGGCTTTCAGAAGGTTTTAAAAGATAGGGTGAGTGAGGGGGGTTGTGGGGTTCAAGATCAGCCTGTGGACATTCTTCTGATTGGCTGGTGGTGAGGTAATCAACAGTCAGCATCATCAACCTTCTGGTTCCAACCAGTCTGAGGTCTACCTGCCAATGAGCAGCATGAAGTCAACTTCTTCCACCTGGCAGGGGTTTCAGTATCTGTAAAAAAAAAAATTGCTCAAGGATGTAGCTCAGAATATTATCTGTAGCTCTTAAAAGGAACTAATGGTCCTTGACTTTATTTAGTGATGAAACTTATTATTTCACCTTGTTTGACTTTTCCTTTGTTTCTGCATTGTCTCACTTATCTGCTTAAATTTCTTCTTTGAAACTCAGGGAAGGCCTAGGAGGCTAAAGTTTTTCTACAGACAAGAGGCACACAGAGGACCTGGTGGGGGGGGGGGTGTCTGTCCCAGGGAGGCCTCGTAGGGTCTTGCTATTATGGTTCTTATTCTTTCCAGGCCCTAGCTGACTGATGGAAGGAGCTCCCCATGCGTCAATCTGCACCTGACTGTGACTGACCTATCTGGAGAGAAACAGAGACACATGCCTGGCCTATAGCAGCTCACAGCTTCCTTCTCGCCTTAGAGAACTCTCATTTCCCTAAAATTCATATCCACAGTCCCATAGCCCATTAGAATTTCATGTTTGAAATTCAGTCTTTCAGTTTTCAGAAAATATCAAGTATATCCTTTGTACTATATAAACTGTACCACAGGATCCTGAGCAGAATCTGGTAGTCAAATATGTTCATTTTTCTGCAGCAATGTCTGAGAAATCAGTTAAGTGGCTTATAGAAAGACTCTAACAGCCTCATGACAGTTCAGGTCAGATTTTGCTGCTAAATCAATTACCACAATCTTAAGGTGTTGGGGTCTGGACTGCATATTTAAGGACTTGTAAGCCTTATTTGGGGAAATATACTGTTCATTTGTTACATCTATTTTCATTTCTGTTCACATCACTGCTTGTCTTACAGGCAGAAACTCTGACATCTCTCTGATGGGCAGAGCAGTTACCTGGTCCCACCCTGGGGAAACCCTGGGTCCTAGCCAAATACTCCCTCCATTCAGCAACTCTATCTCCAGCCCTCCTCCCTCCCCCGGTTCACCCTGGATCTTTTCTTCTACAGTGTACAGGTCTCATTTCACCACTTTGACTTCACCAATGTGTTTGCATCAGAAAACCAAACTCTTGTAAATAGAGGACTCCCAGATCTCCCAATCTCTAGTCTTTTTTGTTTTGCTTAGTAACATCTATGCTATCATTTTTCCCTCAGACCCAACCTTCAGGTGACTTCCTGATCCACCACAGTTCAGTTCAGTTCAGTTGCTCAGTCATGTCTTTGTCATGACTCTTTGTGACCCCATGGACTGCAGCACACCAGGCCTCCCTGTCCATCACCAACTCCTGAAGTTTATTCAAACTCATGTCCATTGGGTCAGTGATGCCATCCAACCATCTCATCCTCTGTCATCCCCTTCTCCTCCCGCCTTCAATCTTTCCCAGCATCATGGTCTTTTCTAAGGAGTCAGTTCTTCGCATCACGTGGCCAAAGTATTGGAGTTGCAGCTTCAACATCAGTCCGTCCAATGAATATTCAGGATTGATTTCTATAGGATGGACTGGTTGGATCTCCTTACAGTCCAAGGGACTCTCAAGAGTCACCTCCAACACCACAGTTCAAAAGCATCAATTCTTTGGCACTCAG
>NW_011494531.1:484370-484939 GCF_000754665.1 Bison bison bison
CTTCGTTTTCTGAATGTTGAGCTTTAAGCCAACTTTTTCACTCTCCTCTTTCACTTTCATCAAGAGACTCTTTAGTTCTTTCTCGCTTTCTGCCATAAGTGTGGTGTCATCTGCATATCTGAGGTTATTGATATTTCTGCCAGCAATCTTGATTCCAGCTTGTGTTTCATCCAGCCCAGCGTTTCTCATGATGTACTCTGCATAGAAGTTAAATAAGTGCGGTGACAATTTACAGCCTTGATATATTCCTTTTCCTATTCGGAACCAGTCTGTTGTTCCACGTCCAGTTCTAACTGTTGCTTCTTGACCTGAATACAGATTTCTCAAGAGGCAGGTCAGGTGGTGTTGTATTCCCATCTCTTTCAGAATTTTCCACAGTTTGTTGTGATCCACACAGTCAAAGGCTTTGGCATAGTTGATAAAGAAGAAATAGACATTTTTCTGGAACTCTCTTGCTTTTTCGATGATACAGCAGATGTTGGCAATTTGATCTCTGGTTCCTCTGCCTTTTCTAAAACCAGCTTGAACATCTGGAAGTTCACAGTTCACATATTGTTGAAGAATGGCTT
>NW_011494531.1:485039-485383 GCF_000754665.1 Bison bison bison
CTCAGCTTTCTTTATAGCCCAACTCTCATATCCATACGTGACTATTGGAAAAACCATAGCTTTGACTAGATGGACCTTTGTTGGCAAAGTAATGTCTCTGCTTTTTAATATGCTTTCTAGAATGGTCATAACTTTTCTTCCAAGGAGTAAGCGTCTTTTAATTTCATGGCTACAGTAACCATCTGCAGTGATTTTGGAGCCCCCCCAAAATAAAGTCTGCCACTGTTTCTATTGCTTCCCCATTGATTTGCCATGAAGTGATGGGACCAGATGACATGATCTTCGTTTTCTGAATGTTGAGCTTTAAGCCAACTTTTTCACTCTCCTCTTTCACTTTCATCAAG
>NW_011494531.1:485509-512660 GCF_000754665.1 Bison bison bison
ACTAGTGTGTGAGATGAGTGCAATTGTGCGGTAGTTTGAGCTATTCTTTGGCACTCCTTCTTTGGAATTGGAATGAAACTGACCTTTTCCAGTCCTGTGGCCACTGCTGAGTTTTCCAAATTTGCTGGCATGTTGAGTGCAGCACTTTCACAGCATCATCTTTCAGGATTTGAAATAGCTCAACTGGAATTCCATCACCCCCACTAGCTTTGTTCAGAGTGATGCTTCCTAAGACCCACTTGACTTCGCATTCCAGGATATCTGGCTCTAGGTGAGTGATTGCACCATCATGGTTATCTGAGTCATGAAGATAATTTTTTTTATAGTTCTTCTGTGTATTCTTGCCACCTCTTAATATCTTCTGCTTCTGTTAGGTCCATACCATTTCTGTCCTTTATTGAGCCCATCTTTGCCTGAAATGTTCCCTTGGTATCTCTAATTTTCTTGAAGAGATCTCGTCTTTCTGATTCTATAGTTTTCCTCTATTTCTTTGCACTGATCACTGAGGAAGGCTTTCTTATGTCTTTTTTGGAACTCTGCATTCAAATGGGTAAACCTTTCCTTTTCTCCTTTGCTTTTCACGTCTCTTCTTCTCACAGCTATTTGTAAGGCCTCCTCAGACAGCCATTTTGCTTTTTTGCATTTCGTTTCCATGGGGATGGTCTTGATCTTGTCTCCTGTACAATGTCACGAACCTCCGTCCATAGTTTATCAGGCACTCTATCTATCAGATCTAATCCCTTGAATTTGTTTGTCACTTCCACTGTATAATCATAAGGGATGTGATTTAGGTCAAACCTGAATGGTCTAGTGGTTTTCCCTACTTTCTTCAATTTAAGTCTGAATTTGGCAATAAGGAGTTCATGATATGAGCCACAGTCAGCTCCCGGTCTTGTTTTTACTGACTGTATAGAGTTTCTCCATCTTTGGCTGCAAAGAATATAATCAATCTGATTTCAGTGTTGACCATCTGGTGATATCCATGTGTAGAGTCTTTTCTTGTGTTGTTGGATGTGGGTGTTTGCTATGACCAGTGTGTTCTCTTGGCAAAACTCTATTAGCCTTTGCCCTGCTTCATTCTGTACTGCAAGGCCAAATTTGCCTGTTACTCTAGGTGTTTCTTGACTTCCTACTTTTGCATTCCAGTCCCCTATAATGAAAAGGACATCTTTTTGGGGTGTTAGTTCTAGAAGGTCTTGTAGGTCTTCATAGAACCATTGAACTTCAGCTTCTTCAGAATTACTGGTTGGGACATAGACATGGATTACCATGATATTGAATGGTTTGCCTTGGAAACGAACAAAAATCATTCTGTTGTTTTTGAGATTGCATCTAGGTACTGCATTTTGGACTCTTTTGTTGACTATGATGGCTACTCCGTTTCTTCTAAGGGATTCTTGCCCACAGTTCAGTTCAGTTCGGTTCAGTTGCTCAGTCGTTTCCGACTCTTTGTGACCCCATGAATTGCAGCACGCCAGGCCTCCCTGTCCATCACCAACACCCCGAGTTCTTCTTTTTCTGGATGTTGAGCTTTAAGCCAAACTTTTTCACTCTCCTCTTTCACTTTCATCAAGAGGCTTTTTAGTTCCTCTTCACTTTCTGCCATAAAGGTGGTGTCATCTGCATATCTGAGGTTATTGATATGTCTCCCGGCAATCTTGATTCCAGCTTGTGTTTCTTCCAGCCCAGCGTTTCTCATGATGTACTCTGTATAGAAGTTAAATAAGCAGGGTGACAATATACAGCCTTGACGTACTCCTTTTCCTATTTGGAACCAGTCTATTGTTCCATGTCTGGGTCTAACTGTTGCTGCCTGACCTGCATATAGGTTTCTCAAGAGGCAAGTCAGGTGGTCTGGTATTCCCATCTGTTTCAGAATTTTCCACAGTTTATTGTGATCCACACAGTCAAAGGCTTTGGCATAGTCAATAAAGCAGAAATAGATGTTTTTCTGGAACTCTCTTGCTTTTTCGATGATCCAGTGGATGTTGGCAATTTGATCTCTGGTTCCTCTGCCTTTTCTAAAACATCTGGAAGTTCACGGTTCACACAGTAGTAGACATGGCCATCTGAGTTAAATTCACCCATTCCAGTCCATTTTAGTTTGCTGATTCCTGAAAGGTCAACGTTCACTCTTGCCATCTCCTGTTTGACCACTTCCAATTTGTCTTGATTCATGGACTTAACGTTCCAGATTTCTATGCAATAGTGCCCTTTATAGCATCAGACCTTGCTTCCACCACAGTCCTTTTAGAATCTCCATAGTTCAAAGGAGTTCAACCCACAGTCTTATTGTTTTTCTTCCTTATTCTCTTTGGCCTCTCGTGTCTTTGTTTCTCTTCTTTCTCTGGTAATATTGCTATAAACACATCCTAGTTACCAGTTTCCCGAATCCCTAGTGCCTACTAGGGAGCACTTTTCAACACTTTAGTCAACTTGAGGAGGGCCCACCTTGCCTGAATCAGGTTGTTCAGACAAAAGAGGCAGGTAGGTCTCTTTGTTCTGGAAATAGATCAACTCAGTGTGGTGACCAGGTTTATCCATACTGATGAGGGAAAAGCAGGGGGACCCAGGCTCCACTGAAAGAAGACTATGACTGTGAAGAGGGGTCCTTGGTGTGGGAACGTGGGGGCATTAGGATTCTGTTTTCTGCTTTAGTGTGTGGTAGCCTATTTCAACTTGACAGATTAGGTAGGGCCTCTCAGAGGTAACACTGGAGCAGACTAGATATGAGGGCTGGAGGGTGGCAGATGTGGCTATGGAAGATCTTGGTGGAAGTGTTCTAAGCAGAGGAAACAGAGCTCTGAGGTGAAAGCACAGAGAGAAAGAGAAGGAAGGAGGAATGGGTGCAGGTTGGATCCTATACCACCCTGTGAGTTAGGGAAGGACTTTAGGTTTTATTCTTAGGTGTGATGGAATCCTTGTGTGCTGTGCTCAGTCACTCAGTGGTGTCCAACTCTGTGACCCCATGGACTATAGCCCGCCAGGCACCTCTGTCCATGGGGATTCTCCAGGCAAAAGTACTGGAGTGAGTTACTGTGCCCTCCTCCAGGGGATCTTCCCAACCCAGGGATCGAACCCAGGTCTCCCTCATTGCAGGTAGATTCTTTACTGTCTGAGCCACCAGGGAAGTAGGATATTTTTCAAATTTTCCTCTAGCTGCTGTGTGTAGATCCTCTCCATGTTCTTCTCCCTCCTACTCCAGCTTTTTCTGGAGTTTCTGTTTCCTTTTGGCCATCTCTCTCTTGTTGGTTGATTGTCCCTTGGTTTGAGAATGACCCTCAAACTATGACCCTCTTCACAGTCATAGTCTTCTTTCAGTGGAGCCTGGGTCCCCCTGCTTTTCCCTCATCAGTATGGATAAACCTGGTCACCACACTGAGTTGATCTATTTCCAGAACAAAGAGACCTACCTGCCTCTTTTGTCTGAACAACCTGATTCAAGCAAGGTGGGGCCTCCCCAAGTTGACTAAAGTGTTGAAAAGTGCTCCCTAGTAGGTGCTAGGGATTCAGGAAACTGGTAACTAGGATGTGTTTATAGCAATATTACCAGAGAAAGAAGAGAAACAAAGACACGAGAGGCCAAAGAGAATAAGGAAGAAAAACAATAAGACTGTGGGTTGAGATGTTCCCGGAGGTCATTCCTAGGACTCTTCTCTTTTCTTAGCAAATTGGCCCCATCATTCACACAAGCCTCTATACTTTTCTTGCATGTAGGTAAACTCAGATCTGCTTTGCTTCTTGAAGCTCTCCTAGTGGGTTTAGGTAACAGATCCAAGGAATGAAAGCAGAACTCCAAATAGTCAGTGTCCTTCGAACTCTGAGGGCAGTTGACTGTGTCCTGAAGGCATGTGAGCCCAACTGTAGAGGGAGCATGCTGGCAAACTCCCTCTGTAGTCAACTGTCTAGAAGGAATCGACAACAGCAGTGTCCCCCAGTGTTTACATCCATTCAAGCTGATACAATAAAATACCACATGCTGGGTGGCTTATGAACAACACAGTTCCTAGAGCCTGGAAGTCCAAGATCAGGGCACTGGTAGATTTGGTGTCTAGTGAGAGCCCACTTCCTGGTTCTGATAGGCAGGAAGTTAGCTGAGAGCAACAGAGAGGTGGACCATTCAGCTACCTGTCCAATAGCTGCCTAATCCCACAAAGCAATTTACCAGCCCTGCCCCTAATACACCCACTAGTACTACAAAAATAGTCAGGGGGCTGTAAAAAGCCCCCACCTGCCAACTGGTGGGACTTTCCCCACTTTAGCACATGTACTCACCTCACAGTATCCTGTACTAAAGTAATCTTTGTCAGCCACTGGACTCATTAACTGCTCATAAATATTCCATGAATGTGCTGTGCTTAGTTGCTCAGTTGTGTCTGACTCTTTGTGACCCCAGGGACTGTAGCCCGCCAGACTCCTCTGTCCATAGGGATTTTCCAGGCAAGAATACTGGAATGGGTTGCTCTGACTTTCCTCCAAGGAATCTTCCCAACACAGGGATCGAACCCAGGTCTCCTGCATTGCAGACAGATTCTTTACCAGCTGAGCGACCAGGGAAGCCCATTGCATGAATATATACATCTAATTATAACAGACTAAATTATAGGAAGAACATGCACAGTAGAGCACCTTGTTATATAACCTGCAGCTATCAATCAATGACACCCCCCAATTACGCAAATGACCCTGCCTTAAAAACTGTACTCCAGCCCTCCAGGGCCATTTGCCTCCCCTGCACAGCCCTCCTCTTGAAGTGTTCTTTCTGTACTTTTTTTGTGTATACTCAGTTCAGTCGCTCAGTCGTGTCCAACTCTTTGCAACCCTATAGACTGCAGCACACCAGGCTTCCCTGTCCATCAACTCCCGGAGCTTGCTCAAACTCATGTCCATCGAGTTGACGATGCCATCCAACCATCTCATCCTCTGTTATCCCCTTCTCCTCCTGCCTTCATTCTTTCCCAGCATCAGGGTCTTTTCTAAGGAGTCAGTTCTTCACATCAGGTGGCCAAATTATTGGAGCATCAGCTTCAGCATCAGTCCTTCCAATGAATATTCAGGACTGATTTCCTTTAGGATTGACTGGTTTGATCTCTTTGCTGTCCAAGGGACTCTCAAGAGTCTTCTCCAACACCACAGTTCAAAAGCATCAATTCTTCGGCTCTCAGCTTTCTGTCCGACTCTCACATCCATACATGACTACTGGAAAAATCACAGCTTTGACTATATGGACCTTTGTTGGCAAAGTAACATTTCTGCTTTTTAATATGCTGAGTTGTCATAGCTTTTATCCAAGGGGCAAATGTCTTTTAATTTCATGGCTGCGGTCACCATCTACAGTATACTCAGTCTTGTCCAACTCTTTGTGATCTGTTCTTTCCTGATTGTTAATAAACTTCCTTGCAACAGGTAAGACCTTAGATTCTTCTTTGCATCCTTACCAAGAGGCCCATAGGAGAAAGGGTCTTGACACTCTCCTTCTGCTGACAGTTCATAGTGTTCTCACATGGCAAAAGGGACCAAGAAGCTCTCTGGGGCACCTCTTTTATAAGCACACTAATGCCATTCATGAGGGCTCCACTGCTGTGACCTAATCACCTCCTAAAGGCCCCACCCCCCAATATCATTACCTTGAGGGTTAAGATTTCAACACAGGAATTTTGAGGGTACATAATCATTGACACCACAACAATCGGTAGAAAATAATAGGTTTTTATTCAAAGTCTTCATCCACAGAAGTGTCAATTAGCAAGAAAATAATTTTCTTAAAAACCACCAGGATTACATCTCTATGCTCCAGCCACACATGGCCATATTACTACAGAAAGGGGGAAACGAAATCATTAGTTTTCCTGCCCTAAAAAGAAAACTTATTTATGCTGCATGGTAAGTAGAATCCAGTAAGCAAATACTTCATATCTTGAGAGATTAAAAACAAAACAAAAAAACCCCAAACCTTTCTAGTTGAATCCCTGTTATGATTTAAACAGAGGGTAAGCAGTCAAGGGTAGAAAGGTGGGAAGGCTGCAATCCTGAGCTTGATCTGTGACTCAGGCCTGCAGGTAGGGAATGGCCAATGTGGTCTGCTTGTCATTTAAGGCTTGGCTATGAGGGGCTGCCACAAGTCAGTATGTGGTGTCTCACAGAAAGGGCAAAACTGCCTCCTTCAGGAGAAGCAGTGCTCTTTCCTGCCATCCTAACCCTTTAGAGAGGGCACACTTGCTGCTCACATAGCTCTTGCTGTGAGAGCTTCTAGCTTCTCAAGTCTTACTGAAGCCTTGACCTCAAAGACCTGGAGACATGTGTGCATCAGCCAAGCTCCCTGCTGTAGACAGATGGGCTCACAGCAAGGAGTCAGCAGAAATTTTAGGTTCAAAGGGAACAGAAGGTACAGGTGATGGGGATTTTGCAGTTTAACTACAACTCTGCCAACATTTTAAACCCAAAGATGTTGACAGGTTATTGTTAGTTCCTCCTGTTCCAGGATGGTGTCCTGAGCTTGCTTCTGGTCACATGGCATGTGGGATCATAGTTTCCCGACTAGGGATTGAACCTGTGACCCTTACAGTGGAAGCACAGACTGCTAACCACTGGACCACCAGGTTATTCCTACTGCTGGATATTTGACACAGAAGGAAGAACTAGCCAAGTTCCCTCAGATGGGTAGTTAGCCTTTTACCCCTTGCCTCTGCGACCCCCAACTGTACAGCCCATGCCTCCATCTACATCCTTATTTCTGCAGCTGGTAGATCATTTTGCCCATTGAGCATGCCTGGCCTTCTAGGGCCCTGGCCAGGTCATTATTGCTCCTGGGAACAAGATTTGAGATGAGGCTGGGCCCAGGCCTAATGTCATTTTGTTCCTTTCTTCATGTGGATGGAGGGACAGATGTAGCTCTGTGCCCGTGTCCTTGCCCCTACAAAGCCCCTGGCCCAGTGATGTGCTTGTTTCCCTGGGAGTCTATGGTGCAAAATGGTTTTACACACCAGCTTATATGAACTATGCCATCCACTTAATATGAAAATTGCTGTTCATCCTGCACTCCTCTGCCTTCAATGATTCTCCAGAAAGGTGAGCCCTGTGCCACCAAGAAGGTAACAGGGCCCCAATTTCAGAAGGGCCATGTGTGGGAGTGTTGCCAGGTTGCTGAGTGAGGTCCCAGAATGTGCTGTGCTTGTTGGGGAACACAGTCCTTTGCCTGCAGGACCCTCCTTCCTATCCATCCCTCAGGTCCTACCCTAGTTTTAGCTCCGTCCTGAGGCCTGTGTAGTTCCAGTGAACTCCCAGAAAGCAACCACATTTTCTTTGTATAATTCTTTTCCTTTCCCCTCCTCTTCACACCTTGCACTTGGCAAGTGCTCATTCATTGCCTGGATAAAGCCACCTAAAGTCAATAGAAAGTAATGACCAGCCAGTGGTGATGGACATTCCCCGTGACTAGCCCCTTGAGCTACTGTGGTGGCTGGTGGTGGTGGGGTGGGCAGCATGGGTGAGATGCAGGCTCTGTGAGGGCAATTCTATCATTACCTCCTAAAGTGGAGCCCAGTCAAGCCTGTGCACCCAGAGGTTAAGGTCTGTTGCAGGGAGCTGGACAGCTCAAGTGGGCCTATCTGAAGGTAAGGATTAGGAGCCTGGGAGAAGTGCGGTGGAGATGGGGTAATATGGAGATGTGACAGTTTTTAGGAAAATCAAGAAACCACTATTTGGTTTGAGAAAGGTTGTGCAGATTTTCTGTGGCTTTTAGTTTTGTTTTTAATAAAATCCCTCTGCCAACAGAAAAGAAACCCCAATGGTGGTCATGATGAGGCCAGAAGACTGGCTGGGAAGATCACCAGGCCTGAGGGAGCCAGTGTGCATGCCTGCCTGCATGGCACCAGGCTGCTGTTGTGAGGGTGCTGGTGAGATAGGTTGGGGCCTGGGTCCCTTTACTGGAGTGCTGGCACCTGGACAAACAGCTCCTTGAGCAACAGAACACAAAGAAACTATAAGGGACTAAAAATAACTTGATGAATGCACAGTTGGGGTCAATTCTGACTAATACAAAAAGACCAAAACCCAACTGTCATTTCTGAGGTACGGGGAGCACATAGCACCACCATGTGGGCTGGCAGACCACCCAAGCCACCCTTCCAACCTGACCCACTGGTCCACCCCACCCTCAACCTCATTTAAGGGACCAGCTTGCCCTGCCACCTGCAGGGGTCAAGCAAGGGCACCGGTTCACTTGTTCTTACTCCCCACTGCTGCAGTGTGAGTTCCAGTAAAGCCTTGCCTAAATTTCTTGTCTGATCTCTTACAGTTTCTATTGATTAAAGAGTCCAAGGACTCAGGTTGGTAACACTGGTAAGCCATCCTGTTTCTCAGACTAGCTTTCATAGCTAGATCTAATCCTCATTCAACCAGTGCTGCCAGGGAGGAAGCATGTGTCACAGTGAGAAGAGCTGGAGGAACAGAGGCACAGAAGAGGGGGTAGGCGAGGGCAAAGGGACAGGTGGCCCGTGCTGCTCCCAAGGCTTTCTCTGCCTCTACTAGAACAGGCCTTCCGGCCAGGAGCTCTGTTGATCAGTCTCACAAGCACCTCTTTATCACTTTAGGATACTTTGTCCTGAATTTGAGAGACAGAAACCTGCCCATCCTTGAGCCTCTGTGGTCAGGTGGTGTGGGATCCCATGGTGCTGACACATGGGTCAGCTGTGAGCTGCCAGGCCCATTGGACATGGGTGTTCTGGTGTTTTAATCCCTTGTCGGGAGATTTTGACCCTTTGCTATATTCTTGGAACTCTTGGGTCTTCCTGTAGTCTGCCAAAGGATCAAGATCACAGCTCCATCCAGCAAACTGAGACACTATTGGCCACAGTTAAGTCATTTGTTCATGTTGGATTAATTGCTTAAGATCATGCAATTCCCTGCTATCTCTGGTCCATGGAGAAAACAAAGTATCACTGCACAGTTAGATTTTTAGATCTGCTGTTAAGTTACTGACCTGGGACTCACCTTGGAAACATGATATCTACACCTGTGTGATAACTGGGAGCTGCCTGCACACAATGCATTTTAAAATAAGGGTTTCAACTTAAGATGCCTGTCCTTCAGGCTGACCTGAGCCCTGGAAGGCTTGAAAAGCAAGTTTCTCAGGGGTACAGAGTCCAAGGAACTTGCCAGGGACAGGCCTGCAGAACATCACTGTGCTGGCCTGTCTATCACTTGGCCTGGCACAAGTAAAGGGCTGTCCAAGTACGGAGTGCAAATCAAGCAAAGGGTGAATGGTAATTCATAGTGGGGATCCCAAAGGATAATTTTACTTTTTCTACTGCATTATCTCCAACAGAGATAGCAGGCTTGGGAAAATTTTAACTAGAGAGAGAAAATTCATGAGCTTCTGGGGAGTCAAACCTATTATGCTTGAAAGGCTGAAAATGGCACCCTCCAACTCAACACCAACTTGGGCCTGGATATTCTTCTGACTTGTCTCTGAAATTTGAATCTGTCCCACCTTCCCATACTTTGTTATATTTGGTTCAAGGAGCATTATGGCCACTGTCTGAAATGGCAGAGTTGTGTGATGGCAGTGTTCCCAGGGGACACCTGAAGTTTATCATTTTGTTTAAGTAAAGACCAAAGGGGTAGCAAAGAGAGAAAAAATTAACAGGGCAAATCCTCACCATGGTACAAATCAGGGAATGGGTCCCATGGAACACAGAAAGCAGCCCTGTAACTGAGGATCCTAAATGCGGGCCCCCGTAAAGTAAATGCAGACCAGGCTCAGACTGCTGCCTGCTTTGCTAAGGAAGTGGTGGTGACTAATCCCAGTGAAGCTGTGCTACAACTTCAGAGTTTCTGGAGCAGGTCAGGCTCACATGGTCACCCCAGGTGCAAGGTCTGCAGGCCTCCTTCCAAACTCCACAGACCTGGCCATCTGGTTGAAGAATTTTAGTGTTTCTCCACTTCCTGGTCCTGCTTACCCAAACATTATTCTCATAGGGCTGTTCTGGGAGTGGACTAGCTTTGAAAACCACTTAGAAAAGACTAGGCCAAATTGGATGTTTAGAGATGTGAAGTCCCTCAATTTTCCTCCTCTCTTTGGAGGTTCAATTAGAATAATCCCTTTACTACCCTTCTCCTCACTAACCTAATCTCAAACCTCTGAACTCTAAAGGCAGCTCTTGAAATGTGTTACATCAGAAACTTAAGAGAGGAGGCCAGTTACCCGATGGGCTACCTGTTAAAAGTTTCCGTATCTTCTGTTCTGCCTGGAAAAAAAAAGAGACTTAAATGTCAGTTATCACTTAGGGTTATGAGTACATTACATTTTTATTTACATTTAACAGTTCCCCTCTCTCCCTGTGTTGTGTTCAGTGAATGGCTCACACTTTGACTTTATGTAGGCTCAGAGTGGGAGGAGGTAGGGGTGGTGAAAATCTCATCAGATAGAAAAGCATAACCCCAATCTTTTCAGGTTTCATAATTTTGTTCTTGCTTCTAAAAGGACAGTCATCTCCCATGGCATGTTATGTGCTTTATATCCTGACTTTCTATTTACAGCTTCTTGGTGTGGGAGGAGAGTGCCAGCACGTGGCACTGCCGAGGAAGACTGGTGGGAGCTGTGGGGCAAGGCCTCCACTTCCCAGTGACACTGTTTCCAATTCCCAGAACTCCTGGGATGAGGTGAGAGTCCTCAGGATGTGGTTTGTGGCAGACACGATGTGAGGAAAGCCTGCCCGCTCCTCCCTGGGCACTGAGTTCTAAAAGACAAAGAGCACGTGGTAAGGGGCCAGACTGGGGCCCCTGTGTGGCGCCATGGTAAGCGATGCCGCCTAAAGTGAGGCCAGGCAGGGGAGGCACACAGGTCCCCTGAACAGGTGAGCAGTGAGTTGGGGTGGAGGGACCGATTCCAATGTAGCCAGGAAGGCTGCAGATCACAACAGTGACTACTGATCTGGCACCAGAGACATGACGTTGTCAAAACCATGATGGCTGAGAGTGGTACCAACATGCTGTGGTTGGAGAAAGTGGGTAATCAGCATTTGTTTGCAGAAGAGATGACGCTCTGTGAGTGGCTCAGCCAACAGCTCAGCTCAGCTTCTCTTGGACAATGTCTCCTGTAAAACCTCTGAGGCACTTACATAGCATATTTCTGTGTCCATTCTCTTGCTAGTCTGTTGTACCTAGAAGAAAAAAGCAGAGGAAGTGACACCCTAATTCATAAAGGTCACTTCGTTTCAACGCGCAGTAGAGAAAAGAACTGATACAGGAGAAATGCTGTTGCTTCTCATCAAATGCCTAAGATGGATGAATGAATGAAGTAGACCACCTGGAGCAGGAACATGTCATTCACGGCCACAATCCCGAGCTTGGTGAGTCCTAGTAGTTCTTCACAACGATCTGCTGTGGAATATTTAAGAGCATAATAGACCTCCTCCCTCCCTCTCTCTTGTCTTTCAACATGGATGCATTTGGATCAGGAAGAGATACACAGAGGTCAGCTTGGGACAGTCCCTGGTATCCAGCACATGGGCTCCATGAATCTGGCCACCAGAGTGTGAGTCAGTGCCACCATTGGCAGCCACAGAGCAGGTTTGGTGCCCATTGAGAATATGTGCATTTATCCACATTACTGTAATGAAACCTGGTGCCATGACACTGTAAGAGAGCTATGTAACCAGAGGAGACAGTGAAGAGAATCACTTCTAGTATATCTAAAATATATCATAATAAGTGTTGAAATAAATACAAATTAAGATCTCGTCAATTAAAAATCACTTTTTCATACAGGAGAATTGAAATGAGGGAAATAATGAGCTCTATAAAGGTTTCAAGAAATATATGCTGGAAATAGCACATTCCATTCTAATCTCTTTAAATAGAAGAGAAACAATGAACTAAAAGACCTACTGGAGAGTTCTTTTAAAAGCCAGCAACTCCACCCTCTGCACCCTGTTCCTGCCCAGAGCTGCTCACAGGGCTGCCACTGCTGATGCCTGGGGCCCTGCCATGTCTGGCTCTTTCTCACAGTGCTGTCAACGCTCAGAGGTTTTCACACAATGTACCTGCCCCAGCAGCCACAGACATCTGCTCAGGCTACAGTGCACACAGTTGTGTCTGGCCACATGAGTCAGAATTCTACAGTTATGAGTCTGGTAATCAGAGTTAGCAGTGAGGGTCTGTCAATAAATCAGGAACACACTGCTTACTTCTTAGCCTCATCTAGCAAACTGAGCACAGCAGTGTTTCCCACCTCAATCAGCCTTGGCCTCACCCTGGGCATATCTGAGCAGACACCCCATTATCTTGTGATAAAATCCTTGTATTTTAATCCAGAATTTTCTTGCTGTCAGATTCTTCTGAGTCCATTGTTGGCTGACCACTGATATTATTGGCCTCAAGGGCAGGTTTGGCAATAATATTTTAGGATTCAGTAATGGCAGCTAATGAGCTATAACAGGAGGGAAAACTGCTTTTATCTTCTTCTCCCTCCTCAGAGTCAAAGGATATGTTAGTGAGAGAGGCAGGAGTCTCAGCCCAGCTCAGAATGGGCAGGATGATGTCCATGGGAAAACCTTGTTGGCCTGGAAGCACCAGCTTAGGGTATTTCTGGGAGCTACCTGGAGCAGCTGGGGCCCAAAGGCAATCCAAAGAAGACACATACTTCTCTCTATCAGCCTTGTAGGTATGGGCTATTTCTGGCACGAGAGGGTCATCAGGGTTGGGGTCGCAGAGCAGAGAACAGATGGATAAGAGAACTGGAAAGAAAAGAAACAATGAGTCAACTGCAGTCACAAGGCTCCCAGGTCACCCCAGGTCCAGTGAGCCCCTCAACTTGAACTCTCTGTTGACAGAGCAATTATTTTCTCTTCAACATCCCATCAAAATGATTCTGATACCCCGAGAGTCATGAATGTATTTACTTTGTCCATCTACCAGGTGAACAGCAACTGTACCCTGTGGTGTCCCACCTACATCTGCTCTAGGGCACGTCTGGCCTCCCTTTCCTGATCTCAGAAGTTCTTTGGCTCCGTGCCATGTACCTTTGTTGTTTGGTCCCAGGGGCCCTGTTCACTATTAAAGAAACCAGAACTCAGAAGATTCTGGTGACCTGTCCAAGGTTACAGACTTGGAACACCCACCAAATGGGTAAAAACAAGATTCAGAATCAGGTCTGTGTGACTGCCAAGCAAACGTGCACTGCCCTACACTCTCAGTTCTGCTCTGGACCTGTGAGGACACTCCCACCAGGGCTGTGGTTGGAGGCTGAGGAAGCGGTGCTGCTGGGATTGTTAGGGTCTAGGCTAAATGCATTGTCAATCCTAGATTTGCTCTGGAACCCTCTGTACCACCCCAAACAAGTATCATCCTTGCCTCAGTGAATCTATCCAAGCCTTGACCACAGTTAAACTATGGTAAACCAGGTACACTATGATTGAGGGATGATTTGTCTTTTTAAAGCTATTCAACTCTCCTGCTGTTCTGAGCTCAAAGGATGTGTCATGAGAGGGCTAATTTCTTCCTTCCTTCCACATTCAAGTGCCTACTCCTGGCCATTCTGATTTCCTCTCCCTACTTTCTTAGAGAGTGTCCTGACCCCCCACATCCAAAGGCATGCTAGGCAGTGGGGTGAGGATTCAGCTCAGAGAGGAGCAGGTCCCCAGTGTGGAGTTGTCTCCTGGAGGCCTGAGTACTGGAGTCAGCTCTGCCTCCACGGCATCTGCACCAGCACATGGGAGTGGGCAGCTTTCCCTGTAGATTTACCATGCAGTCTCAAAGAGCCTGCTCCGGTCAGCTGTCCTGGTGCCTTGTAGCCTACCCCCTGCTGCCTAAAGCTCTGCCACCTGCACTGCCTCACACTCCACTCGGTTTGTTGGGCTCTGGTACCCCGGCTGCTTTTTTTTACCACCTTACTCACTCCACTGACAGGTAACTCACACCTTCTTTGTTCAAGTCTCAGTATTCATACAACCATGTTCAGTCTGTCTTAGTTGGGAAGGAATATCTGCATCCTTTAAGCCCAGTTTAGACTGGTTTCTTCACCCTCGCGCAGAGCGCAGGCCCTGTGTCCTCTTCACTCAGGGCTGGTTCACAATCCATGTTGCATAAATGAATAAATGAGAGAATGGAAGAGGCAATGTAATATTTACTATTTGCCTTTTTTACTTTTAGATCAAAAGTATAAATAGGATCAATATTTTCTTTTGCACCCGTGCAACAGTCTGGCTGGAGCACCCTGCTGCAACAGATCCAGGGGGACACGGTGGGGGTGGGGAAAGCACCACTTCGGCCTCCTCCCCTCCAGGCTGTGACCACGGGCTAGGACTGTGGCTGCTTCCCCGGAGCCTGAATTTGCTCTCAGGAGTGTGGGGGTAGAAACACAGCTGTGACAGAGACGGGCATGAGACAGGCACTCACAGCATCAGAACCTAGTGTACACATCTACCTTTTTACCTTTTGACACAGTCAGTGCTGGAGACCACTGGGACCGCAGGATGTCAAGGCAGATGCTGCCGTTGCTGTTGATGTTGGGATGATAAATTTTGGTTGTGAAAACAACCTGCAGAGATGAGAGACCTCAAGTCAGACAGACCACAGGGACATTCTAGATTGTTTATCTGTCTGGAAAATGAACCAAGTAAGGTGGAAATGACCACTACTGGGATATACCTGGCCCTGCACAATCCTGGGTGAGCTGGGCATTATTCCAAACCAGAATGGGATACAGGAGGGTGCACCTGGAGGAGAAGTTCCCCAACCCATTCCCTGCTGGGCTCTTGAACTAGACGCGGGGACTGACACCATCTCTCCCAGAATAGTGTGCTCTGAGGGCTAACAAGAAGAGCAATGGCCAGGACTCAGAAGTCTTCTTGAATAATGGAGTTCTTAAGCCAGATGATGAATACGTAGGCATCCATTATATGATTATCTACAATACTTTACATGCCTGAAATGGTTTATAATAAAACAGGATTTTTTTTTGTTGGTTTCATTTTAAAACAACTCACTTCAGAATATGAGGAGAAGGAAGGCTGTGTATGTGAGGCTCAGCATCTGTTACCAAATGACTTTTTCCAGGAAGGGTTTCCCTGGTGGCTCAAAGGGTAAAGAATCTGCCTGAAATGCAGGAGACTTCCTGACAGTCCCTGGGAGGGAAGATCCAGTATACCCACTGTAGTAGTCTTGCCTGGAGAATCCCATGGACAGAGGAGTCTGGCAGGCTACAGTCCATGGACTGTACAGAGTTGGACATGACTGAGCGACTAACACTTTCACTTTTCACTTTTTTCCAGGAAGCATCAAACTTCCAAAGTGACTCAGGCACTAAATATTTGCCTTATTCTTTATTATCTCCTGTACAGAAGATCATGCAACCTTGCCAGATTCCCCCCATAGACCCAGAAAATTCTTGCCCAAACAGCAATCTTACTTTATCTTGTTCTCCTGTGGAAAGGAGATTTTTAAAAAGACAGAAACTCTTCTATTGTAGAAGACACAACATTTTGGCACACAACTCTCCTTGTTACAGTAAATCCAACTCACAGGGCTGACTTCAGTTTCTAATAATAGGCGCTGCTTTTACTTTGTCCTTGGGCAATCAGGAATCCTGAAAATGCCCAACAGACATACAGGATTGTATCCTATCTGTTTATTTTTAAAAATATCAGCAGCAACTTATACACGAATGAAGGGTATAAGATGCTACTTTATAAGACACTGCAGCAAATCTCAAAAAGGAAACGGGAGAGTGGGGTAGATTCAAGACTATGAAACATGCTTTTTCAACCAAACCCCTGAAATAACAGTTATACTTAAAAGAGGTATTTTACTATCTGTCCCCCTGTGCCCAGCACAACCCAGTCTTCTTCGTTAAAAGCTGGCAAAGTCTCCAGAATCTTAACCACATTTAACTCTGATTTAAAATATGGAGGCACCAATGGCATCTGGTGGCAATGACCAAGAAGAGCTGTGGGCTGGGAAGCCCAGAGGGGCTTCTTCTCATGGCTTAGATAGAATGTGCACACAGGGGTGAAAGGTCTGACTTTAACTGAGCCATTAAGGTCAACCTCAGGGCAGTAAGACACATCACAAACCCTGAGACAGGGGGCCCTGGCACAGATTCAAGACTTCTGTGTAAGTCTTGATAAAATGCAAAACCTTAGGTCAATCCTAAGAAAACAGCACACAAACCCCAAATGGGGCGGGGGGACTCTGACAATGATCATTACCTCTCAAGAGCATCAAGGTCATGAAAGACCAGAGGAAATGGAGGTTCTGTTACAGACTGTGGAGATGGACGAGACAAGACAATAAATACAGTGCAGGGTCCTAGAACACGAGGAAAACTGGTAAAAAAGTAAGGCCATCAGTTTAGCTCTGAGCATGTGGCCAACACTGACTTCCTGGATTTATACTTGGACTTCAATAAAGTAAGATGCTGACTTCAGGGAAAGCTTGACAAGGCATATATGGAAAGTCTGTACTATTTTTGCAACATTTTTCTAGGTCTAAAATTAATTTAAAATAATTAGTTACCAAAAAATAGGATGACACATCTGGCTTCAACTCCCACCCTCCACTATAAGCCACACCATTTTCAGGAAATGGAGTGCCCATTCAAAGCCTCAGTTTCCCCATTCACAACCAGAACTGACCATTTTATTTTAAAAATAAGAATTAAAATATATATTGGTATATGAAGCAAAACCCTGGACGAATGTACATTGTCCCTATCCCCTGTCCTCACCCTTGGGGGCTTGAAAGGATAATCGGTAGGGCTATTAGCTGTGATATTCTCTGGGGATAGGTTTATAAATAGACTGATTTCCATCTGTGTATTAGTTAGTTCTCCATATGCTCTAATTTTTAAAATAACCCTCTTTTATCAATTTTTCAATCAGAAAGATAAAAATATGTTAAAAATGATACGAATAACATACAATCACTGCTGTGTGACCACATCTGCCTGTGCTGTTGGCTCACCTTGGAACATGCCACCTGCGTTGCCATAACAACCAGTCTCTGCCCTACCCAGCCTCTCACCACAGCAGAGCAACTGACTGCACACCGTGGGTCCCCTTGGGGTCATTGTTCCCACCCTCAAAGGCTTGCCCTCCAGTTCCCTGTGACCCTTTCCATGCTCAGGGTGATCCCACCATCACCTGCCCTCACTGTCCTATCCCACTTTCCTGCTCTGCGCTTCTCCTCAGCATGGCGTAGCTCTCATACTAAACTTCTCACGCACGGGACTATGAATCTCATGAAGGCAGGACTCCTCCAGGTGCAGGAAGGAGGTGACGTGCCAGGGTCCTAGGCCATCATCTCTCCACCTATGGACATTCAGGGCCATCCTGTGCAATTCAGGATGCTGAGCAGCATTCCTGGCCTCCACTAGATACTAGAAGCAATCCTCTCCTCACCTCCCATCTCAGGCTTTATTACCACAAAAATCTCAGTGTCCCTGGGGCAGGGGCTGAGAAGTCCTGTCCTAGACTGAAAGGGACTCCAGAGAAGGGAGCTGGAGCCTGAGACACATCGTAACTCAGCCACCCGACAAGGAACACCCCTGAAAACATGGCTTCAGTAGGAAGCCCTCACCATGCCAGCCCTTGCTCACATGAAGAGTGAGTCCTGAAAGTCCAGAGTTTAATTCCTGGAAAGCTGGTGGTGGATAAGGGCCCCTGGGAAAAGCCCCAGGTGCAGCTTTCTGTACCAGTGACTGCATCACACACTGTCCCTGTCCCCTGTCCTCACCTTTGGGGGCTTGAAAGGATAATCGGTAGGGAAGTGGATGGTCAGGAAGAAAACGCCTCCTTGGTAAGGACTGTCATTCTGGAGGATAAGACACCGAAAGCAGATTAGTACATGTGCAAGAGGCACAACAGGCAAAGCAAGGGCTGCGCTCAGCAGCTGCTACCTACCGGGCCCATGATGGTGGCTTGCCAGTGGAACACTGCAAGACAAAAAAGAGACAGGAAGGTGAGCCTCTCCAGCAAACACGTCTCTCAACCAAAAAGGAGCTGCTCTGTTCAGAGGGTGCTGTTCACACACAAGCCTGCCCTCACTTCTGACACCAACCACTTCTGTAGGGGTTTCTGTAATTTAATTGGACTCCAGACTCATGAAAGATTGTTGTGCTCACAGCTCTGATTTATCACAGTGAAAGGCTGAGGTCAATGTCAGCTGAGGAAAGAGCTCATGGGGAAAGTAACAGGCAGAGTCCAAATGTAGACCTTCAACTGTCCTCTTCCCTGGAGTCCTGGCATTGATGTGTGACAACACATGGAATACTGCCTACAGGGATGCTCACCCCTGGCTCAGCATATAGAGTTTCTACTGGAACTCCATCAGGTTAGCAGGATGGATTAATGGACTATTCACATGGCTGATCTATGTCTCCAGTTCCTCTGGCAATGATCCAAAACCTCCATCTTAAACCAGCTGGCTGGTCTGTCTAGTGTGGCCTGCCCCCACCTAACTCACATTACTGGTTTGGGACAAGGCCTTCAGCTAAACAGACAGTCCTATCAGGCAGGGTAGTTTAGACATCGCCTTCCTGAGGCTAGGGACAAAAGCCAGATCTTTTAAGGACAAAATTAAATTCTTTACTATCCAGGTGCCAGTAAACTACAATTCAATCTTCTCTCTGCACAGAATTAAGCCTTAGGTAGGCTTCAGCCACTTTCCACGTTACTTTTATAAACCTCTCTTCTCCTTAGTTCTTCATTATTTACTCTGAAGCCTTCTCCAAAGGGTCTCTTCCAGGAGTCAGCCACTGCCTGTGGCCCGGGGCTTCAGTGGCTATTTCCCACCTGTGTCCTCTCACACATCCCCAGGACTAGGTGACAAGCCAAGAGCAGCCCCTCGTGTTCTTCCCTCCCAGGTTCCCACCAACCTGGTGGTCAGGCCACGTCCCTCCTTTCAGCGTTAGAGCTTTCTCCTGCTGCACGTCACACCTGCTGCCCTCTCTGGAGTCAGGCTACTTTTACTGCTATACACGTCCCTAGAAAAGCTACTGTGCGCTCAGCAAGACTGACCTAGAGCAAGCGGATGACTCAGTTCCAAAGCTCCCAGGACACTGTCCAGTCTTTGTGGAAAGTGCCTATATACCCACCTGGGGGGTGTGCTGAGAACCTCTGAGGGATCTGTTATTCTCTAGGGAATTCTGTCTCATGGATCCATCATGGGTGTGAAATCAGCCCCAATTTTCAGACCTGGTCCTGTACTGGGTTTCCTGCCATCTATTCAAATATCTCACAGACTCTGCCCTTGCCAGAAATTGCCACAGCATGAGGAGGGGAAGGAATTGAAGGGACAAGAGAAGAGGTTTCCCAAGCCCCTACAGGTATCCAAAGATAGTCACAGCAGCCCTTGCCCTTTTTCAAATGTTTCAAGAAATGCTACTGATGGGAACACTTTTATCTACAATGAGGCTGCCTAAGCTAATAAAGTGTCACTTCTTTTTCTTTTGACTGCTTTTATTCCAACTCATACTAATCATTAGCTGGTAGGTATACATTTTCCTAATCATAGTATAGAATGGAATTCCTTATTAAATGTTTTTTGATAATTAATATACAGAGAAGGGGAGGAGTAGATAATATGAGTGGTTCCTTCTGGCAAACAGGTGACCCTTTGGTCCCATTCACTTTAACCTCTGAAGTCTGCTGAGGGGCTGAGCAGAACCCAAAGGCACAGTCAGAACAGAAGGCTCCAAAAGAGACAGGAAGAGAAAGGAAATTGCAGAGGGATGCCGGAAATGGGCTGTTAACTCACAGGGCAGGCATGAAATGGCCCCAAAAAGTTAGCTAGTTTCCAAGACTGTGCAAACCTCATCAAAACTCAGGTACTGAGTATGGAGAGTGGCTAGACTCTCAGATAAAGATGGCTGCTTCCCAGTACAGGGCTGCAGTGAAGGGTGAGAATGTGTGGTGCAGAGGAAAACCAAGGGGTACCTTTAGAAAGCGGAAGCTGAATCATTACCAGTTCAATCTTCTCAGTAACCCCAGTTTACATTATTTTAAGCAAGAGGTAAGAGGGGGAAATATGTTACTGAGACCTATGACACTTGGAAGGACAGCACAGATCAAGTAACAAACCGGTGAAGCCACACTTGTTTATTAACTCTGCATATGCAATGGGAATCATTTCTGTTCTGCTCTAAAGAATGATTTAAACTCTCACATAAAGCTTTTGGAATCCTCCATTTTCAGTAGCTGTCTGCCCACTTTCAGTTCCTCTAAGCATCAGCCCACAGAACATGCAGGAACACACACATATGACTTCTCCCTCACATATGACTACTTCCTCTTTTTTTTTTTTTTTTCATCTCTGTGAAATTTTTCTTTCTTGCATTTTAACACAGTGAAAGTTTTTAAAAAATGTAGTATATGCCTTCCCTCTGCCTGCATACGAGAGACCCAGGTTTGATCCCTGGGTCGGGAAGATCCTCTGGAGAAGGGAATGGCTACCCACTCCAGTATTCTTGCCTGGAGAATTCCATGGGGTTGCAAAGAGTTGGACACAAAAATGTAGCATAAAATATGTCATTTAAGCCATTTTTAAGTGTCATGTCAGTGGCATTAAGTGCATTCACAATGCAGTGCAACCACCAACATTATCCATTTCTGAAACTTTTCCATCACTCCAAACAGAAATTCTGTACCATGAAATATTTTCCCATTTCTGCCTCCTCTCAGTGTCTATAAACCTCTCTACTCTACTTTCTGTCTCTATATCTGCCTTGTCTAGCTAGATAGTTCATATAAATGGAATCATATAATATCTGTCCTTTTGTTTCTGGTTTATTTTATACGGCATATTTTCAAGATTCATCCATGTTATTGCATGTGTCAGAACTTTATCAATTTTTATTGCTAAATAATATACTATTGTGTACATATGTATACACACACACATATATACCACTTTGCTTATTCATTAATTTGTTAATGAGCATGTAATGGGGGATTGTTAATGGGGGGTTATAAACAATGGTGCAATGAACACTGATATATGAGTTCTGTTTGAGTACCTGTTTTTAATTCTTTGGTGTCCTTGAAGGGCACCACCCCCCTTTTTACACAGTCTCTCCCTCTCCAGCCTACTTTTCCTTCAGATGCAGCTATTAGAGCCTCACAGTAAAGGATGAGCATCCTGGAGCCTAAGATGCTCAGAAAGTAGAGGTGAAATAGGATAGCAGAGTAGATTTGAGATACCCAAGTGTTGGGCGGCATGGCCTACGGCCAGTCGGCTACAGAGGGTGGCAGAGGGCTGCCCACTGCAGCTCCTTCAGTCTCCCCCTGGGAGCAGAAGTGGGAGAAAAGAACTGCCCCTTCCCTTCACAGAGGCAAGGAGCTAGCCCCATTTCCCACCCTTCACCAACCCTCCAGTTCTACCCCCAAGTGCAACAGCAACAGGTCTTCCATGATTAGCTTCATGACCATTTTTCCAGCAATGCCCCAAGTTTTAGTTGGCTTTCCAGATGGCTTTCTTGTGCCTCAATGGAGGGAAATGTTGATTTCCAGCAACATCTTGACCAGCTGGGCTATGAAGTCAATGCATCTAATGAAAAAGCTACTCACAAGTAAAGGAAGACAAAGCAACAGTAACAACGGTAGGTTTTCTTAAAACAAAAAACAAAAAAAAAAAAACTGAGGGATGGATAAATTTGGGGGTCTTAATTGCAAGGCTCATGGGATCTGGAGCCCTGAACAGTACTTACAATCATCTCCCACAGGTCCTGCAGAGCACTGGGCAGGGGGGTCCCTCTGCAAGTCAGTTAATTCCTGGAACATAAAATAGTGAGCTCAGAGCCAGGGTGTGAACTGGGGATACTGCTCTACACCCCACACGTTTTGGCCAGAAGTGCATTCTCCTAGCGGGAGGGGGCTTCCAGACTTCAGGAGGGGGGTGAGCCTGGCTAATGAAAACAAGTGATCCGCAATACCCTTGAAAACAAGGGTCTGCTCATGTCTGTGAAGATATGTGTGAAAAATGTATTACCATATCCAATTAATAAGCTAGAAAATTGAGAGGTAAAGAGGTTGAGTTACTTACCCAAGGTCACAGAGCTGAAAGGGGGCAGGGCCCCAACACCACTCAGGTGGAGAAGGGCAGGGGCTGGGCTTTAGCTCTGAGCTTCTGAATGGAAGCACTTAGCCCAGAGGAAGTGCCTAGTCAAGGACAGGCCTCCTGTATTTCAATCTCTCTGCCCCACTACTGCCCTACTCGCCACTGGTTGTATGGGAGTCCTAAGGCTCCAAGTGGGAGATGAAGGACTTGTGAGCCAGTCTAGCACAGCTATACTATGTACCAATGGGGGAAAACAGGAATCACATTATAACTAGATTCCCTAAATGGGATACAACTTGTGGACACAATCCCCAAAAGTCATCCTAGCCCAGATTAGCCTCAAGGTCTAAGATTTTGGGCAGTGACTTAAAAACTATAGTTTGTATGAACTAGGATGTTTCCTAATACTCCTCACTCTCCCTAGGTTCCAGATCTGGGTAAACTTCTTGTGGTCTCCAGAGGGGTTCCAAAGAGAAGGAAGGCACAAAGAGAGGCACAAGTAATGGTCCATCAGGTTGCAGGGAAACTCCTCAGAGGATGGCAAATCCCAGGGTCTAGGGCATTATGTATGAAGTTTAAACCTGGCTGATCACATTCCCCCTTACCTGAACAATGCTTGAAACTGAGCTCATCTACAAAGAACCTCCTGATCCCACCTTGTAATCTCTGGGCATGCTGATCATTCTAATAATGCCTGCCTCTCTGGCCATTCTGTACTTATCCCACCTACACACAAATACAATTGGCCACAGTGGGAATATTTATATTACAGAAGCCGGCAAGTACCACAAGTCAGGGCCAAGTTTTATCCCAGAGGGTGGTTGGTTTTTAAATACCTACTAGTATACTACTGGTCAGTTCTTAGCTGCTAATGCTTCTCAGTTGCTTCAGTCATGTCCGACTCTGCGACCCCAGAGACGGCAGCCCACCAGGTCCCCCGTCCCTGGGATTCTCCAGGCAAGAACACTGGAGTGGGTTGCCGTTTCCTTCTCCAAGGCATGAAAGTGAAAAGTGAAAGTGAAGTCGCTCAGTCGTGTCCGACTCTTAGCGACCCCGTGGACTGCAGCCCACCAGGCTCCTCCGTCCATGGGATTTTCCAGGCAAGAGTACTGGAGTGGGCTGCCATTGCCTTCTCTGTCTTAGCTAGTATCTAATGTATCTAAATAGGTTACTCTTTATAAGCACTAAGTACCCAGTGTTACTAGTTGTCCCAATAGAAATGAGCTTGGGGAACAACTAATGTCAGGTGACGGGACCAGAGGACATGATCAGAAATGCAGCATGCCTACAGGAAGCTCCACAGAACAGTCCCTTGCCTGCTTACCTCTACTTTGCGCTTCCACACCTCTACAACCACTCTGTAGGGGACTGTTTATACTCTCTGCAATCCTGTATGAATGAATGAGCTCTGTGATGAGGCCAAGGCAAATCCTGGGGAGATCACATGAGCAACTGGGGGCAGGAAAGCTAGCAGAACTGGCCAATTCCCACCAACTCACCAGGTTTCTCCATACCTCCAGGCATCTACATGGGCTGTTCCCTGTCCCTAGAAGGCAAATACCTTGTAAAGGGTGTGGAGAATGGTTACTAAGAGTTGATGATTCCTGAAGGCCCAGAAGTGGGTCTCAACTGACACAGACTCCAACTAGCACCAAGGAGTTTCAAATGCTAACTGGCATTTCAAGGAAGAACAGTGATTTGAAAGAAACTAGTCTACCAATATATTGCATTCCTGTGCTTTCCCAACAGAGGCCAGAAGACCCAGGTCTGAATTCCAGCTTTGTCACTGGGAAAACAACTTTGACCTCTTTGGGCCTCAGTATACATTATCTGTTGAGTTGTAATTACATTTGCCTGCCAACTGGCCAGCACTAATATTTGGCTATAATTTTGTAATGTTTATAATGTATACAAATGTACTTGGTAAAAAATTAAGGGTGACACTGTATAGAGGATTCAATTATTAGCACTATAATAAGAAGAATGAGGCATGTATAGAGATACCTAGTACTGGAAGAGTATAGAGGAAACTAATAACACTAATCACACCTTGGAAGAGGAACTGGGTGGCTGGGGACAGGAGTGGATGGGAGAGGTTTCCCTGTAGACTCTTTTGCATTTTTTGAATTTTGAACCATGGGATGGTTCAAATGATAAATGCATAAATATTTCATAAATTGTAAAGGACTAAGCACATTAACATTGTGTAATACTTATTTTTATAAGTAACACTGATGATAAGTGAGTCTTGAAAAGGAAAAAGGTTAAAGTAGAGTGGATTACCAGAGGAAAACAGTGATGCAAACATAGCACACACTCATTTCTCTTACTGTGCTGTACTCAATTCAAGATCTCATTCAATGCAAGACACAATCTTATAGGCAACTAAGAAAGAAAACACACTGGCAATGAAACTAAGACCAAATGCATTCTTTTCTTTCCATTTTTTAATTGGAGTCTTTTATTCTTGCATTGTAAGAATTTTTACATATTCTGGATATATATCCCTTTTCAGATATTAATATTTGAGAAATACTTTCCTCCATTCTGTGGGTTGTATTATTGCTATCTTTAAATTTTTTTTTTTTAAGTATAGTTGATTTACAGTGCTGTGTTAGTTTCAGGTGTACAGCAAAGTGATTCAGTTTTATAATTTTTTTTTCTTTTTCAGATGCTTTTCCATTATAGGTTATTGCAAGATATTGAATATAGTTCCCTGGGTTATACAATAGGTCCTTGTGTATTTTATACTGTGTATCTGTCAAACCCAAACTCCTAACTTATCATCCCCTCTTCCCCTTTGGTAACCATAAGTTTGTTTTCTATGTCTGATTTTTACTTTGTAAATCAATTCATTTTTGTATAATTTTTTAAAAAAAACTCCACATATAAGTGATATCCTATGAGATTCTTTACACTTAAAATTTTAATTTTAATTTGAAACTAAGCTTTAAGTCAAAGCTATGGTTTTTCCAGTAGTCATGTGTGGATGTGAGAGCTGAGCATGGAAGAATTCATGCTTTTGAAATGTGGTGCTGGATAAGATTCTTGAGAGTCCCTTGAAATACAAGGAGATCAAACCAGTCAATCCTTTAAATCAACCCTGAACTTTCACTGGAAGGACTAATGCTGAAGCTCCAATACTTTGGCTACCTGCTGAGAAGAGCTGACTCACTGGAAAAAATCTTGATGCTGGGAAAGACTGAGGGCAGATGGAGAAAAAGGCAACAGAGGATGATGAGATGGTTGAATAGCACCACTGACTCAATGCACATGAGATTGAGCAACTCCAGGAGACAGTGAAGGACAGGGAAGCCTGGCATGCTACAGTTCATGGGGTTGCAAAGAGGCAGACACAACTTAGTGACTAAACAACAACAACACAAAGCTTACTTGGGCATATGTTTTTATTTTTAAATCATTCATGCATAGCAAAAAAGGAGTGGAAGACAAGTGAAATAAATGAATGGGCTCTCCTCATTTAGAGTCTATACTAACCCTGGGTCATGGGTATCCTTCCAGTCATCCCCTGTGCATTCCAGGCAATGGTGATGTGGCAATTCTTAAACAGTCCTCCATGAATGTTTCTGGAGTTTTCTTACAGAAAGGCCCACAATACACAATCTTTTGCACAAACTTCAGCAAATACAGGTGAGCCAGCCTCACTGACTAGAGGGTACATGGTATCTTCCTTTCTGTGGTCTATGAAGCATTTGGTTAGCTTGGCATGGAAATAAAGAACTGCAATCCCTTTTCCAGCAACATTTATTCCATTAGTATAAAATTTATTCCCCACTGTTTTGTTTCTGTGCCTGTGTTCACAAAAGCTTTAATCTTCAGCATTAAATCAAAATATCTTTTTGGAGACATTTTTAAAGCAATTAAACTCAACACATCAACAATGCACTTAACCTCAATATACACTGCTGTGACATGGCTTTCACACAATGACAGTCATACTGCCAGTGATTTTAAGCAGCATCCCAATTTCAAAGGTGTGAAAATGTAAAAAACTGTTCATCTTAGAGTAGATGTAAATATGGTATTATCTATACTTTCCTGATTTTGCAAGTTATCTCTAAAGAACAATTAACATTTACAGTCAGATCATTACATATACCACTGTGAACAAGAATCCCTTAGAAGAAACAGAGTAGCCCTCATAGTCAACTAGAGTCCAAAATGCAGCACCTGGGTGCAATCTCAAAAATGACAGAACGATCTCTGTTTGTTTCCAAGGCAAACCACTCCAAATCTATGCCCCAGTCACTAATGCCAAAGAAGATGAACAGTGCTATAGAGACCTACAAGACTTTCTAGAGCTAACAGCAAAAAAAAAAAAAAAGACATCCTTTTCATCATAGAGGACTAGAATGCAAAAGTAAGAAGTCAAGAGTAACAGGCAAGTTTGGCCTTGGAGTACAAAATGAAACAGGGCGAAGGCTAACAGAGTTCTGCCAAGAGAACGCATTGGTCATAGCAAACACCCTCTTCCAACAACACAAAAGACGACTCTACACATGGACATCACCAGATGGTCAATACCAAAATCAGATTGATTATATTCTTTGCACCCGAAGATGGAGAAGCTCTATACAGTCAGCAAAAACAAGACTAGGAGCTGACTGTGGCTCAGATCATGAACTCTTTATTGCCAAATTCACACTTAAATTGAAGAAAGTAGGGAAAATCACTAGACCATTCAGGTATGACCTAAATCATATTCCTTATGATTATACAGTGGAAGTGACAGATTCAAGGGATTGGATCTGGTAGACAGAGTGCCTGAAGAACTATGGGCGGAGGTTTGTGACATTGTACAGGAGGCAGTGGTCAAAATCATCCCCAAGAAAAATGCAAAAAGGCAAAATGCTTGTCTGAGGATGCCTTACAAATAGCTGAGAAAAGAAGAGTAGTGAAAGGAAAAGGAAAGATATATTTATCTGAACACAGAGTTTCAAAGAATAGAAAGGAGAGATAAGAAAGCCCTTCTCAGTGATCAGTGCAAAGAAATAGAGGAAAACAATAGAATGGGAAAGACCAGAGATCTCTTCAAGAAAATCAGAGATATCAAGGGAAAATTTCATGCAAAGATGGG
>NW_011494531.1:512760-516345 GCF_000754665.1 Bison bison bison
GATGTTAGAGCCAGATAACCACGATGCTGTGATCACTCACCTAGAGCCAGACATCCTGGAATGTGAAGTCAAGTGGGTCTTAGGAAGCATCACTCTGAACAAAGCTAGTGGGGGTGATGAAATTCCAGCTGAGCTATTTCAAATCCTAAAAGACAATGCTGTTAAAGTGCTGCACTCAATATGTCAGCAAATTTGGAAAACTCAGCAGTGGCCACGGGACTGGAAAAGGTCAGTTTTCATTCCAATCCCTAAGAAAGGCAATGCCAAAGAATGTTCAAACTACCACACAATTGCACTCATCTCACATGCCAGCAAATTAATGCTCAAGGTTCTCCAAGCTAGGCTTCAACAGTACATGAACTGAGAACTTCCAGATGTTCAAGCTGCATTTTTAAAAAGGCAGAGGAACCAGAGATCAAATTGCCAACATTGGTTCAATCATTGAAAAAGCAAAAGAGTTCCAGCAAAACATCTATTTCTGCTTTATTGACTATGTCAAAGCCTTTGACTGGGTGAAAGTGAAGTTGCTCAGTCATGCCCGACTCTTAGTGACCCCATGGATAGTAGCCTGCACCAAGCTCCTCCGTCCATGGGATTTTCAAGCCAAGAGTACTGGAGTGGGTTGCCATTTCCTTCTCCAGGGAATCTTCCCAACCCAGGGATCAAACCCAGGTCTCTCACATTGTAGACAGACACTTTACTGTCTGAGCCACCAGGGATCACAACAAACTGTGGAACACTCTTAAAAAGATGGGGATACCAGACCACCTTACCTGACTCCTGAGAAATCTGTACGCAGGTTAAGAAGCAACAGTTAGAACCAAACATGGAACAATGGACTGGTTCTGAATTGGGAAAGGAGTACAAGGCTGTATATTGTCACCCTGCTTATTTAACTTACATGCAGAGTACATCATGCAAAATACTGGGCTGCATAAAACGTAAGCTGGAATCAAGTTTGCCAGGAGAAAAAAAAAATTTCCAGGAGAAATATCAATAACCTGAGATATGCAGATACCACCACCCTTATGGCAGAAAGTGAAGAAGAACTAAAGAGCCTCTTGATTAAAGGGAATGAGGGGAGTGAAAAAGTTGGCTTAAAGCTCAACATTCAAAAAACAAACATCATGGCATCCAGTCCCATCACTTCATGGCAAATAGATGGGGAAACAATGGAAACAGTGACAGACTTTATTTTCTTGGGCTCCAAAATCACTGTAGATGGTGACTGCAGCCATGAAATTAAAAGAAGCTTGCTCCTTGGAAGAAAAGCTATGACAAACCTAGACAGTATATTTTAAGCCAGCTTTTAACTCTTTCACTTTCATCAAAAGGCTCTTTAGTTTCTCTTCACTTTCTCTTAGTTCTCCTTTTTACAAATCTTATTAGTCTATATGTTCAGACATATAAGTTCAAACCTACACCCTTATCTCCCTCACCTTACTCCCTGCCCTCAAAATGTCTGATTTCCAACACATGCAATAACACTGCCATCCAATCAGTTATGTTGTGCATCCCCCTCTCTCACTTTCACCACATACTCTTTTTCAAGTTCTGTCGATTGTACCCTTTGCATGTCATCCAAGCACAGTTCCCATCTTGGCATCTGCTCCACGGTTGGTCACTTGGACGACAGCTTTGCTGGACGTTCACGGTGCCCTCAGTTCCCCCTCTGGCCACTCCAGGCTACAGCAGAGCCAGGAGCCTCTTTTCACGACACAGATTTGAGCATATCATTCACCTGTTTCAAAGTCCTAGGATAACAGATGACCTCTTTCAGAGAATAATTTGCTAAACATATTACTTTTAGGAGAGCTGTTTATTAAAAATGAACCTTACTCTTAGCATCCTCTTAATGCTTTTGAATCGTGGTGCTAAAGAAGACTCTTGAGAGTCCCTTGGACTGCAAGGAGATCAAACCAAACCAGTCAGTTCTAAAGGAAATCAACCCTGAATATTCATTGATAGTACTGATGCTGAAGCTGAAGCTCCAATACTTTGGCCACTTGATGTGAAGAGCCAACTCATTGGAAAAGACCCTGATGTTGGGAAAGACTGAAGGCAAAAGGAGAAGGGGACAGCAGAGAATAAGATGGTTAAACAGCATCATTGACTCAATGGACATGAATTTGAGCAAACTCTGGGAGATAGTGGAGGACAGAGGAGCCTGGTGTGCTGCAGTCTGTGGGGATGCAAAGTCAGACAGCACTTAGCGATTGAACAATAACATCATACTCTTAAGAGATCCTGCAATCCCACCTCAGGCAATCAAACCTAAGCTCACCATGTTGCTTTTAGTCACCAAGTCACAGCCGACTCTCGGGACCCCATGGACTATATCCCACCAGGCTTCTCTGTTCATGGGATTTTCCAGGCAAGAATACTGGATTGGGTTGCCATTTCCTTCTCCAGGGGGTCTTCCTAACCCAGGGATCGAACTAGAGTCTCCTGCATTGGCAGGCGGATTCTTTACCACTGATTGACCAAACTCACGATACAATGATGCTTATCACAGTATTATTTACTTCTTATAAAATTTAGAATATCAGTGGTCGTTAATTCATACTGAGCGCTTGATATATTCCACGCATGTACTAAACATATATCATCTAAGTCTAAAAAAAAAAACAAACCAACTTATAAAAACATGTGGACACGGAGGCTGGAAATGATTAAGTTCTTTGCCTTCTGACATCCATTTCCATGTGTTTATTCACTACAGGTAATGATTAACTAAATTAATGGTCATACACTTTTGGAAAGCTGATGTTAAGAACTACAGTTATGAATACTATTTAACTACATGAAAAATGCCTAGTTTAATGCTATGTGAAAAAGCGGGATGCAAAGTGTAATTTTTTTTTAAGAAAAGGGAAAAGACTGATAGTAGATATACAACGATGTAAACAAATAATATTGCATAACTGAAAATACTTTTTCTTCCTCCTATTGTGCATTTTCCAAATTCTAGTTAATATATTAAATGCCCATAAGGACTCCCAATTACCTACAGGATAAAAAAGTTATCCCAGCACTGCCCCTAATACCCCCACCCTAGTCCTGCCCACCCACTCCCATCCCCTGTTCCAGCGGCACTTAAACCCCAGTCATGCTCTCCCCACTCCAAGCCCAGCCACAGCATCTCTCCAAGGCCGCGAACTCCCTTATTCCTTTTCTGCACTTGCAGAGTTCGTACTCATCCCCTAGAATCCAGCTCCAGCCTCGACTCCTCTGACCAGCCCTCCAGACACCCCCACAAGGGCATGCCCTTCTTCCTCTGAGGCCAGGCGCTACCTCTCCGCCCAGGCGGCCGGAACACGGCGTCCAAGGTGCAATGAGCCCGCACCTTGCCACAGATGCCGAGATGGGAGGCGGGGGAGGCTTGTGGAACGCTAACCCTCCGTGGCCCCGCCCGGGGCCCCGCCCCGTCCCGCGCGACGCTAACCCCACGTGACGCAGCCCCGCCCCCGCGCGCTGCGCGGTACCCTTTTAAGGCTGCGCGGGCGGCGGTTCCGCCTCCCTTCTGGCAGGTGTTACCGTTCTCTGCTCGGTCTCAGCCGCCGTTCATTTGGCGGCCGGGGCGCC
>NW_011494531.1:516869-517561 GCF_000754665.1 Bison bison bison
ACCTCTGGGTCGGCGAGGGCCTGGGGAGGCCTGCGGAGACGGGCACTGGTTGGTTTAACACAGGACGTTCCCGGGTCGTGCCCTTTTAGCTTCTGCCTGTATTCCATCTCAGGCTGTCACGTATTCCTGTACATAGTGGTTCTTAGTGGTTCTGCTTTGAACTTAATGCTGTAAGTATTCATACCTTTTCATTTGTTATATGTCAAATATGTTACAGTTCTTTCCATAGAAATACATGCAATAGAGCTTTATATGCAGTGGACCTGGAGGTGTGCATTTTCAGTAATGTTTCAGTCTTTTTTGATGGACGCCCAAGGTTGAGAACCAGGGCCTCAAAAGTGTGCATATCCAAACTTAAACTGTGTCCTTTTCCTCCTTAAAACCTGACAGGCATCTTGGTCAGAGTTTTGGGATTCAGTTCAGTTCAGTAAAGTCGCTCAGTCGTGTCCGACTCTGCGACCCCATGAATCGCAGCACGCCAGGCCTCCCTGTCCATCACCAACTCCCGGAGTTCACTTAGTCTCACGTCCGTCGAGTCAGTGATGCCATCCAGCCATCTCATCCTCTGTCGTCCCCTTCTCCTCCTGCCCCCAATCCCTCCCAGCATCAGAGTCTTTTCCAATGAGTCAACTCTTCTCATGAGGTGGCCAAAGTACTGGAGCTTCAGCTTCAGCATCATTCCTTCCATATAA
>NW_011494531.1:517661-520757 GCF_000754665.1 Bison bison bison
TTCTTCACAGTCCAACTCTCACATCCATACATGACCACAGGAAAAACCATAGCCTTGACTAGACGGACCTTTGTTGGCAAAGTAATGTCTCTGCTTTTCAATATGCTATCTAGGTTGGTCATAACTTTCCTTCCAAGGAGTAAGCGTCTTTTAATTTCATGGCGGCAGTCACCATCTGCAGTGATTTTGGAGCCCCCCAAAATAAAGTCTGACACTTTCCACTGTTTCCCCATCTATTTCCTGTGAAATGATGGGACCGGATGCCTTGATCTTCGTTTTCTGAATGTTGAGCTTTAAGCCAACTTTTTCTCTGTCCACTTTCACTTTCATCAAGAGGCTTTTTAGTTCCTCTTCACTTTCTGCCTTAAGGGTGGTATCTGCATATCGGAGATTATTGATATTTCTCCCGGCAATCCTGATTCCAGCCTGTGCTTCTTCCAGTCCAGCGTTTCTCATCATGTACTTTGCATATAAGTTAAATAAGCAGTTTTGGGATTAGGAACAATTAATGTATGTCGTAAAGTCAATTTAATGTGTTGCAGCTCATCTAGGGTGCCAGCAATAAGGCTTGGAGTGGGGCGTGTGTTCCCAGCCAGAGACTGAGGCAGGGTCCTGGCAGTGAGAGCACCAAATCCTAACCACTAGACATGTGGTCAGTGACAAAGGCCCTGGCTCTTTGGCTTTGCAGAGAAGAATTGCCCCAAAGAAGGAAAGTAGTGAAGCAAATAAAGGATTTAATAGGAGGAAAAAGAATACAGGACTTGTGGATAGACACACAGGAAGACTGAGAGTGAGTCGCTGGGTCACACCCTCAGGGTAGTTAGAATTACTTTTATGGGGCATTTCTTCTGGGTTTCCTTTGGCCAATCATTTTGATTCTCCTGTTTCACAGCCCATATTTGGTATATCTCAGGATCCACCCACGTATGCACATGCATCTCTTAGCCAAGATGGATTCTACTGTAAAGGCGAGTTGGTAGAACAGCTCTTGACATCACTCCCACTTTGACTTCTAAGGAGCCTTTCTGTGCGTGTGTGGTCAGGGAAGTCTCCTGACTTTGAGAAATATGTGGTCTGGACTGGGCCCAAGCCTCCTCCCCTAATTGCATTGTTCTCATCTTGGAGTTTTTCGGTCTACAGGGAATTAATCTCCAATCGCCTGGGGCTATCTACCGCCTGCCTCACAGCCAATGTACATTTTTTTTTAGTGAATTAGAATACAAAATCTCAGTGCATTTAGCATAGTAAAGGTGAGAATTGTGAAAGTTATGTGTGTGTGTGTGTGTGTGTAGATGATATTTATCCTCCAAACTTAGGCATTTTGAGAGTGAAAGGGGGTGCCACTAGAAGACCAAAGGTATACCTGAGACTGTGACCAACCAGGACATATGGTCATCTATATGTGAGTACTCATATATACTGTATATGAGTGTATCACAATATAAAGTGTATCACAGACATTTCCATTGTCCTCAGCCATCTTTGTCCAGAAGTCCTTAAGGATGTCCCATTGCCTGCGTGTATCACATTCATTGCAGGTAAAGCCCTTCAAAATCCAATGTCATCCAGTCTGGCTTAGTATCAAGAGGTTACTCACTGCTCCCTTGACATTCTTTTACTTCTGGTTGCCCTCTATAAAACTTTCTTTTCCCCCTAAAGCACACCTGTAAAGTCAGTTAAGCCCACCACTATCTCTCTTTGGTGTCACATGGCGTCACAATAGCTCTCCCTGCACAGAACAAGTGCTCCTCAATTTTTATGAATATTTATATATTTGTATGAGAATATGACCCTCAGTAACAGTGATAATTATCTCTGGATGGTAAGTTTACTAACGTTAATTTCCAGAGAATTTGCATCACTTGTATAATCTGGAAAAGAAAAGAAACAGAATTGTATTTAATAGCAAAGGAAAAATTCCATTTCTCCTTCCTTTCGGTAGTTTAGAGCACAGTCTTCTAAATGTCTTACACAGATTTTTAGTTTTTTTTATGTTGAAGTAATTTTAGATGTATAGAAGTATTGGAAACCAGATATAACATTGTAAAACTTCTGTGCTTTAAATAGCACTATCAAGAAAGCAAAAAGACAACCCACAGAATTGGAGAAAGTACTTGCAAATCGTGTATTTGATAAAGATTCAGTATCCAGAGTTGTTGCCCAGATGGCTAAAGCAGTAAAGAATCACCTGCAATGCAGGAGATGCAGGTTCAATCCCTGAATCGGGAAGATCCCCTAGAGGGGGAAATGGCAACTTACTCCAGCACTTTTGTCTGGGAAATCCCATAAACAGAGGAATCTGGTACGATACAGTCCATGGGATTGCAAACAGTTGGACACGACAGCGTGTGTGCATGCATTCAGTATATATAAAGAACTCTTAAAACTCAATAAAAAAGATAAGCTGATTAAAAACTAGGGAAAGGATTTGAGTAGAAATCTCTTCAAAGAAGATAGAGAAATGGTCAATAAAGCACATAAAAAAGTTCAACCTCTTTTCCTCTGTGTGTGTCTTACCTCATGTCCAAATTTCCCCTTTTTATAAGGACTCAATCATTGGATTAGGGTTCACCACACCTAATGACCTCATCTTTACTTGACATCTGCAAAGATCCAAATTTAAAATAAACGCACTCTTCATAGGTACTGGCATTAGACTGTCAACATCTTTTCAGTTCACTACAGTTGCTCAGTCGTGTCCGACTCTCTGCGACCCCATGAATCGCAGCACGCCAGGCCTCCCTGTCCATCACCAACTCCCAGAGTTCACTCAGACTCACGTCCATCAAGTCAGTGATGCATCCAGCCATCTCATCCTCTGTCGCCCCCTTCTCCTGCCCCCAATCCCTCCCAGCATTAGGGTCTTTTCCAATGAGTCAACGCTTCGCATGAGGTGGCCAAAGTACTGGAGTTTCAGCTTCAGCATCATTCCTTCCAAAGAAATCCCAGGGCTGATCTTCAGAATGGACTGGTTGGATCTCCTTGCAGTCCAAGGGACTCTCAAGAGTCTTCTCCAACACCACAGTTCAAAAGCATCAATTCTTCGGTGCTCAGCCTTCTTCACAGTCCAAATCTCACATCCATACATGACCACAG
>NW_011494531.1:520857-521183 GCF_000754665.1 Bison bison bison
GTCCAAGGGACTCTCAAGAGTCTTCTCCAACACCACAGTTCAAAAGCATCAATTCTTCGGTGCTCAGCCTTCTTCACAGTCCAAATCTCACATCCATACATGACCACAGGAAAAACCATAGCCTTGACTAGACGGATCTTTGTTGGCAAAGTAATGTCTCTGCTTTTCAATATGCTATCTAGGTAGGTCATAACTTTGCTTCCAAGAAGTAAGCGTCTTTTAATTTCATGGCTGCAGTCACCATCTGTAGTGATTTTGGAGCCCAGAAAAATAAAGTCTGACACTGTTTCCACTGTTTCCCCATCTATTTCCCATGAAGTGATGGG
>NW_011494531.1:521551-533088 GCF_000754665.1 Bison bison bison
CATGTCCAGTTCTAACTGTTGCTTCCTGACCTGCATACAGATTTCCCAAGAGGCAGGTCAGGTGGTCTGGTATTCCCATCTCTTTCAGAATTTTCCACAGTTTATTGTGATCCACACAGTCAAAGGCTTTGGCATAGTCAACAAAGCAGAAATAGATGTTTTTCTGGAATTCTCTTGCTTTTTCCATGATCCAGCGAATGTTGGCAATTTGATCTCTGGTTCCTCTGCCTTTTCTAAAACCAGCTTGAACATCAGGAAATTCACGGTTCACATATTGCTGAAGCCTGGCTTGGAGAATTTTGAGCATTACTTTACTAGCATGTGAGATGAGTGCAATTGTGTGGTAGTTTGAGCATTCTTTGGCATTGCCTTTCTTTGGGATTGGAATGAAAACTGACCTTTTCTAGTCCTATGGCCACTGCTGAGTTTTCCAAATTTGCTGGCATATTGAGTGCAGCACTTTCACAGCATCCTCTTTCAGGATTTGGAATAGCTCAACTGGACTTCATTTAAATTTCACCATCCAAACTGTGTCATTTTTCTGGTTAAAATCTGATTTAGGATCTTATGTTGTTTGTTTTTCCTGTCATCTTAGCCACCTGCAATCTTAGACAATTCTTTAGTACTTCTTGTCTTTGATGCCCTTGACACTTCGAGTATTGGAAAGTTATTTTGTAAGATATCCCTCAGTTGGGGTTTTCTGATTGGTTAAATTAAGGTTATGCATTTTTGGCGAGACATTTTACAGAAGTGATGTTGTATGTTTCTTGTGCAGCATATTACAGGTATATGAAACTGATGTCATTACTGGTTAAGCCTGGTTATTCTGTTATTAGATTTGTGTAGTATAAACTTAAAATTTTTCTTTATAAATTAATAAGTAGCCTGTGGGGAGAAAATTTAAGACTTTGCCTTTACCTTATTTTTTAGAATCAAAATTTCATCCAGTAATTTTAGATTCCATTGTGGCTCACAGCATTTATTTATGTGGTATGTACCAAATGGTAATTTTCTTTCTACCTTTGTTAAATGGAATTCTGCTGTAAGGAATAGCTTTGTCCTTTCCCCTCCATTTATTTACAGACAGTCCCTGACTTACTGTGATTCCATCTATAATTTTGTGTTTTGCAAAAGCAAAAGTTGAGTACAAACTGTACATGGAATTTTGAACTTTGATCATTTCCTGAGCTGGCAAGAAGTAGTATGATACTCTTAATGATGCTGGGCAGTGACAGTGAAGCTGTCAGCCACACAGTCAGAAAGGTAAACTACAAATACACTTGCAACCATTCCATACATCCATTCTAAATCTTTACTTTCAGTATAGTATTCAGTAAAATACATGAGATATTCAATATTTTATTGTAGATTTTGTGTTAGATGACTTTTTCCAACTTTAGGTTACTGTAAGTGTTCTAGGCACATTTACGATAGGCTTGGCTGAACTGTGATGTCCAGTAAGTTAGGTGTATTAAATGTATTTTCAATTTATGTTGGGTTTATCAGGATATAACCTCATCATGTGTTGATTTGTGTTTATTTATTCAATTGTTTTATATAACAGTATGGACTCATGGATTTTTATTCTATCAATTTTAATCCATTAGTGTCATCATTTATTATGCTGCTCAAATTGTCCCAAATTGGGCCATTGAGACCTTGTTTAGTTCAGTTCAGTTGCTCAGTCATGTCCCACTCTTTGTGACACCATGAACCACAGCATGCCAGGCCACCCTGTCCATCACCAACTCCCCGAGTCCACCCAAACCCATGTCCATTGAGTTGTTGATGCCATCCAAGCATCTCATCCTCTGTCGTCCTCTTCCCCTCCTGCCCTCAATCTTTCCCAGTATCAGGGTCTTTTGAAATAGGTCAGCTCTTTGCATCAGGTGGCCAAAATATTGGAGTTTCAGCTTCAACATCAGTCTTTCCAATGAACACCCAGGACTGAACTCCTTTAGGATGGACTGGTTGGATCTCCTTGAGAGACTTCTCCAACACCACAGTTCAAAAGCATCGGTTCTTTGGCACTCAGCTTTCTTTACAGTCCAAATCTCACATCCATACGTGACCACTGGAAAAATCATAGCCTTGACTAGATGGACCTTTGTTGGCAAAGTAATGTCTCTGCTTTTTAATATGCTGTCGAGGTTGGTCATAACTTTCCTTTCAAGGAGCAAGCGTCTTTTAATTTCATGACTGCCATTACCATCTGCAGTGATTTTGGAGCCCAGAAAAATAAAGTCAGCCACTGCTTCCACTATTTCCCCATCTATTTGCCATAAAGTGATGGGGCCGGATGCCATGATCTTCGTTTTCTGAATGTTGAGCTTTAAGCCAACTTTTTCACTCTCCTCTTTCACTTTCATCAAAAGGCTTTTTAGTTCCTCTTCACTTTCTGCCATAAGGCTGGTGTCATCTGCATATCTGAGGTTATTGATATTTCTCTTGGCAATCTTCATTCCAGCTTGTGCTTCCTCCAGCCCAGCGTTTCTCATGATGTACTCTGCATATAAGTTAAATAAGCAGGGTGACAATATACAGCCTTGACGTACTCCTTTTCCTATTTGGATCCAATCTGTTGTTCCATGTCCAGTTCTAACTGTTGCTTCCTGATCTGCATACAGGTCTCAAGAGGCAGGTCAGGTGGCCTGGTATTCCCACCTCTTTCAGAGTTTTCCACAGTTTATTGTGATCCACACAGTCAAAGCCTTTGGCATAGTCAATAAAGCAGAAATAGATGTTTTTCTGGAGCTCTCTTGCTTTTTCGATGATCCAGCATATGTTGGCAAATTGATCTCTGGTTCCTCTGCCTTTTCTAAAACCAGCTTGAACTCTGGAAGTTCACGGTTCACGTATTGCTGAAGCCTGGCTTGGAGAATTTTGAGGATTACTTTACTAGCGTGTGAAATGAGTGCAATTGTGCGGTAGTTTGAGCATTCTTTGGCATTGCCTTTCTTTGTGATTGGAATGAAAACGGACAGATTACAAGAGAGAACATAGACATTCTAGGAATCAGTGAACTAAGATGGACTGGAATGGGTGAATTTAACTCAGGTGACCGTTATATCTACTACTGTGGGCAGGAATCCCTTAGAAAAAAATGGAGTAGCAATCATAGTCAACCAAAGAGTCCAAATTGCAGTACTTGGATGGGATCTCAAAAACGACCGAATGATCTCTGTTCATTTCCAAGGCAAACCATTCAGTATCATGGTAATCCAAGTCTATGCCCTGACCTGTAATGCTGAAGAAGCTGAAGTTGAACAGTTCTATGAGGACCTACAAGACCTTCTAGAACTAACACCCAAAAAAGATGTCCTTTTCATTATAGGGGACTGGAATGCAAAAGTAGGAAGTCAAGAAACACCTGGAATAACTGGCAAATTTGGCCTTGGAGTACAGAATGAAACAGGGCAAAGGCTAATAGAGTTCTGACAAGAGAACGCACTGGTCATAGCAAACACCCTCTTCCAACAACAAAAGAGAAGACTCTACAGATGGACATCACCAGATGGTTGACACTGAAATCAGATTGATTATGTTCTTTGCAGCTAAAGATGGAGAAGCTCTATACAGTCAGCAAAAACAAGACCAGGAGCTGACTGTGTCTCAGATCATGAACTCCTTATTGCCAAATTCAGACTGAAATTGAAGAAAATGGAGAAAACCACTAGACCATTCAGGTATGACCTAAATCAAGTCCCTTATGATTATACAGTGGAAGTGAGAAATAGATTTAAGGGACTAGATCTGATAGAGTGCCTGATGAATTTTGGATGGAGGTTCGTGACATTGTACAGGAGACAGGAATCAAGACCATCCCCAAGAAAAAGAAATGCAGAAAAGCAAAATGGCTGTCTGAGGAGGCCTTACAAATAGCTCTGAGAAAACAGGAAGTGAAAAGCAATTGAGAAAAGGAAAGATATAAGCATCTGAATGCAGAATTCCAAAAAATAGCAAGGAGAGATAAGAAAGTCTTCCTCAGCGATCAAAGCGAAGAAATAGAGGGAAACAATAGAATGGGAAAGACTAGAGATCTCTTCAAGAAAATTAGAGATTCCAAGGGAACTTTTTATGCAAAGATGGACTCGATAAAGGACAGAAATGGTAGGGATCTAACTGAAGCAGAGGCTATTAAGAAGAGGTGGCAAGAATACACAGAACTGTACAGAAAAGATCTTCATGAACCAGATAATCACGATGGTGTGAGACCTTGTAGGGAGCCTCTAGGATGACCTCCAATAATACCTACCTGCTAGTATTCAGGCCCTTTTAAAATCTCTCTTTGAGTGTGGGCTAGATTTAGTGACATTTCTAATGAAAAGAAAAGGTGATGGGATGTCACTGCTGAGATTAGGTTGAAGTGAAAGACTGGCTTCCGTCTTGAGCAGAGAGTTGCTCCCAGATTCTCTTATTCCCTTGCTCCTTCAGGTCCTTGCTGTGATGGAAACCAGCTACCATATTGTTAGCTGTCCTATGGAGAGACCCCTGTGCCATGGAACTGAGAGAGGCCTCCTCACAATAGCTAGTGAAATAAAGGTTCTTGGTCCAGCATCCCACAAGAAACTGAATCCAAAACCTTGTTAGTGAGCGTGGAAGTTGATCCCTGGCATGATCCTGGCTGACAGTTTGATTGAAACCCCATGGAAAACTTTGAGCCAAGGCAATCTGTATTAGTTTGCTAGGACTGTCATAAATACCACAGAATGGGTGGCTTAAACAGCAGGAATTAATTTTCTCACAGCTCTGGAGGTTAGAAGTCCAAGATCAAGGGTCTAGCTGACTTGGTTTCCAGTGAGGGCCCTCTTCCTGGTATGTAGATGGCCTCCTCACTATATAGTTACATCATCATTTTTTGGTGTGTGTACATAGGGAGAGGGCCTGGGTGGGGAGAGCACTAGTTCTCTGGTGTGCTTTATACAAGGACACTAGTCCTATTGAATCAAAGCCCAATATTATGACCTCATTAACTTTAGTTATTACTTAGAAACCCCATTTCCCAGTATAGCCACACTGGGGGCTTGAACATATGGACTTTGGGGGAAATAAATAAGGACCAAGAAAGAGGCAACTTAGCAAGAGAGAAAAATTAACAGACAATAAATGCTTTACTGCAGCCAAACACGGTGAAATACAATGGGCCCTTATCCCCCTCAGCGTAGGTTAAGTGGGGAGCCTAGACTTCCATGATAGTCTTGCTGATATGATTTCAGAAAAGGCTAAGAGGAGCTGGGATTGTCATGGTGACTCAGTGGTAAGGAGACCTTTCCTCTATAGTGTTTTTGAAAGTAATGTAGGGAACAATTGCAAGGCATTCTCCCCTACCCTCAAACTGGCAGTTGGTATTAGGGTTCTGCTGAGAAACTGGAGGAAGGTAGAAAGAAGAGGAGATTGACCAGAAACACTAAGGGCAGAAGACTGGTATCTTAAACTCAAGCATTCAGGCTTGAACTTTGTTCTGTTCAGGTTCTTGATAGATTGGATGATATCCACCCACGTTGGGGAGGACAGTTAGCTTTATTCAGCTCACCAATTCAAGTGCTAGTAATTGCTTCTGGAAACACTCTCACAGACATCCAGAAATAATCTTTAGCTATCTAGGCATTCTGTAGCCTAATCAAATTGAAGCATAAAATTAATTATCATACTCTCCCAGCCAGGGTGGTGGACTTTCACCCCCAACTTGGCAGAAATAGGGTTAGGTCTGCCTTTCTATGCTGATGTCAGAGGCGCCTGTGAAACAGATTTAAGTAGGATCCAGTCTCATGATGTAGTAATCAAAAATGACCAGGCTACAACTGAAAACCACTGATAGATACCAAGAATCAGGACTATCTTGAGTAAGACAACCGTCTTGATACAGAGATGGGAATTATCTGACAAAGGATTTAAAGCAGGCATGATAAAAATACTTGGATGAAAATTTATGAAAATGCTTGAAACAAAACTGTAAAGTCTCAGCAAAGAAGTACAAAATATAAAAAGGAATCAAATGGAAATTTAAAAACTGAACAATACAATAAAGGAAATAATAAGCTCACTAGATGGACCCAGTAGCAGAGTGGAAATGGAAACAGTAGTGAAAGGATCAGTGAAAGTAAAGATAAAGCAATAGAAATTAACCAGCAGAGAACAGATTGGAAAAAAAGTAAAAAGAGCCCCAGGGATCTGTGGTAGTATAACAAATGATCTAATATTTATTTCATCTGTGTCCTGGAGGGCGAGGAGAAAGAGGGTGGGGTTGAAAAGCTATTTAATGTCTGGAAAAAAATTGGTGAAAGACAGAAACCTACAAATTCAAGAAGCTGAGCTAACCCCAAATAGGATACACCCCCAAAATTATCTTGCCAAGATACATCATAATCAAAATTCTGAAAACTAATGGTGAAAAATCTTGAAAGCAGAAAGAAAAAGATAATACTTTACCTATAACTGAAAAGCAATTTGAATCATATTAAGTTTCTTAACAGAAACCAAAGAGGCCAGAAAGGAGGAGCATTACATTTCCACGTGCTGAAAACAAAGAACTGTGATTCAGAATTTGATATGCAGTGAAAATATTCTTCAGGAATAAAGGGGTTAGATATCAAGACATTCTCAGATGAAAGAAAACTAGAAGGATTTGTCACCAGTAGATCTACCTAATTTTTAAAAAAAGTAAAAGACCTGCAGGAGGTTCTTGAATTGGAAAGGAAATGATAAAAAGAGGAAACTTGAAACATTAGGGAAGGAGATTGAACAATACAAAGAGTAAATATATTAGTTAATACAGTGGAATTTTTTCTTAAGTTTTCTAAATTGTATCTGAAGCAAAATTATAACATTGTCTGATAGTAACTACCATACAGTTGCACTCATTTCACATTCTAGCAAGATAATGCTCAAAATTTTTCAAGGTAGGCTTCAATACTATGTGAACCAAGAACTAGCAAATGTACAAGCTGGATTTAGAAAAGGCATAGGAACCAGAGATTAAATTGCCAGCATCCATTGGATCATAGAAAAAGCAAGGAAATATGGATCACAACAAATTGTGGAAAATTCTTAGAGAGATGGGAATACCAGACCACCTGACCTGTCTCCTGGGAAATCTGTTTGCAGGACAAGAAGCAACAGTTAGAACCAGACATGGAACAATGGTCTGGTTCCAAATTGGGAAAGGAATATATCAAGGCTGTATATTGTCACCCTGCTTATTTAACTTATATGCAGAGTACATCATGCAGAATGCTGGGCTGGATGATTCACAAGCTGGAGTCAAGATTACTGGGAAAAATACCAGCAATCTCAGATATGCAGGTGACACCACCCTAATGGCAGAAAGTGAGAAACTAAAGAGTCTCTTGAAGGTGAAAAAAGAGAGTGAAAAAGCTGGCTTAAAACTCAACATTCAAAAACCGAAGATCATGGCATCTGACCCCATCGCTTTAGGGTTCTGAGTCTTAGGCGAACAACGTGAAGACAGTCTAGGGTAAATACATAGTTCATTAACATAGCTTAAGACAAACATTTCCATAAGAAAAATGCATTGGTTAGCTCAAGATTTGAGAATAGTTAAGTTCAGGTGGAACCAGGTGTCTTTAGGGCAGCACAATTTTAAGAGAAACCTGTTTTAAAATTCATATAAAGAAGGGGGAAAAAAATCTAACACTTGTAGTTTGTTTCCTCCTGCTGCTTAAGAGAGAGAGAGAAAAAATGTCTGAGACTTGCAGCCTATTTCTTCCATTTGGAGACCCCTGGCCTGCCTTCCTTACCCTCTCATTCCCCCCTTTTCTTTTAGGAGAATTATGTTGCCTAGGGAAAGGGGCGTCATTCTCATTCTGTAACTGCTTCCAAGCTGATAAGGGGTGTCATCACTAAATTGGTGAGGCAAGATACTCTCCTAACCCTAATACTGAAGGTCTCTGATCCAAGGACCCAAGTAATAGTTGGAGGGAGCTGCCACAGTTATAGGAGTTTTGTTAGGGGAAGCACACTGATTGAAACCACCGACCCTGGCCAGGCACCATAGTAACTATTTGCATGAGTTGTTTTATGACAGGAGATCCAGATAAGGAATACGGAACTAATAAGCCACCACCAACCAGAAGATTTCGGAAAAGGTCTAAAGGAGACACCACGTGTCTGTCCACGTCCTGGAATCCCTCTGGCTAGCATCCATCTTGGCTGAGCGATGCATGCGCCACCAGGAAAGACTCTGAATTAGAATGATTGGCCAAAGACCACCTGGAAACTAATCCCATCACCATAAGACCCGAGACTGCGAGCCATGTGGCAGAGCAGTTCTCCTGGGTTCCCTTACCCTACTGCTCTCCACCCGGGTGCCCTTTCCCAATAAAATTTCTTGCTTTGTCAGCGCATGTGTCTCCTCGGACAATTCATTTCTGAGTGTTAGACAAGAGCCCAGTTTCGGGCCCTGGAAGGGGTCCCTCTTCCTGCAACAGTTTGAGCAACCATTTGTAACTTAAAAGCTGTCATGCAATTAGAAACAAATCCAGCTACACAGTTACAGATGGATGGAGAAAACAGCAAAAACAGAGCAATTGAAATCATCACAATTTGGATAGTTTTCCACCATGAGGAACTAGTTAGCATCTCCCAAAGTGAGGCAATTGAGGATTCAGGAGTATCCATAGCCGGAATCATTTTGTTCATATGTTTAGTAAAGTGAGTAACAATAGTGCTCATATCAGGTATATATGTATGCACTGGGTATGAATAATGGCACAAGTTCCTCCTTGTGCAGCTGTCAGAATAAGGCCAATCTGTTTTGTAAAACCATGTTTCTAATTTGTATTTGTTCAGCATTAAGAGCTGAAATAGCTTTTCGAGAATCTTGTAAAGCCTGTTGAGTAAAGTTAGTCAGAGCATCCACTTGAAGCATAACATCTGTAGTTCCCAGAGAGGGAACAAATACTGCAGCCAAATAATCATACCAGTGAAATACAGACCTTGCCCTGCAAGTGCTGCTGCTGCTGCTAAGTCTCTTCAGTTGTGTCCGACTCTGTGCGACCCCATAGATGGCAGCCCACCAGGCTTCCCCATCCCTGGGATTCTCCAGGCAAGAACACTGGAGTGGGTTGCCATTTCCTTCTCCAAGGCATGAAAGTGAAAAGTGAAAGTGAAGTCGCTCAGTCGTGTCCGACTCTTAGCGACCCCATGGACTGCAGCCTACCAGGCTCCTCCATCCATTGGATTTTCCAGGCAAAAGTACTGGAATGGGGTGCCATTGCCTTCTCCGCTGCAAGTTCTAAGGTGTCGTAAATTAGCAGGCTTCTCTGGAAGCTCTGAAAATATGAAACCCTGAGGAAAAGGTAGACCTAGGATTCATCTCCCTATCCACCAGGGGGAAGCCATGCCCATACGTAAGAGCCACATATCCAGTAGGTCCCGTTTGGAGCAAGCCAGCATGACTGAGATATCCAGTCCCAACTAGTGCCTGGCCAGGCAAAGGGAGGACCTGAACTGGGATTGGAAAACACAGGAATGATTACGTTGCATATTTCCTGAGGTAAAAATCCCAAGTGTTTCCAATCATTATAATTAAGTTGTTGGCTAATTTCTGGGGATGGCTTTATTTGTTCCCAGCATATGGGGGCACTAGATATTAGGTGTCCCTTTCTAGGAGTTAGCCATGTAATTTCATCCCATATTTGGTAAACGTCAGGTAGCCACCAGATCTAGACCCATTTACCTTCTTGTATGTAGCAGAATAGTCATTAAACCAAGACAATGTATAATCAAAATTGAAAGTCACATTATGTCTATCGCTAAAGTACAAAATGTTGCACTTTTTTTAGGATCGTTAAATGTCATCACATTAAGAAGAGGCATCACATATGATTGTTGTTGTCGAAGGTATTCACAGACTTGGAGAAAGTTCTTTCCTTGAAGTGGAGATGCCCACTACGGGAAGCCTTCCACTGATGAAGAGGGGAGCGCTCCGCAGACCCAACAGTTAGACCAATTGTGGAATGCAGCATCGGAGTGAGCCCAGGACAGGAAGGCATTGTCTTGAGGATCAAACGGCAGACTCAGGATTTTTGGAGTCAGCAGAAGCAAGCTCACATAGATTATCAGGCTGATCTGAAAAGTACAAAGTCAGAGCCTACAAAATAAAGACATAAAATGACATCACTTAGCATCTGGTCAGTATGCTACCTCTTATATCAAGTGTGATGCACCCAGGAATCAATTCCTGGCACTTTGACAACTATGGGAGAAGAAAGAGTAACCTGGTAACGGCCTTCCCTGAGGGGCTCAAGGGATTGCCCCCAAGATCCCAATGGTTTTATGAAGACCTTTGTTCCTGGTTCAAATAGAGGCTTGCTTGACTCAGAGGCAGGATCAGGAGTCACCTACAATGCGGGAGACCCGGGTTCGATCCCTGGGCCGGGAAGATCCACTGGAGAAGAAAATGGCAATCCACTCCAGTACTATTGCCTGGAAAATCCCATGGACAGAGGAGCCTGATAGGCTACAGTCCATGGGGTCACAAAGAGTCAGACACGACTGAGCGACTTCACTTTCACTTTCCATAAATACATTCAAAGGGGGACAGTTCCTCCTTTTAGGGGCAATTTGAGCCCTCATTAAAGTGAATGTCGACATTCTAGGAATCAGCGAACTCAAATGGACTGGAATGGGTGAATTTAACTCAGATGACCATTATATCTACTGCTGCGGGCAGGAATCCCTCAGAAGAAATGGAGTAGCCATCACAGTCAACCAAAGAGTCCGTAATGCTGTACTTGGATGCAATCTCAAAAATGACAGAATGATCTCTGTTCGTTTCCAAGGCAAACCATTCAATATCCCGGTAATTCAAGTCTATGCCCCAACCAGTAACACTGAAGAAGCTGAAGTTGAACGTTTCTATGAAGACCTACAAGACCTTTTAGAACTAACACCCAAAATAGATGTCCTTTTCATTATAGGGGACTGGAATGCAAAAGTAGGAAGTCAAGAAACACCTGGAATAACTGGCAAATTTGGCCTTGGAGTACAGAATGAAGCAGGGCAAAGACTAATAGAGTTTTGCCAAGAAAATGCACTGGTCATAGCAAACACCGTCTTCCAACAACACAAGAGAAGACTCTACACATGGACATCACCAGATGGTCAACACCGAAATCAGATTGATTATGTTCTTTGCAGCCAAAGATGGAGAAGCTCTATACAGTCAACAAAAACAAGACCGGGAGCTGACTGTGGCTCAGATCATGAACTCCTTATTACCAAATTCAGACTGAAATTGAACAAAATAGGGAAAACCACTAGACTATTCAGGTACTTTGCCAACAAAGGTCCGTCTAGTCAAGGCTATGGTTTTTCCTGTGGTCATGTATGGATGTGAGAGTTGGACTGTGAAGAAAGCTGAGCACCGAAGAATTGATGCTTTTGAACTGTGGTGTTGGAGAAGACTCTTGAGAGTCCCTTGGACTGCAAGGAGATCCAACCAGTCCATTCTGAAGGAGATCAGCCCTGGGATTTTTTTGGAAGGAATGATGCTAAAGCTGAAACTCCAGTACTTT